>NC_039360.1:33023266-33341132 GCF_003573695.1 Papaver somniferum
TCTTCTTTAAGAACAATTCTTCCTCTTCAAGCCCACTTCTAGTTGATCCGGCTCTTGCAAACATCATTCTTCGCTTCCTCCTAGCGGGAGTCTTTGCCGTTTCTTTGCTCTTTTCACTCCGTGAGATAACCAGGCTTTATTTAGTACCTAAAAATGCAAAATTAATTAAGAAAAATATTTATTCTTGAAAACAATGAAAATACAGAATATGGGATAAAATGTAGAATTACTGCACAAAAGATGAGTTAAATGCCAATAAAAAGGGATAAATATATACAATATTTGGCACTCATCAAATACCCCCAAACCTGAATTTTACTTGTCCTCAAGTAAAACAAAACTAAGGAAATCCTACCTATACCACTGTCGCTGGTCTCTCGAATGCATTTAGCGTATGCACTAAGCCTTTTAAACCACTAAGTGTCCCTAGTGGACGAGTTGAAGTCTCGTGAAGGTTTGCTTAGAACGTACCTACAAAGTTCTAGGTCAAAATATAAGCTCAGATTCCATCAAATGTGACATGTGCAAGTCAGTTTAAGCTCACAGCAAAATGGAGATGTCAATCTAGCTATCGAAGGCACAATCCTAGCACTGATAACAAATAAAGACATGTGATAAGAGTGTAAAGTGTATCTACACATGTGTAAAGAAAGATCGGATGTTATGACTACTAATCACCAAGAGATAGTTTCTCAGGCTAAGAACCAAGGTCGAAATCTAGCTAGCTGTCCGGACTTTACGAGAATTGTGAATGAGTTGGAGGTATTTCACAATTACTCGCGTTGTACATCAATGGCATACACCCTCCTTGCTTATTACAATGAAACAACAAAATGACTATTTACATGACTCTTATTTACATTGACTACTCTCTTTTATTTTTGGAACAAGAGAGAATGGAATTGATAAATACTTGATTGATTTTTTCATTTTTTTCATCTTTTTTTTTTTGAGAAGGAAACACTTTTGATACATATACAAAAGGAAACAAAAAATTACATGACACTTTGCAAGAGGTAGCCCTTTTTGATACACCCAGTTAAATTCGATGGTTGTTTTTCTTAATGTAACCTCCACCTTCTATCCCAACCAACCAAAGAAAAAGCTAGTCAAGTTTCGTTCAGTATTCTAAAGTGATTGGCAACTAAAACTTCCGATAGAACACCTCAAGGATGAGGCTATACATGTATTGGTAGATCGTGCGCGTGCAAGTTTCTTATCACTATGTGAATTGTGCTAGAATCATGGTGCCTAAATATCTAGACTAAGACTCCTAATAAAAATACATATTTGCACAAGAGTCAACATTTCAAGGTAAATGAGCTCCATTTTTATGATTTTTTTTTTCAATTTTTTATTTTTTATTTTCAATTTTTCAATGTTTTCAAAAAGAAGAAGTTCTTGTTTTCAATTATGGCATATTATCAAAGTATCTAATTTTCACCCCCAAACCTAAACTAAACATTGTCCTCAATGTTTCAAAATATGAACAAAATTATAATACAACATATGAAGAGGATCATGTTGAGTAGAGAAAAAGGAAAGAGAATACCCGATTTCGGCGAAAGCAATATTAGAACTCCGTTATTCAAGGCAAGAATCCAACATATGTCAGTCGAGATCATATTGGATTAGCAAAATATATACAAAAGGAACAAAAGGGTTTTAAGAAATTTTATCTACTGGATTATATACAAAAAATTCACCATACACTAACAATCTAAAGAGTTGAGGATCAACCCAAAAGACAAAGTGTAGAGGTTTCAATAGCTTCACACAATAATAATATGATAGGCATGAAAGTGAAGCTGTGAAACAAAAAGAGCTACCCCCAAACCTGGATTTTTCAACGGATAAAATTTTGGAAACAAAATCTCGCAGTTTTGGGGGTTCATCATGTACAAGGTCTAACTCAAAATGAACTTTGCTAGGGACGGGTACACATGCTAATTCCAACTGTGGTTCCTCAAAGATATTATACTTAGATGCAAAATAGTCCAAAAGGACTTGGGAAGCACACAGTTCCAAACCTAGATTAGGGACTCTCAGAAGAATTGGTTTGACAATATGGGTACAAACCAAATCTAGGTTGGGTGGAAGGCCATCAGATTGTGACTTATGTAGGACGATAGGCACATCATTACTAATCACATCAACATCTCCTAAGTCTTCTACACGTGTCACAACATGCTCACAATCATCAAACAAATTGTCAAGTCCACAATCAGAATCATCATCATCAGAAGAATTATTCTCATGCATCGGCAAATCAGGAGAAATATCACAATGTGACCTAGGTAGAGAATCAGACACATCAAATATATTTTCATGCATATTAGCATTAGTGTCTACAGAAGATTCAACTATTCCTATGTCATGCTCATCTTCACAGAATAATTGTACGAATCCCATGTCAATATCAAAATCATATGAATTACAATGAGTATTAGAAAAAACAACATTCATGAAGGTCGAGGGCGAGAAGCCATATGTTATTGAACCAACAGGTTCCACAATATTTTCATGTTCTTCTAACATATCATCATAATCATCATCATGGTAGCATGCATATTGGTCCTCATTAACAGTGGTGGTGTCATTAGTCGATTCATGTTCCTCTAAATTAGGTTCATATTCAACATCATTCACATGAATGGGACTAGAGACTTCATTAGGGACAACATACATTTCCTCATGAATTTCCTCCTTTTGTAGGTGAAGCAAAATCTGATCTAAATATGCATGAATTCGTGATGTAGATCTATCAAAGTTTTGCTTACTGAGTCTTAAAGCTTCTGTGGTGGAGTCTAAATTCATGGGAGTACAAAATTCTTCATGTTCAAATTGTGGTGAATGGTACATGTGTGCATGGTCATTAGGGTTTACAAAATATTGATCGCAACCCTCAAAGGATTGATTATGGTCCCAATGACTACCATTCTCACAATTTATGGGCATTTTACCTTGGATTTTCTCTAGATTGCCTAAAATTATGCAAAATATGACAATTCTCAACAGGGTGGTCTAAACTACCACATGCGGGACATGCATAGATTTCAGGTTGCCTAAGAAAATTAGATGTGACAGATTCCTCATGTGATTGCATTTCTAAAGCTGCGATTCGAGCTTCTAATTGATCGATCAGTGATGATTGTGTGAGTGAGGCACTAGCAAAATGTTCATTTTCACGTTGTGGTGAATGATGCATGTGTGAATAGTTATTAGGGTTCATGTATTGAGGCTCGGGACTTTGAAAATGTCCATAATAATTCCTAGAACTATTGACATCATGGTCTATGGGAGGTTCATAACGTGGAGTATGTCCATACGCAAGTTCTCTAAGGGATTTGTTGTATTCCCCAACTGTAGACCAAGATCTAGACATGATTTGGCTCAAAAGCTAAGTAACTATGTTACAAAGCCCAAAATTTGGTTTTTAATGGGTTTGGATTTTTGGGAAAAATTTGGTTTTTATGGGTAACATTTGGTTTTATCGGGTTTGAAAAGAAATTTGGTTTTTAATGGGTTTTAGAATTTGAAGACAAAGCCCATTTGGGAGCTTTTGGTTTTAATGGGAGCAAATTTGGTTTTAAAGAGGTAGAAAAATTTGGTTTTTAATTGGGAGCAAGAATTTTGGTTTTAGTGTTGGGAGCAAGCCCACATTGGTGGGAGAAATTGCTTTTCCAAGGGAAGGTGAACTAAGCCCACAATGTGTATGCAAACTGAAGCCCAATGTAGCTTTTGAAATAGCCTAACTGTTGCTTGTTTGGTCTGAGGCCCAGTTGGGCTTTCAAAAGTTCAGTATTTCTAATTTAAAACTACAGGCCCAAATCAATCTAACACCACAAGCCCACAAGCAATTAAACAAACAAGCCCACAGAAAAATGGAAAAAATTATTACAAGCCCACAAATTAAAAATGGAAGCCCACAGGTTGGGTTCTCTTAATGGGTTTAGGCTTACTTGCTTAAGCACAGCCCAGCTGCTCAGTTTGGTTGCAAAAGCCCAGTTGGGCTTTGGATCATCCTTCTTCAACTCCTTAACAGAGGCCCAGTTGGGTCACAACTTCTACTCCAGCAGCACCAGCCCAGCCCAGCTCAACAGATCAGCATCTCAGCAAGGCAGGTTCAGGCTTCAGGCAACAGTTCTGGCACCATCAGTGTTTTGTTTAACTCAAGCCCACAGAACTGACTGTGTAGCAACTTCAACAGCTGCAGTCTTTGGTTCTCAGTGCTGCTAGCAACAGCTTCTCAAGTCCATTAACAGCTCCTCAAGTACCTGCAACAGATAGAGTTAATTAGTTCTTGCAACAACTCAAAATTGGCTCAACAGAGATAGCCAACATAGCACAGAAACAATGGTTCAGTGCACAACAATGGGAATGAACATAGAAATTGCAGAGATTGCAGTTCTTAGGAACCAATTTGAACTGGTGCAAAGTGACTATTGCATAGCCATGAAGAACAAGATTCAGGTGCAGTGCAGCTACGTTACACTATGATACAATCTGAGTTGTAACTGAGATGCTGCTGTAAGCAAGAAAAGAAATGGAGAACAGGACAAGATGCAGTGATGAAGTGATGAAAAGTATGCAAGTTATGCAGTGAGAGCAATGAACAAGAGGATGACAATAATGCTTATGACAGTTAGGTAACAGTAATGCAAGCTAAGCTAAGATGAAGTACAATAAACTAGCAAACTAACAACAATTAATGATAATGCAGTTAAAGCTACAGGCTTACACTAAGTTACACCAAGAATGCAAGATGCAATGATGCTATGAATATGCAGTATATGCAAGAAGATGCACTAGCTAACAATGCAATATATGCAAGATGACAGTGCAAGAAGGGAATGATGGTTATGGACAGCAAGCAAGAATGCAAGAAAAACAAAGAGACAACACAGCGCCGCTACCGAGTCCCCGGCAGCGGCGCCAAAAACTTGGTGGGTTTTATAAACAACCTACAAATTGACCTGCAAGTATACAGGGTCAATTGTAGCTAGAATGGGAAGAAAGGGAAAGTCCACAGGGACAAGGGGGAGCAAATGTTGTTTTCTAGCTTCTCTAGCTGCTTCCTAAGCTAACATGGAGCTGAATGGACTGATGTATGAGAGCTGAATGGGGGCAGTAAACAGTGAGTGAAACAAGTAAAGATTGTGGTGTTAAGACACCACTGTGAGCATGAGGGGAAAACAAACAGTGAGCAATGAAGGTAAAATAAATGAAAGAAAACAGAAAACAAGCAAAACAGTTGAAGATGGAAGTGTATGAAGATGGATGCGAATTCTCTTTCACCTAGCTAGTTCACCTAGGTTAAATCCTTGTCCCTAATGGACAAGAGGGTCTAGTTCAAGCTAGTCTCTTGGCCAGGGCAATTCATGTGGCAAGTTATCTAACCTAAAATCCTTAGATTAACCTCTAGCATTGCCTATCTGATTAAAGCATAAAAAATCACAGGTCATTTAGGTTTCTAGGTCTCTAACTAATATGGCTGGTTAATCCCTTAGAACTACCACTAACCCCTAGCATTAGTGGTCTTTTTACAGCACCACTAATCACAAGTCAGTGAGGCTTTTAGGAATTTAGCTAGCCTAGACTATTTTGAGTTCTACAAGAATCAACCTAAAGGCTAACCAACAAGGCTTAAGGGTCTTCTCACCCTAGTGGTGAATTTAGAACATATTTCAAAACAGGATCATGTGAAATAACATTGCAACATAGAATTAAACACAAATTGAACAAGAACAATATACTCACATGAAATTGATAGTGAATTAAGAACACTAGAATTTAAACAACTAAACAGTGAATGAAAATTGCAAATGAAGAACCCTAAAAATTAACAGTGAAATCAAATTGACATTGAGAATTAAATTGACCCAATTAGGGGGTATCTCGGCTAACCAAGAACAGTTTTTGCATTCTCTACAGCTTCCCTTTTATAGCTTATATCAAATCCCTAATTTCACAAAACCCTAAAATTTGCAAACCCTAACTTTTGGGGAAAATCAAATTCGACATACCCATGTGTGAATTCTGCTCGATCCATGCTTCTTGATGTCCCTATGATGCTCTTCCTGCTCTTGTTGCGCTGTTGGCCTACCCCTAGACTTCTGTGAACCCTAGCTTCTCTCACTGTCGAGTTTGTAGCATCAGGACTCGATGCTACATACGAGAAAGGAAGAGACAAGGGTGGTGATGGAATACTGGGTTTGTCGGGGGAAGGTGGTAGTGGTGGTGTTCGAGGTGGAGATGGAAGAGATGGTAGTGATGGAGATGGCAGAGTTTTCTCTCCAAACGGAGTGGAGGAGAAGAACTCGATGTTTGGGAAAAAGGGTGTGTTTGGTTTAGGTCGATGGGTTCGATGGCTAAGGTGTTGAGCGGAATCATCTGAAGTTGATGCGCAGCGAGGAGATCAGTTGGATAATCACTTACTAATTGAATCGAACGTCACGATGTAAACAAGCTCTGAGCGACCGTTGGATTAAGTGATACAACGAAGCTGACGGCTCCAGATGGAGTTAGGTGCTCTAGTGTTAGACAGGAGCTTCAGACTTTGATGCACGGCGATGCTGCGACCGTAGGATGCTGAGATGATCCAATCTGACGGCTAGAAAGGGAAACGGGTATGGATATAGGAAATGGATTTGGGGTGAGGGTTTTGGGTCTCGGGTATGCCAAGCCCATATCTTCTTTAAGAACAATTCTTCCTCTTCAAGCCCACTTCTAGTTGATCCGGCTCTTGCAAACATCATTCTTCGCTTCCTCCTAGCGGGAGTCTTTGCCGTTTCTTTGCTCTTTTCGCTCCGTGAGATAACCAGGCTTTATTTAGTACCTAAAAATGCAAAATTAATTAAGAAAAATATTTATTCTTGAAAACAATGAAAATACAGAATATGGGATAAAATGTAGAATTAATGCACAAAAGATGAGTTAAATGCCAAGAAAAATAAATAGAAATATGCACTTTTTAGCACTCATCACCGCGCAGTACATTGTTTAGGGTTTAGACTCGTTTCTCATCCACACACACGAATTTACCAAAATCAGCAGAAATCGTTTTCACCCATAAATAATTGGCGACCACAGTGAGAGATTAATCTCTCGGTTGCAATATCAATTTTCAATTTCATTTTTCGACTCTAATTTTCAGAAGATGGTCGGTCTTTGAGCTAAGTCTATGATCCCAAACTCCGCTCAGACTCTAGAGAATGATGATGTTCTCTCTCCCAACACGACCCCTAGTAGCACAACCGGTGGAGAAATCCCGAGGTTGGCCGAATTGTCACGGGTTCAGGAGATCCACGCAAGTAACATGGACCTGATGAAGGAAGCGATCAACATCATACTCAACTTTCTTATCATCCTCACAACGAATCTGAGTGATTCACCCATCCCAGAAACTTCAAGACTGGGGACTGACGTCCCGGATGATCGCTCTCAAGTTAACAGCTTCACCACCAACCAGAAACCGGTAGACCAGGAGGCAGCCGCGTTGGTGTAAAACTTATGTGAACTTCTACACCTTTCAAAAGACCAGCGAGCAGAAACATTCGATGATATCAATCAAATAGCCCTAGCTGCGTGTTTGGTTCCTTTACGCCCAGAAACTTCAAGGATGTCAGAGGTGTCCGTCAACAATGTAACATTTACTGAAGAAGACATGATGGTAGAAGAAGGACATAACCGGGCTCTACACGTCACTGCCCGCATCAAGGATGTGGAGTTCAAAAGGGCCCTCATAGACATGGTGATGAGTGCCAAATATTGTATATATTTTATCCCTTTTTGTTGGCATTTACTCATCTTTTGTGCATTAATTCTACATTTTATCCCATATTCTGTATTTTCATTGTTTTCAAGAATAAATATTTTTCTTACTTAATTTTGCATTTTTAGGTAATAAATAAAGTTCGGATGACTTGCGGAGCAAAAAGAGAAGAAAAGTAGTGAAAAGCCGGGAGAAATCACGCAAGGAAGCCGCGAAGAATGGTGCGCACAACCTCATTTTCTACACACAAAAACGCCTCCGTTATCAGCCATCAGATCAGTTCTCAGAAGCATCCGACGGTCGCTCCTTCATAGAGCATCAAAATCTGAAGTCTCTGCCAAGCACCACAGCGCTGAAATTCCAAGCCTTCAGATTAGATGGTAGTTGAATCCAACGGTCGCTCCCTTGCTGTTCATCAACGTTTGATATCTCCGCCTTACACTACAACACCTAACCCCATCTAGAGCCGTTAACTTCGTTGTATCAAAAAATCTGACGGTCGCTACCAACCTCATCAGGAGGAACCATCCGATCCACCTACCAGCTTCACATCCCACGGCCCATCTCACGAAACATCATCTCTTGATGGACTCGCCTCACACCCTAGCGACCGAGCACCTACACCCCAAACAAACAGACCCTTCTCCCATTCTATCGAACCCATCTCCTCCACCTTACCCTGCTGCAAAACCAGTAAACCACCTCTCCCTGCAACTGTCGCCACCACCTTCTCCCTGCCACAGCCACCCTAGTTCCGCCACCATCATCACCCTATCGACCAACAACCAAAACCCATCTCCCCCCTAGCCCTCTAGTTCCCTATTTTCTCACTTTTTCACGCTTCTTTGTCTGAATCCCTAGGCGTGAAAAACTGATGAATTAGGTAACCTAGAGTTGCAATTGAAGACATGGAGAGGTAGAGGAGGACAAATAGAAGCATGGTTCGAGTTTAATTTGATGTTGCTACATCAAATTAGGTAAGAATTTACCAAACCCTAACTGTACTGTCATTGGAGAAATTTGGGGATTTTGATTGTAAACCCTAATTGGGTCTGTGGGTATAAATATGGGTGTGGGATTAGTGTTAAGGGCATGCTTGGAGTAGCCGACATCCAGGACTTTCATGTCCTGTTAATTTCAGTTCACTTTTCAATTTCAGTTCATGTTCTGTTAATGTTGTTTTTTAGTTCAATTTGCTGCTTTGTTTGATGTTCATGTTCCACTTGCAATTTCAATTTCAGTTGTTTTACTTTTCATATCCTTTTAATTTCCCGTTGAATGTGCTTCTGTTTAATCATGTGCTCTGTTAATCCTGTTGTTCTCTGTTAGTGTTAGTATCCTGTTTAGGTTCAGTCCCCTGTTAATGATAATTCTGTGAATGTATCTGTTGCTTCAACTCACTGTGAAATAATGGAATGTTAGATTAAAACTTTGATGCATTGTGTTGATGGAGTAGTGGGGAGAAACTAGTGCTCACTAGTGACAATGAGCAAGCTAGTTCTCTTCCCACTCTAGAAGAGTGCCTTAGTTTTGCTCCATTTCAGTTTCTATATCATCCTTGCCCTTGGCCTTAGGCCTTGGTTCATTTGCTCTGTTCCTTGTTTTTGCCCTGTGCAGTCTTAATTGCTTATGCTGCTACTGTTTTCTGCTGCTTGCTGCATTCTGTTGCTTGTGCATTCATCTTGCACTGTTTTCTGTTGCTTGCTGATTGCACTGTTTTCTGCTTCTTATTGCTTGTACATTCTGTTGCTGCCACCTCTTTCTCTTGCACTTGCCCTCCTTGTGCTGCTGCTGCAGTACTGCTTTCTTTTCTTGGCCCTGTGCACTGCTTGTGCAGCACTGCTGCTGCTTCCTCTCCTGCTGCCATTCCTTGTTGCAGCTGTTGTTTTCCCTTGTTGCAGCACTGTTGTTAGCCCCAGCTGCTACTGCTGTCAAGTTGCCTCTGCTGTTGTTGCTGCCAAGCCTGCAGCCAAGCAAAAGCCCATCAGTCCAGTTCAAAGTTCAAGTTCAGTTCCTCAAAGGCCCAAAGGCCCAGATCCTTGACTGAAACCAAAGCCCAGTTCATTAAGGCCCCAAGCCCAAATTCATTGTTAAGGCCCAGCCCAATTCATAAGTGAACAACTGAGCACAAGACTCAGTTCACTGTAAGGCCAAAGCCCATTTACACTTCAAAGACCAACTGAGCCCAAGCTCAGTTCATTTTATTAATATCAAACCCATTAGTACTCAAAGCCCAATTTAAGCCAAAAGGCTTCATAGCCCAATAGCAATTTAGGAACCCAATTAGTTAGAACACTCCAAAACACTCCCGATCTCTGTGGATCGACCCATACTTGCACGAGCTACAACCGACGACCGTGCACTTGCGGTATTACTGTAGGCCCCCGTTTTTATTGCGCTTAATTTTATACATATCTCCGGGCCCACCAAGTTTTTTGGCCGGGGATAATTTCTATACCCTTTTCGAGGCCTGCCAAGTTTTTGGCCCCTTTTCGAGGCCTGCCAAGTTTTTGGCGCCGCTGCCGGGGATTGGTGCTGTGTTTTATCTGTGTTTTTCTTTAGCTATATTGTATTTCATTTCATAGCATTTGCATCTGCATCTGCTTCACTTCATTTGCTGTTGGACCTGCTGTTCTGAACCTGTTTTTCCTCTGCTGGGACGCCACCAAGGAAAAGAACCAAAACCCAACTGGGTTTTTGCAACAATATCAGAGCAGCTGGGTTGTGCTAAAAAGGTAAGCCTAAACCCATTCAATTGAGAGAACCCAACCTGTGGGCTTCCAAATTTCTTTAATTGTGGGCTTGTAATAATTAACCCAATTTTTTGGGCTTTTTATTTTTCTATTTTGGGTTTGTAATAATTTATTTTTGGGCTTGTTTGTTTAATTTGTGGGCTTGTATTTATTTTGTGTGGGCTTGTTTAAATTCTTCCATTGGACTTGTATTTTGGACTCTGGGTTTAAACCCAGCTGAGCTTATAACTGATTGTGGACTTGTAAGTGGACCTCGAAACCAAAGTTTTAAAACAAACGTCGGGCCTTAACCAACGGGGCCAAACCGAATTTTAAACTTTCAAAAAAAAAAAAATTAAAACTTGGATTTTCGTAGGCCGCAGCTTCCATTCCATTAGAGGACACACAGTGGGCTTGCTCCCATTTCAAAAACCAAATTTTATTTTCTTCTTTTATTATTAAAAAAAAAAAAAAACTTTTTTCCCTTTTAAAAAAAAAAAAAAAAAAAAAAAATTTCTTTTGCTCCCAATTTTAAACCAAATTTCTTTTATATCCCACCAAAACCAAATTTTTCCCAAAAATCCAAACCCATCAAAAACCAAATTTTTTTAAACCCATTAAAACCAAATAGTGGGCTTTGTGTCATTTCAAAATGGGCCAGCCTCGTGCTCTCCATGAACACATGTATCCATCAATACAAATTCCATTATCATGTATTGTATTACCTCAAACCAATAACCCTTTTAAAATAAATGCAAGCATGATACAAATACTTCCTATATTTCGAGGGTTCGATTCTGAGAACCCCTATACTCATGTAAGAGAGTTTGAACAAATTTGTCGGACAATGCAACCTGATCACATGACCGAAGACTCTCTGAAATTGCATTTGTTTACATTTTCTTTAAAAGAAAGGGCCAAAACATGGTTTTACGGTTTGAGACCACAATCAATCACCACTTGGGAACAACTCACTAATCAATTTTTCCAAAAAAATTTTCCACACCATAGGACCATCGCTATTCGTCAAAGTATCAATTGTTTTGTCCAATTGGATGAGGAAACTGTTTTTCACTATTTTGAACGTTTTAATGATTTGTTGAGTGAATGTCCGCACCATGGAATTGAGAAGTGGAGACTTGTCGTCATCCTCTATGAGGGACTAGACTTTAAATCTCGAACCATGGTTGAGTCTATGTGTAATGGTGAGTTTATTGATAAATCTGTTGATGATGCATGGAATTTTTTAGCCGAGATTGCAGAGAAAACCCATCAATGGGAATCCGTTAGGGAAACAGGAACAACACCACATGATATGAGTCATCCCCATGAATTAGAGTTTTATTCTTGTAATAGCTCCGACCTTAGGATTGAAAATTATCCTAGATTGCAAAATTCCTATCATGATGATGATGATGATTATGATGTTATTTTAGAAGAGCATGTCTATACTGAAAATGTTATGGAACCTTTGGGTTCAAATACATTAGGCTTCTCTGCCCCGACCTTAATGCATGATATTTCTTCTAGTATTCCATGTGATGTTTCCCCTGATGTGCCGATACACGAGAATAAATCTGTTGATGATGTTGATAATTCTGATTGTAATCTTGCCAATTTGATTGATGATTGTGAGCATGATGTGACATGTGTATATGAGTTAGAAGATTTTGATTTGATTGATAATGATATGCCTATTCTTCTACCTAAGTCACAATCTGATGGCCTTCCACCCAACCTAGATTTGGTTTGTACCCATATTGTCAAACCGATTTTTCTGAAAATTCCTAATCTAGGATTGGAACTGTGTGCTTCCCTAGTCCTCTTGGACTATTTTGCTTCAAAATGTAACACTTTTAAAGAGCCACAGTTGGAAATTGCATGTTTGCCCATCCCGAAAACAGTCCATTATGAGTTAGACCTTTTGAATCCTGAACCCTTAAAATTGTTAGATTTTGTGCTTAAAAGTAAACCTGTTGAACAATTTAGGTTTAGGGGTGATTCATTCGGTTTTTCGCTCTCACTCCCATTTAAGTCCAATTTTAGTGTTTTAAAACCTCCTTTGTCTCTACACTTCGTCTTTTGGGTTGATCCTCAACTCTTTAGATTGTTAGTGTATGGTGAATTTGTTGTATGTAATCCAGTAGATAAAATCTCTTAAAAAACTTTTTTTTCCATTTGTATATATTTTGCTAATCCAATATGATCTCGGCTGAAATATGTTGGATTTTTTCCTTGAATAACGGAGTTTTAATTCTGCTTTCGCCGAAATCGGGTATTCTCTCTCCTTTTACTCTACTCAGCATGTCCCTTTCCATATGTTGCATTTTAATTCTTTCCATACTTTGAAACATTGAGGACAATGTTTAGTTTAGGTTTGGGGGTATAGAGTAGATGCCACGATAATATGCTATAACTAAAAACGAACTCCTTCTTCTTTTTGAAAAAATTGAAAAATTCCAAAAAAATTGAAAAATCAAAACTCAAAAAAATTAAAAAAATGAAAATCATAAAAAATGGAGCTCATTTACCTTGAAATGTTGACTCTTGTGCAAATATGTATAATTATTAGGAGTCTTAGTCTAGATATTTAGGCACCCTGATTCTAGCACAATTCACATTGTGATAAGAAATTTGCACGCGCACGATCTACCAATACATGTTTGGCCTCGATCTTCAAGGTGTGATAGGAAGTTACGATTGCCAATCACTTTAGAATACTGAACGAAACTGGACTAGCTTGTTCTTTGGTTGGTTGGGATAGAAGGTGGAGGTTACATTAAGAAAGACAACCATCGAATTTAACTGGGTGCATCAAAAAGGGCTACCTCTTGCAAAGTGTCATGTAATCTTTTGTTTCCTTTTGTATTTGTATCAAAAGTGTTTCCTTATTCAAAAAAAAAAAAAAAAAAAAAAAAAAAAAAAAAAAAAAAAAAAAAAAAAAAAAAAAAAAAAAAAAAAAAAAAAAAAAAAAAAAAAAAAAAAAAAAAAAAAAAAAAAAAAAAAAAAAAAAAAAAAAAAATCAAGTATTTATCAATTCCATCCTCTCTTGTTCCAAAAATAAAAGAGAGTAGTCAATGTAAATAAGAGTCATGTAAATAGTCATCTTTTGTTGTTTCTTTGTTGTAAGCAAGGAGGGTGTATGCCATTGATGTACAACGCGAGTAATTGTGAAATACCTCCAACTCATTCACAATTCTCGTAAAGTCCGGACAGCTAGCTAGATTTCGACCTCAGTTCTTAGCCTGGGAAACTATCTCTTGGTGATTAGTAGTCATAACTTCAGATCTTTCTTTACACATGTGTAGATACACTTTACACTCTTATCACATGTCTTTTTTTGTTATCAGTGCTAGGATTGTGCCTTCGATAGCTAGATTGACATCTCCATTTTGCTGTGAGCTTAAACTGTTTTGCACATGTCACATTTGATGGAATCTGAGCTTATATTTTGACCTAGAACTTTGTAGGTACGTTCTAAGCAAACCTTCACGAGACTTCAACTCGTCCACTAGGGACACTTAGTGGTTTAAAAGGCTTAGTGCATACGCTAAATGCATTCGAGAGACCAGCGACAGTGGTATAGTTAGAATTTCCTTAGTTTTGTTTTACTTGAGGACAAGTAAAATTCAGGTTTGGGGGTATTTGATGAGTGCCAAATATTGTATATATTTATCCCTTTTTGTTGGCATTTTAACTCATCTTTTGTGCATTAATTCTACATTTTATCCCATATTCTGTATTTTCATTGTTTTCAAGAATAAATATTTTTATTAATTAATTTTGCATTTTTAGGTAATAAATAAAGTTCGAATGAGTCGCGGAGCGAAAAGAGCAGAAAAGTAGTGAAAAGCCGGGAGAAATTACGCAAGGAAGCCGCGAAGAATGGTGCGCACAACCTCATTTTCTACACACAAAAGCGCCTCCGTTCTCAGCCATCAGATCAGTTCTCAGAAGCATCCGACGGTCGCTCCTTCATAGAGCATCAAAATCTGAAGTCTCTGCCAAGCACCACAGCGCTGAAATTCCAAGCCTTCAGATTAGATGGTAGTTGAATCCAACGGTCGCTCCCTTGCTGTTCATCAACGTTTGATATCTCCGCCTTACACTACAACACCTACCCCCATCTAGAGCCGTTAACTTCGTTGTATCAAAAAATCTGACGGTCGCTACCAACCTCATCAGGAGGAACCATCCGATCCACCTACCAGCTTCACATCCCACGGCCCATCTCACGAAACATCATCTCTTGATGGACCCGCCTCACACCCTAGCGACCGAGCACCTACACCCCAAACAAACAGACCCTTCTCCCATTCTATCGAACCCATCTCCTCCACCTTACCCTGCTGCAAAACCAGTAAACCACCTCTCCCTGCAACTGTCGCCACCACCTTCTCCCTGCCACAGCCACCCTAGTTCCGCCACCATCATCACCCTATCGACCAACAACCAAAACCCATCTCCCCCCTAGCCCTCTAGTTCCCTATTTTCTCACTTTTTCACGCTTCTTTGCCTGAATCCCTAGGCGTGAAAAACTGATGAATTAGGTAACCTAGAGTTGCAATTGAAGACATGGAGAGGTAGAGGAGGACAAATAGAAGCATGGTTCGAGTTTAATTTGATGTTGCTACATCAAATTAGGTAAGAATTTACCAAACCCTAACTGTACTGTCATTGGAGAAATTTGGGGATTTTGATTGTAAACCCTAATTGGGTCTGTGGGTATAAATATGGGTGTGGGATTAGTGTTAAGGGCATGCTTGGAGTAGCCGACATCCAGGACTTTCATGTCCTGTTAATTTCAGTTCACTTTTCAATTTCAGTTCATGTTCTGTTAATGTTGTTTTTTAGTTCAATTTGCTGCTTTGTTTGATGTTCATGTTCCACTTGCAATTTCAATTTCAGTTGTTTTACTTTTCATATCCTTTTAATTTCCTGTTGAATGTGCTTCTGTTTAATCATGTGCTCTGATAATCCTGTTGTTCTCTGTTAGTGTTAGTATCCTGTTTAGGTTCAGTCCCCTGTTAATGATAATTCTGTGAATGTATCTGTTGCTTCAACTCACTGTGAAATAATGGAATGTTAGATTAAAACTTTGATGCATTGTGTTGATGGAGTAGTGGGGAGAAACTAGTGCTCACTAGTGACAATGAGCAAGCTAGTTCTCTTCCCACTCTAGAAGAGTGCCTTAGTTTTGCTCCATTTAAGTTTCTCTATCATCCTTGCCCTTGGCCTTAGGCCTTGGTTCATTTGTTCTGTTCCTTGTTTTTGCCCTGTGCAGTCTTAATTGCTTATGCTGCTACTGTTTTCTGCTGCTTGCTGCATTCTGTTGCTTGTGCATTCATCTTGCACTGTTTTCTGTTGCTTGCTGATTGCACTGTTTTCTGCTTCTTATTGCTTGTACATTCTGTTGCTGCCACCTCTTTCTCTTGCACTTGCCCTCCTTGTGCTGCTGCTGCAGTACTGCTTTCTTTTCTTGGCCCTGTGCACTGCTTGTGCAGCACTGCTGCTGCTTCCTCTCCTGCTGCCATTCCTTGTTGCAGCTGTTGTTTTCCCTTGTTGCAGCACTGTTGTTAGCCCCAGCTGCTACTGCTGTCAAGTTGCCTCTGCTGTTGTTGCTGCCAAGCCTGCAGCCAAGCAAAAGCCCATCAGTCCAGTTCAAAGTTCAAGTTCAGTTCCTCAAAGGCCCAAAGGCCCAGATCCTTGACTGAAACCAAAGCCCAGTTCATTAAGGCCCCAAGCCCAAATTCATTGTTAAGGCCCAGCCCAATTCATAAGTGAACAACTGAGCACAAGACTCAGTTCACTGTAAGGCCAAAGCCCATTTACACTTCAAAGACCAACTGAGCCCAAGCTCAGTTCATTTTATTAATATCAAACCCATTAGTACTCAAAGCCCAATTTAAGCCAAAAGGCTTCATAGCCCAATAGCAATTTAGGAACCCAATTAGTTAGAACACTCCAAAACACTCCCGATCTCTGTGGATCGACCCGTACTTGCACGAGCTACAACCGACGACCGTGCACTTGCGGTATTACTGTAGGCCCCCGTTTTTATTGCGCTTAATTTTATACATATCTCCGGGCCCACCAGGTTTTTTGGCCGGGGATAATTTCTATACCCTTTTCGAGGCCTGCCAAGTTTTTGGCCCCTTTTCGAGGCCTGCCACATGGGTGCGTCCTCAAATGTCATTACCCTTAGAACGCTCAGGACAGCCAAGGTGCGGCCGAGCGAAGTTATACGACAGCCTACCATGATGACAGATTTCGAAGGCAACCAAACCAACACGTATGGATACATCAACCTAAATTTGTCAGTGGGACCATTCCAGTCAAAGGTGAAGTTCGAAGTAATCGAAAAGGAGCCAGACTGCCACATGATACTGGGAAGATCGTGGCTCCACGACAACAGGATAATTCCTTCGATATATCACCAGTGCCTGAAGACCATGTTGAACGGAGAAGTTATCCGCATCCCCGCATCATTATCCCCTTATGCACCAATCTATGGTATGGAGATGTTCGAACCAAAGAAATATTTGCGGGGTCCAGCAGGCGAGGTTCGTTGCACCTCAATCCCGACGTGGGCGTCAATCGAAGAGGACACGCTCACATCATTTCAGAAAGAAGCTCAACCTCACGCAATCCTTCCGAAGGAAAAGCACGCCAGTTTTCCCTCGTCAAGCGGAAATTTGGCTCATTCTCATACCAAGCGGGAGCGGTCTTTTATTGTAAGTCGCGACGAAAAAGGGAAAACTGTATATCGGCGCCGCTGTTAGCAATTGACAGGGGAGACTACCACCCAGTCTCTCCGCCCAGTAGTATTCAATCACAACAGCAAGCCACAAGAGGAGGTGCCGGATGCACCTCGAAAACTACAAGACGGGACCAACTCCACCACGGATGAACTTGAAGTTGTCAACATCGGAAGCGAGGAATCTCTGCGGCCTGTCTCAATCAGCTCGACTCTATGTGCTGACGAGCGTGCAAAACTTGTGGACCTTCTTAGGGAATATCAAGATGTGTTCGCATGGACATACGAGGAAATGCCTGGTTTGGATGAGAAGATGTCATCATCTACATATAATACCCGGATCTAAACCAGTCAAACAATCTCCGACACAGTTCAAACACGATGTGGAGGAATTGATAAAGATAGAGATTCAAAAACTGCTAGCCGCTGGTTTCATCAAACCCATTCACCATCCCACCTGGATGGCCAACGTGGTTCCAGTGAAGAAGAAGAGCGTCCAAATCAGGTGTTGTGTTGATTTTAGGGATCTGAACAAATGCTGCCCCAAGGACGATTTTACTCTTCCTAACATTGACATGCTGGTAGACGCCACCAGTGGACACGATATGTTTTCTTTTATGGACGGGTACAGCGGCTACAATCAAATAAATATGTACGAACACGACGCAAGTAAGACAACTTTTCGAACTCCTCTCGGAAACTTTTATTATATTGTGATGCCTTCCGGCTTGAAAAATGCCGGCGCCACCTACCAACGCGCCATGACCACTATTTTGCATGACATGATGCACAAGCAAGTTGAAGATTATATAGATGAATAATTGTTAAATCAAAAACCCGGGCGTCTCATACAGAGGTACTGCGACAAGTGTTTGAAAGGTGTCGCGAATAAAAAATGAAGATGAACCCGTTCAAGTGTTCCTTTGGTGTTTTTTCGGGAAAATTCCTAGGTTTCCAGGTGACCGCCGAGGGAATCAAATTTGATCCAGTCAAAACCCAAGCCATCCTCACGATGCCTCCCCCACGGACCTTGAAATATCTCCATAGCTTCATGGGTAAGGTAAACTATATTCGGCGTTTTATACCGGGTTTATCCCAGCTTGTTGCTTCATTTACCCCCTTGCTGAAAAAGATAGCAAGCTTCGTTTGGACCGCGCTACAACAAGAGGAGTTTCGGAAGATTCAACAAATACTATCATCCCAAGCCATCATGAAATCCCTTATACAAGGAAGTCTGTTGTGCCTCTACACTTCCTTCAGTGACACTGCTGTCGGAGATCTTCTCGCCCAAGAAGATGACGAAGGAATTGAGCACCCTATATACTACTTCAGTTGGACTTTGAGAGATGCCTAACTCAGGTATTCCAAAGCGGAAAAAGCGTGTCTATCCCTGATTCACTCCATCCAGAAGTTTAGGCATTATCTTCTCTCAAACAAAGTGGTGTTGTTATCTAATTCTGATCCTGTGAAGTTCCTGCTTTCAAAACCGGCCCTGATAGGGAGGCCAGCCAAATGGTTCCTCCAAATGTCAGAGTTTGATATAACGTGTGCTTCCCCAAGAGCTGTCAAAGGACAAGCGGTTTCGGATTTGCTAGCAGCTTTCCCAGGAGAGAGTACCACAACACTACACGAGGACCTTCCTGGAGATTTTCCGGAAATCTCTTTTGTCAAAGAAGAAGCGTGGCTATTGTTTTTTGATGGCTCTGCCACCCCTAGCAATAATACCGGAGGAGCAGGCGTGGTTCTAGTATCCTCAACTGGTGAAGTCTTCTCGCATTCCTTCAAGCTAGACTTTCATTGCACCAACAATTCAGCAGAATACAAGGCCTTTCACATAGGATTGTCATTAGCCAAGCAAGCCGGAGCCACGCGTCTGGAAATAAGAGGTGATTCTAAATTACTGGTAAACCAGATGAATGGAGTGTACACACTTAAGGAAGTGACATTATCCCCATATAGATCTGAGGCACAAAGGCTACTAAATTACTTCGCCGATGCGACCATAACACATGTTGATCGCAGCAGCAACAAACATGTTGATTTCCTAGCCACGTTAGCGTCGAAGCTGCAGTTCGAAGGTTTGGAGGAAACCCTGACATTGAAGAGACGGACCATAGCTTCAACATGGATATCGCAACCTGAGGAGATTGAAGACAATGACTGGAGAACACCAATTATCCAAGAACTTAACAACTCGCTTTCCCAAGGAAAGGTCTGTAACACCCTGTGTTTTTAGCATGGCGCATGCTAAAAGATGCGCCATGGCCGGAGATTGAAGCTTCATTAAATCTTCTCTTACATAGTAATATGCGTTTGGACAGAAGCCAATGTTGCATCATCATGATGCATTAGGCCAGTTGGGTAGGTGGCCTTGAGTTGCAGCACAATCATTGTGCGCAATCATTGTGTATCAGGACATAGAGGGCTGGCGGAACGATTAGTGCACAATCATTGTGCATCAGGCCAGAGAGGGCTGGCCAAAGGAGTGTTGCGCAATCATTACGATGAACAGTGAAGCAAGCATGTCAATCTCCTCCCCTTTTCTAACTTGTAGAAATTCCATTAAGACATATATAGGGAGGGGTAGTTGGTTGAAGGTGCATATGCATACTATGTACCAAGTAAGCTTCATAGCTTAGCTGGAATAGTATAAATGATGCCTAAGGATCATTTATAGTTGCGTAGCCTTACGAAGAGGGCATTTGATGCTTAGGAATCTCTATGCCATGCCGCGAACCCGATGATGCATAATCATTGTGCATCATGACAGAACGACCTATGCGGACTAGGTCATTACTATTTTTGCTAGGCCACGGCCTTGCAAATGAGTTGGTTTGAGTTTTTGTCCCTTCGGTGATGAACTACGGTCTGTGCTTGATCCCTTTAGAGTAGGGAAGGGTACGTAGGAAGCCGCAATGAGTTGCAGCATTTCCGATCCAGCACGTTGTCGTTCATATCATCTAATTGCGAGATGATTGCGGCATATTGGCCCCTCATATCATCTAAGCTCGGTAACTCGATACAAGAGATGATTGTGGTCAAGCTTGATGAGGCTTAGTTGCATGCCAGCAAGTGGATGCTCATACTTCCTATCAAGCTACAAAGAGCAAGCTATAGCCTAACTGGAAGCTAAAAACCCGAGTGTCGTAATTTAGCTCAAGAGGAGTCCATTTTGATGGGAAATGGCCCAAAGATCAAGACATGTGATCTATAGATCCACATGGTCACCAAAATTTAGCCAAATTCTATCGTTTAGTGCCTCAAAAGGCCGTTTTTGCCGTTTTAGAAAAGTTCTTGTTTTCTTAATGAACCCTTTGCGGATCATGGGTGAGTTGGAATGGTGTGGAAGCTAAGTTAGCTGCATCATGCTCCACGAGCATGCTTGCAAGGGAATATGGACGTGCATTTGCCAAACTCTAAGGCCCGGATCGTAGTAATCATCATGGCGCATCGGGGGAGTTACGGCCTGCGGGGCAATGCGCCAAAGGCGTAATTTTTCGGTCCGTCACAAGGTCAGTCTCAAAACCTTATAAAACTTCTTCATGCTTCACGGGATGTTGTACCACCGGAACCCAGACGGTTCCCTGTCAAGATGCCTCGGAGATAAAGAGGCACAACAACATCTTAACCATATTCATAACGAAGTTTGCGGACAAACGTTGGTGGTAACACTTTACCGTCGTATGCAACGCCTTGGATACTACTGGCCAGAAATGGAGACTCAATCTCGGTTTCTCCAAGGATCTTGTTCCAATTGCCAAGCACCGCCCCATCAATTGGAAGTTTTGAATATTAATTATGCTGGGGACTGGCAGAAGTCGTACATCAGTTATCTTCGCGATGGCGTACTCCCTACCAGCAAGAGAGATGCAACCAAGGTAAAGCAAAGATCCAAGAGATTCATACTCCATGGGGGAATTATGTATCGTAAAACCTTTAGGGGATACTTATTACGATCCCTGGGCGAGGCATAAATCCCAATCATGCTGAAAGAAATGCACGAAGGCGAGCACCAAGGGAAAAGGAAGTTGTTTCTCCAAATACACGAGCGATATTATTGGCCGACCATGGAGGACGATGCAGCTTCTTTTGTTCAAAGATGCCACAAATGTCAAATTCATGGAGATCTTATCCACGCAACCTCTATTCCGCTACATTCGATAAGTAGTCCGTGGCCGTTTTATAGCTGGGGACTCGACATCATTAGGAAGATCAACCCGTCATCATCAAAACAACATGAGTATATAATAAGCGCAACAGAGTATTTCACCGAATGGGTCGAAGCCATTCCTTTACGAGGGACTACTGGAGCCACAATTGCAGCGTTCATTAAGGAATATATCATTTGTCGTTTCGGTGTGCCTAAACACATCATAAACGACAACGGCACTCCTTTCGCCAACAAGCAAGTGCGAGAGTTACTTGAAGAATATGGAATTAAACAAGTCTTCTCCACCATTTACTACCCCCCCGAAAGCACCAACAAGACTCTAATTCGAATCCTCAGCCGGGCAGTGCACGACATAGCACGAACAACTACCAATGGTGCTTTGGGCATATCAGACATCACCAAGGAGCTCTACTGGCGCCTCTCCCTATTCTCTCTTCTACGGCGCAAACATCATTCTCCCAGCAAAAATTAAAATCCCATCGGCTAGGATTGCCTAGGCAAGTGGAGTTCAATGGAATGAAGCCGAAGCATCGAATGCCAGGGTGGCAGAGCTAGACACTTTGGATTCCAAAAGAGATAAAGCAGAAGATCACACGCAGGCATACAGAAATAGAATCTCCCGAGCATATGACAAAATTGTGAAACCTCGAGCTTTTTAAGTAGGGGACTTGGTGTTGAAGACCGCCAAACACGTCCAACAAGACATGTCTGCACCAAAATTCTCCCCAAAATAGGAAGGACCTTATGTGGTCACCAAAGCGTATAACAGTGGATACTACAAGGTCATCAAGGAAGATGGAGACAAACTGAAAACAATCATCAATGGAAAATGGCTTAAGGCATACTATGCCTAACCATTACCCCACCTCTCGCCGTCTCATAGCACGGCTAGCCAAGCATTTTTTTTCCATTTCCTTCACATCCCAGTTATCAAATTTCATTCGGTCAAAGCATATTAATAAAAATTATCTTATTTCTCCAAAGCCAATACAAAAAAAAAAAAAATATATTCGAGACCCAGAAAGAAAACCATGTGTCTCACAACTACATGACTCAGAAAAGCCCATCCAATAGATTGTAGTTCCTTGAAAGCATCATCTTCAACCTGTTTTGATATCTTTCAGTCCTACTCTTCAAGTCCCGGATTGCCTTTTCTACCTTTTGGGATTCCACGGTCAGAGCCTCCTCCTCTTCCAACATGGCTTTTGCGGCAGGAACGACGTTGGCAAGGATACCGGCTCTATCAACCTTCACAATGTCAAGGCGATGCCGTAGCCAACTTACGTTAAACTCAAGGGATTCACAGGTAGACACCATGTTTTCCCACTTTTCAATAGTCGATTCCGTGACGTCGCGGATGGATGTGCCTTCCATTTCAACAATCATGGGCAGGAGACAGTTCACTGTGGTAACCAAAGCAGACGAGCAATGCTTCACCACGTTCCTGGTAGCAATATGGCTGTATCTTCTTCATATTTTCGTGTATAGAGTCAACATTTGATGCATAGATATTATTTTATTTATTCATCTTCTTAACTGGAACCTTTTTAATGAATCACACCAAACTTACAATCTTCTTTGGTTGCTAAACTGGTGTGGCGTTTTTTAAATTGTTCAGATGTTGTGTAGGTTATATAAGGCTAAATATCTACAGTCCCTTTCTTTTTGGGATTGTGATCCAAAAACTGAAGATTCCAAAACTTGAAAAGATATGTTAGCAGTCAGAGAGATCTTTACAAATAACTGTTGTTGGTTTATCGGCTCAGGTGACTCTATACACATCTGGAAAGATCCCTGGGTACCTAATATACCGGGATTTAGACCTCCATGGTTAACTGAGTCAAATATCCAGGTGGATTGTGTTTCATATCTCTTTATGCAGGGGCAACGAACTTGGAATATTGAACTTTTGTTTCAAATTTTTCCGAGGGATCATGCAGAAGCTATCTCAAGTATTTATATTCCACAAGATGAGTCTATAGAAGATAAAATTTTTTGGTTAAAGACAAAGTCAGGAAATTTCACTTCAAAGTCTTGTTACAAACTTTTGGCAGATAATGTGGCTTCAAGTTCAACAATCTCTTCATTCCCATGGAAGTTATTTTGGAAGAAGATGAAGACGCAACCAAAAATCCATACTTTTATATGGAAGGTTCTTCATAATGGGCTGGCAGTTTACAGTAATCTTTCAAAGTTTAATAATCATATCCATAATATTTTCCCTCTTTGTAACTTGGAAGAAGAATCAGTTTATCACCTGTTATTTTCTTGTCAATTCTCCAAAGCGGTTTTGCAAGAAAGTCCTTTATTCATTGATATCCCTAATGATTCAGTTGTAATGGACATCATCCAACATTGGTTAAACAAGGAAGATCAAGGTATTACTTTAAACTTGGGTTCATATATTTTATGGAATATTTGGAAGATGAGGAATGATCGAGTTTTCAATAATTTTCAACCTTCGGTTCCACTCTGCATCCAAAAGGCTCTACAGGATTTTAAGGTGTTTGATTTACATCTTGCTTTAAACTTCTGTTCTTTGGTCCCTATTCAACAGCAAAACATGGTTCAATGGCTTCCTCCTCCCCAATTATTCATTAAAATCAATGTAGATGCAGCGTATAACAATGAAAGATGTGCTGCTGCAGCAATACCTAAAGACTCTTCTGGCAGATATTTGGGAAGTGGTGCTTTTTGTTTTGACTCTTTCTCATCAGTGGTGGCTGAGGCTAAAGCTTCTGGTCTTGGTATACAACGGGCACGAAGATTACAAGTTTCTAAACTAATTTTTGAAGGAGATGCTGAGGAGATCCCTAAATCCATAACAGGGAACATGAATGATATTCCTTGGAGTATTCGTTCCACTGTTCTTTCAGTTCAAGACCGCATCAAGGAATTTAGTGAAGTTAGTTTTACAGCCATTCCTAGAGATGCAAATTCAATCGCTCATGACTTAGTTCAATTTGCAATTTCAAACTTTTCAAACAGATGATGGGTTCATGATGATCCCCTAATTGTATTATGCAACGCCTCATGCTCTTTGAGGATAAATTTAATTAGATATTTGTTTTCTTCAAAAAAAAAGAAATTACCTTTCACAAGCGACTTGAGATAAGAGGAGGATCATGTATAATAATCTAAACACTTGAGATAAAAACATACTCATCCTTTTTCTTGTTAATTGTTTGATGGTTGATTAGAATCGGACACACAATTGGATGTTGAATACCTTAACTAAGGGTCCGTTTGGCATGCAAAAAAATAAGAATGCACGGTATTCCGATTACATGCAGTTGATTTACACTGCATTGCAATTACATGTATTGGAATTTTAGTGTTTGGCATGCTATAGAAAGTAATAAATTAAAAAGAGTATTTATTCCCTTATTTATTGTTTAATTTAGTTATTAAAAACAAGGAACTTTATCAAGAACATAATAAACCAAAAAACTTGCAGATTTAAGATTCATATGGAAATTAATTACTTACAATTTCTTTTTCATATGGAAATAAAGTTACAATATTTAATAACTAAATTAATTACTTTCAATTTATTTTTCATACGGAAATTAATTCAAGTTAAAAATATCGAATTTGAGATTTCTTATTATCCAGTATTTCATTGGTCATGGTGCTACAATATTTGATAAGTAACTCTTCTTTTTGATTGAATCTGTTTAATGGGTTGATTATTTATTTATTTATTAGATAAGGGTTTTTGATTATTGGTAGTAAAACATGAATTTTAGAAATGTTTCATTTTTAGATACTCATTTATAAACCCTAATTCAGTAAATTATGAATTTATTAGCTCGATCGAGAAAGATTTGTTGCTTATATTGGTGATTTCATAGGAAATTGTTGGACCCAGGTGAAAGAGAATTAAATTTATTGACTAGTGTGTGTGACAATAATACGACTATTTGGAGCTTAATTTAACCATTAATATCGTATTCGTTAGTTTTTGGTTGATTTTCAGGTTAAGGATAGTCGACTGAGAATAGGTTTGGTTGTGTTTTTCTAATGTACTTCGTATGCATCTGAGAGTGATGATATTAGTTATGTTGAGTTTAAACGAAGTATGCGTAGTGGAGAACAATTTAGAAGGAGATATAAGGGGGGTGTAAGAAAATATTCCCACCCTACCTTGAACTGATGTGGAACCTACGTAGATACCAATTCCTCAGTGTCATAATTTTGAGGTCAAAGGTCAGTGACATTGACGTTCCAGTGTCATGATTTTGGGTACCGAGGGTCAGTGATACTGAAGATAAAATATAAGTTATTTACAAAAGGACCTACTTTTCCTCATAGTCATGACTCCGGAAACTTGATACTAGATAATAAAATATTCAAAATACTCTCGGTGTCACTATTTTTTCGGACTTAACAGTCAACAGTTGTGAACAGTTAAGGGTACAAGGGTGAAAAAAACTGTACAAAGTCCATATTCGGTGGCCATTTCAGTTTTTCGTAGGTAATTGTAGCCACATAACGCAATTGCCCCTCTAAGTTATGATGTTATCATACTTAAATAAAAAATTCTCAAATATATGTTATAATAGTACCACACTTAAACCAATCTTATATTCATAAACTTTAATGGAGGAAGGGTATAAACCAAATCTATATGAACAATTAAAATACTAGGATGTTGTCGCACATAAATTAAATCCACAAACCTTAATGGAGAAAGGGTTTAAAGTAAATTTCAAATTTTATGGGTAAAATAGTATATATTTTTTAATATAACACTAAGGCATAGTGCATCCATAAATTAGATGGTGATTGTAGGGGTACACCCTAAACCACTTTTCAAAGTAAGGAAAACCATTTGTCATGAAAAACTTAAATAAGATCTTACGCTTATTTTTGGGCGGGTTGTCATGGATCTTTTCCCATGGAAAGTCTGTTTTTGAGTTGAATGAGTTTTTTCTTCCTTCTTACATGAGTGTTGTACTTTGCTTACATCCAATAAGCTTTATTTCTTTTTCAATGAAATACATAACATTACCGATCAAAAAATAGTAATAAGTGTTATTCTTTCTTCGACTGATACCAGCTCTAATTCGGCATGTTCCTCACATTCTAGCTCAGAACTATATGATGATTTTCATTCCTGGTTAGATACAAAGAAACATAATGTTCTCTATTTTGAGAATTCTGATAAAGTGCCTGCAAATGAAAATATGGTTTAGAGATATGCCGCCAATATTTGAAATATTTCAAAAGTACCCTGACAATTAAGTTTTCCATCTAAGTTAGTCAACATTAGTTTGCTTTTCAAAATTTTACTTATTTACCCTTTAATTATTTCCATATTTATCTTCTACATCATTTTTCAGGTTTGTCGAACTCGGTTCATGATCGTTTTACTGTTTTCATGTTCGTTACATCATTCCCAAAAAAGGGTCATTATTTCCAACTATCTTGGGGTTTTTGGTTGGTGGAGAATCAACCTTCTATAACGTTCAAGTTCATCGAGCCCGATTCAGGATTGTTACAATGCTTTCGGGTTTTTCTATACCGGTTTAGGATCGTTATATCTCTTTCAGGACCATCAAATCATTTACCTTCCCCACCAAGAAGATGTTGTTTAGGGGTAAATAAAATTTTTAGTAGGTGAAATAACTCCCGCCCAACACTTTCTGCATGGAAACCGTTATTTAGAAAAAATTGTAATAAAGTACTTTTAAAAGGTTAGGGGTATTTTCACCTGGTATATTTCAAAACGGTTATGGTTGTGGGAACCCCGTTGGATTTTTTCCATAAGAATCAATTTTTGATAAGAACAAAGATTTATTTCGCATGTCTTGCAAGTTTCCTGTGCTTCCAATCCAAGGAACGTTCCAAGCTGCATTTTTCAAAAATGTGGAAGAACACAGCAAACTCAAAATACTAAACTTACAGTCGACTTGACTTTGGTCTCCTGCTTGTGCTAACTTTAAACATCCTATGTTCTCATCTCTTTATAAATACCAACAACAATGCATGCCTTCTTGTTCTAAATACCAAACTACTTATCTCAGAGTTTTGCATCATAATAAAAATATTTCTAGTTAGGGTTTCCAAAATCTAATCGATTTCAACCGCCAAACTAATAAGAATAAGGATGGGGATGCTTTTCTCTCAAGTGCTTCGATTATTATGATTGATCCTCCTCTTATCTCAAGTCGCTTGTGAGTAATCAGTCGGTTCATTGTCTTTTTATTTTGATCGTAATAAATTTTATGTATACAAAAATGGAGATTCTTATTCATAATTTCACTTAATTTTATTTTTTTGTTGAAGCATCATAAATTTATTAGGGAAAATTGGGAATACGCCCCAAAATTGGATGTAATCTTGGGAATATATCCCGAGATTCCAGTTCTCGGTAATATGCCCCAGCAGTTTAAATTTCCGTCCAAAATGTTAAGTGGTCAATGTATATACACATGTGAGCTGATACGTGTAAAAAAAACTCTACACCCTTGCATCACATGTGTAAACCACTCGCATAAAATCATACATCTTCTTCATCGTGTTTCCTAGAGGTAGTTTCTTCAAGATTGCAGCAAGGTCAGTAGTCACCATTAACCTAAACAATATCAACTAGTTCATATTTAGTAAATGGAGAAGCTTAAAATGTCCAATCTCCATAAATCAATTAGAGTTCACGCAAGTAAAATTCTACCTCTTTCGACAATAACTAACACCATAATCAATATTCATTTTAACTTCCATAAAATCATCATCAAAGTAACCTTTCACGATTAGAAACAAAAATAACTAAAGAAACATCTATAATTACATGAATTGTGATGTTAATATGAAAATCCCCAATTTCATATTTGAACCCTAATATTACATCTGAAAACCCTAAAGGTTGAAATCAAACTTATAGAACTACAATTCCACGTTATTAAGAAGTATCCATTCATCAATTTAAGAACAAATCATCATCAATTAGAAGAAATTCTCATTCAATCAATCATGGTTATATAACTTTTATTGTACAGTTCAAGGATTGGGTAAGGCTTGATTATCTTGATCCATCAACTATTCACAGAAGAAAAATAACCCACCAGGAATCAATCGCAGAGTCATCTTTCTTCTTTAAAAGCTTCCTTATTTCGATCTTGAACCTTATGATTTTTAATTGCATATGCTTCTTGATTTTCGACTTCTGATTTCTCATTGAACCTTAAGACGATGATCGAATAACATACAGTATAAGCGTAATGGGAGAAGATTTTTATTTCAATGTTCATGATATCTCTTACGTCGAGATGTTGACTAGTCAAGCTCGAGATATTGGCTAGTTAACTTTCATGGATGTAAATTTGGACGGTGGGGCATATTACCAGGAACTGGAAATGTGAGGCATATCTCCAAGATGACACTGAGTTTTGGGGCATATTCCCAATTTATTATCCATAGTCACTTAAGTATAGACAATATTCGTTTTTTTTTTAACAACGCTTATTCACTACATTGCACACGCAACAAGCAGTTATGAATACGATGCCCTTGATTATTTTTTTCGTACTTTTCCATCGATCTATAAGATGTCATGTTAAAAATAAAACAAAACGATCGCATTGATTAATTGTGGACCTCATTGATTTGAAGACCAGGTCGAGATGCTGATATGCCCAGGCCACCACCAAAAGATCTTATAGAAGGGCCGCCTTTAGGACGTCCATGAGAACAAGAATGACGCATCGGCATTCGATTAGGAGTAGAAGGATCTGCTTGTCACTGGTTTCAGTGAATTCTGATTAAGTATTAATTTTTGGAAGCCGAACTAGCGTTTAGAAAAATTAAATAAAATGGTACGAGCAAAAATTATTGTTATGGCTTATTTTTTTAGCAAAATTTCATTTCGTTGTTCTTTAAAGGATTTTCGGCTATCTATTGTAATTCTATATCAAAGAAGGAAAAAAATAACTTTCGTCAGAATAGATAATATGAATTTTAGATGCAAGTCTGCTTGTTATGTAGGACTTGCTTTGTGTTATCCAGTAGCGGTTCCAACCAATAACGCATACAAAAAAAACTCCCTTTTAAAAAGATTGGTTTTTTAATATAAAATTTATAGTTCAAAACTGAAACATGATTCAATCCCGCAATCTTGCAAGCCTTTCTCTGTCTCGAGGGAGTGTTCCATGTATTTATTAGACGATAAGTACCATTTCAAATTTTAATGGATGAACCACACGGCTTGACCATGCCAAGTTTTACGGTCTGGACATATGATTAATGAAATGACACATTCTAGAATTAAATTATTTTATTTTTAAAGCTAAGACTACACGAATACATATTGGTCATTAAAGGTTATGTTTAAAAAACCCCGAGACCTAGTCCAGATTGGACAAGCACTGATTTAAGCTGTTATACCAATTACATACTACCAAATTTTGGACTAGATGTAATATCCGCTTTTAGTTGTATTCGTGTACTTGTATAGCTCTTAGCAGAACATTGATTCTCTTTAGACATGAAATAATTTTATTATACTATTTGTCGTACTATAAAGAAATTATATATGGATATCTATTCCTAAGGAGTCAACTAATAGGATTATGTACAAGAAATATGAAACAATATGGTCTCATATCGTAGTCGAGAATATTCCTAATTGGCTTCCGTATGCTGCTTGGATTGCTAATTCATTTGCCGTATGGTTTTCCTTTTGGTAGTTATGGTTTAGTGTGCAATATGAAATTAGTCTCACCACAGTACTTACTTTTCGTTATCATACCTGAGAAATACCAAGGCGGTTCATTATCAGCTTTGACGAAGCTATCCAATTTTTATGAGTTTGTTTCAAAGCACACTTAGGTCAATTATTTGTTTTTCGATCGTCTTATTGGTATCAACATGACCCAAGTTTCAGCTATCAGTGCAGTGGTTATCCCAAAGATTGTATTAAGACTGTTAGAGTTGTAGTTATGAAGTCTTTGCAAATGAAACCGACCTCAATGTGTCATGGTTTCCTCTAGATGCCACGTCAGTGTTTAGTTTGACCGTTCCATTATTAGGAACCCACCATACTGAAATTATCTGTGTAATTTGTCGATTATGATTTGGATTTGCAGCTGGTAATACATATGGTAAATAGAGAGTAACCCCTTCTTTCCAGGTGAATTCCTTTCGCAGTTGGAGTGTTATTTGTACAATATTTAACGGCTGCTATTGTCTTAGGCGTGGCTGAACCACCTGAGCGCTAGGTCTAATGTGAGTAGATGAGCTCATTTTTCACTAAAAATTCCGGAAGAGGAGGCATAATGAGGTGGTGAAGAAAGTAGAGGATTTTTTCAGTAGAATTTAGGATATTGTCTATGGGATATTTAAAGGAGTAGAGTCCCTAAGAGTGTAATTAAGGTGGCTAGAAAGATGGTTGATAAGCACAGGCCAGTATGTCTCATAAACTTGGCATATAAGAAAAGATATAACGTTGTTTCTAGTGCAACATTGCAATTTGGATAAATATTGGTATTGGTTTGTATCTTTTTGAGGATGTTGAAGGTGGGTAATCCTTTTTTTAATATGTTTTTCACAAGAAAAATTGTATTTTTGGTGGACATGGTAGCATCCTTAAGATGGTGGTTGCAAGAAGATTTTTGTTGGTGTTTCAGAGTAGACACTTGTAACTATAATTGGTGGTGTACTTTCCTAATTTTGTGTATGGTCAAATAATCTTATATGGTGGTTCATCTTGAGGTAGGTGGATGTTTGTGATCCTAGCTGCTGCAAAAAGAGAAATGTGAGCCAGCTGATCATGGATCCAGGTATGGAAAATTGAGTCAGTAAGTTCGAGTACTGTTTGATATGTTTGGCATTGACTTGTATCTAGGGTGGAAATCGAGGTATTTATTTTGCTGTTATAAGGTTTTTATTTCGTTCCAGTAAGCTGTCAGATATGTTCTTTGATGGAATAATGAAAGACAACTATTATCGAAAAGTCATAAATATATAAGATTAACTGAAGGTATTGTCATCTTTGTTGTTTTGGAATAACTGATTATGTTTTATAGATTGATTGATTGTTTTTTTTTGTGTTTTATAATCACAAAGGGGGTGAAGTATACCCGAATATGCAAACACCATTATAAATAACTCAGTCTCAACGACATTCATTAATTCAAATTTCAAGGTCGTTGGAATCACAAATGATTTTCTTCTATTATCTAAATGAGTTTCTTATTTGGAATGCGTTCAAGCATTTCTATCTCTCTGGGCGAAGATTTCTTTTATTCAGTATATTTATCTCAATGCACTTGCAAATATGAGAGATTTTAGAATTGTGAGTTTGGTGTGATTCATTAAAAAGATTACAGTTAAGAAGATGAATAAATAAAATAATATCTATGCATCGAATGTAATCCTCCATCTTAATAGTAAAAGTTAAAACCAAAAAATTCCAGCTGTAAAATTATTTTACCGTATAGCCGAATGGTAGTGAGCTGAACTAATTCGGTTTGGTTTTGAACTAATCCAAATTTACTCATGGTAATCTAATTCGGCTTACATTTCGATTCCTTCTTCCCCAATAACCGAACAAAACCTCGAACCATCTGGGGTTAACCCAGTTGATCAGGAGTCTGACTCTCAAATAGGAGGTCAGCAGTTCGAGTCTCCGCTCAAACATTGGAGATCTCGTGTACTAACTTTAATATGAGGTACGGGGCTTAGTTTTCTCAACGGAGTAACCCGGTGGCTACCCTGCCAGTTTGAGGAAAAAAAAAAACCAACAAAACCGCAATGTGCAAGTGTAACCCAAAGGTTAACCGCGTTTTGCTATTTTGTTAATTTTAGCCCAGGCCCAACTTAAAATTTACGCAACCCCTACCAATAACATGGCCCCAAAACGTGCTTCTCATTTCATCCGCCTCTCTTAGGGCTGTTCATGGTCGGTTTTGGTTCGGTTTCTAGCCAAATCAAAACCGAAACCAATACTATCGGTTTCTAAAAATTTAAACCAAACCAATCCATTAACCATTGGTTCGGTTTCTAAATGGTTTCAGCCGGTTTCGGTTTGTCCCAGTGGTTTTTGGTTAACCAATAGTTATGTCAAACGACTCAAACAAAAAAAAAGATACACAAATTTACAGATAAAAAAATCATAGCTGCCGATAGTATTGGTTTACACAAATTTACATACAAAAAAAATAAATAAATAAATATCAAGAATAGTTAAAGCTTACTCTAAATCTAGAGATCAAAAGAAGATATATAATATATCTTAATTTAGTTAGTGATAAACAAAAAAGAATGAAGAATGGAAGAAAAAAGTCGAGTAGCAGCAGTGACTGTTGTAGTTAGGGGTAGAGAAGGGAGGCGACTGAGAGAAGGAGAAAGAGAAAGAGGGAGAATATCATACTGAAATATTAGATTTATGATTTTTATTTATCTTCTAAATCAATGGGTAGAATCTAATACTTGTTAATCAAGATAGAAAGTAAGTTTAAAAATTAATCGATTTTCCAATGGTTTTTGGTTCGGTTTTAGAGATCAAACCAAACCAAAACCAACACTATCGATTTTCCACTTTCTACACCATAACCAATCCATTAGTAAATGGTTCGGTTTGGTTTCTTCCTAATTGGTCTGGTTCGGTCCGATTCAAGCGAAAAGCCGAAACCATGTTCCGCCCTAGCCTCTCCCCCGTAAAAATTCACAGTAGGGTTTAAGAACAAGAAAAAAGAGGGAGTTCCGTTTCGAGTCCACAGTCACAGCTCGCTCGCGACTGAGAAATCGCAAACATAAACACTTTCCCGCTCTTCCAACTACTAAGAAGATGAAACCACACTCAAATTTCTAGGATTTCGTAGTTTCAGCACTTAAGAATCATCATAATCAGAAGAAAGAGATTTATCGATTTTACAGAAAAAAAATGGTTTCAGCGAAAGTTCTTCTCCATGCGACTGAATCAATAGTGTTAGCTACATCTTCTCTAACTCCTCGTGAAAGGATTGAGTTAATGCATACGATTAGAAGTTCTTTACCTTCTCTTCAATCACTTCTATCATATCCGGTATTGTCTTTTTCTCTTATATTTTCTAGGGTTTTGTATTGATGATAATAATTTGTTTATTTCTGTGGTTTGTTTATGTAATTATTTGTTTTTATTAGATTCCTAAAGCATCTGATAGATCTCAAGTTCAATCTAAAGAAGTAAGACTTGCTGATTCTCCACCAATATCACTGGATGATCAGGATGTTCAGATTGTAAGTGATACTACACTTTTTTTCTGTTTGTGATTAGAGTCTGAGAAAACATTATCAGCAGTATAAGTTATAACGTATATTGACATTGGTCATTTTTAGCTTCATACAACCCTGTTACCTTATACATACACAAATTATATTGCTTATGAATACTGCAGGCGTTGAAATTGAGTGACGATCTCCATCTTAACGAAATAGATTGCGTGCGGTTGCTTGTTGCTACCAATCAAGAAGTAAGTTGGTGTTGTTTGTGGTTCCTTGATTATTCAATGATTTTTTCTTTATCTATTTGGTTTTCACATTTGTTTATTTCAGCGGGGGATGTTAGATAGGGAGCCTCTGGAAATTCTGCGCATTGCAACTGGAATATGGTATACTGAGCGACGAGATTTGCAAGCTGCATTATTCAATCTCTTAAGGGTAAGCTAATAACACTTGCATGGTTACATCAGTATGCTGCTACTTTCTAAGTGAAATGTCCTTCTACCAATCAAAATCATTTCCTCCATTTTAACACATTTTGTTTGTTTGTTTGTCTGGGTGGTGGTTGTGCAGGCTGTCGTTCTTGATCAAGGACATGAAGCTGATCTTATTGCTGAGATACAGAAGTATTTGGAAAATCTCATTAATGCTGGCCTTAGACAACGAATAATGACTCTTATAAAGGTTTTGGATATTCTTCATGCTACCGTTTTCTCAGTTTTAAATACTACAATCATTGGCCTGAACGTCTATAGTTATAGATTTTGAACTTCAAAATACTAAAATCGAGGTAGTGCTAGTAGATTTTTCATCAACCCCATCTACGCTCTCTTTAATATGACCTCACACAAGTTCTCCTACTTCTCAGTTGCCTTACCAATCTTCTTTGAGTTAACTTTGAGCTTTATTTGGTGTTTTAGGAACTTAGGGAGGAACCAGCGGGTTTGGGTGGACCTCAGAGTGAACAGCATATTATTGATTCTAGAAGTGCTCTTTTGGAAAGACGTGCTGTTGTTTGTAGGGAGCGACTTCTTCTCTGTCATTGCCTTGTTCTTTCTGCCTTTGTAGTTCGAATGGGTAAGTACAGTAAACACCATATTTTCATAATCTGGCTGCAGAAGACTTTTCTTTTCTGTAAAAAGACTTCTCTTTTTAGGTGATGTGGACACATGTTTTATGGAGAAGGGTATCAGTATCAGATACCATAACTGAGTTTAACTTTGGCAAGGTTCTTAAGGTTGAATGTTGTTTGAGCAAGTGTTTGTGTATCGATAGACAGAGGTGAGAATATTCAGAACTTTAAGTGGTTATGGTCAACCCAAACACCAGCATTGAGCCCCTATAACATTATGAGTCTTGAGAAATACTCTTTTTTATTTATTATGGAGATGATTAGTCTTCTAGTTGCACCGATCACCAAGCTAGATTATGGGTACATTTAAATCACCTGTTTGTTCTGTTTGACCATTTTTGTGGATTTTTGTAGGTCCAAAGGAGGTAAAGGATGTCCTTTCTCTTCTTAAAGACTGTGCCACCGATGTTAATGGTAGCAGTGCAACTCAAAAGCTTCAGGTGTTATTTATTGTTCATCTGCGCAATTTAATAATTCTTCATGTTTATTCATTAATTACTGATGCAATAAGTTATATTAGAAGGTTGGAGAAGATTCAATTTTGCACCTTAAGTTGTAAACAAATAATCCCATGGAGCCACTCATAGTAAGACAGAAACAAAATTATCCAGAGGAGGGGCTTTTCTTGGTTCTGCCTTCTCATGTGTTTCTTACCCAATCCCTCTGCAGATTGCTTTCGGGCTTCTATTTTCTCTGGTAATCACTTTCATATCAGATGCTTTAAGCACGGTACCAGATAAAGCTTCTACGCTCGCTGGGGATACTTCTTTCCGACGGGAATTTCATGAACTTGTAAGCTTAACTGTGACTGTTTCTCTTTTATGTTTAAAGGTAGGTTAATTATTCAAATCCTTCCTCACGGTTTACTGATCTTCCTCCTGTTTTAGGTGATTGCTGTTGGGAATGATCCCAATGTTGAAGGTTTTGTTGATGTCACTAGACTTGCCTGGGCTGTACATTTGATGTTAACTCAAGATGAACTTACTACTAGGGAGACAATAGCCGGGTCTTCATCTAGTGAACTAGCGAATATATTTTCATGCTTGGAGGTCATATGTTCAAGCAATGTTTTCCAGTTCTTACTGGATAAGGTTCTCCGAACTGCAGCCTATCAGGTTCACCTGCTAACTGAAACTACTTTTATCCATTATAAAGTAGGTTTGTTTATGTGCATGCCAATTGTCATTCTTAGACCCTGCTATTTTCATATATTACTTTATTAAGCAGTCGAAAAATGAAATTTTCTTCACAGAATTTTTGTTAGTGGGCCATCATATGTCGGAAAAACTTTTGCCTTTTCCCCAAATTAGGACATCCATATGAATTTTCTCACATGCTGAACCTAGAGAATTCCACCTCATAAAACAGCTCATGGTCTTCTGAAGTATACAACATTTTGAACAAAGGTAAAATACTTTAGATCAGGATATTTGCTAGATATTGGTAGCATCGAAATTGGTGCCACTGAAAGTGAACTCAGAGCCATCATACTTGGCATCAGAAGTCTGGCGGAGCTATGTCAAGTTGGTGGCTCACAAAATCCGTGGGTGACTTATGATTAACATCACCAAATCAACATCTGACTTGTGCACATCAAGACAGTTAAACTTTGAATTTGTAGGTTCCCGCACATCTCGGCTTCAGATGGGTTGTCCTAATTACTAACCCACTTTCTTACACGACCATGGCTGACTGACCACTCGAGGACACTGGAATTCAGGGGGTTGAAATTGGAATGATCATCTATATTTTTCACAGTAAAAGAATGACAGGACATCTTTAACAACTCCCACCCCCAGATGTTAACATTCGCTCCTGGACATTAACAAATAGAACGGTTATTTATGGGTAATATGTAAGGTTGGAGCAATTCTTTGAGATGAATTTGCTGCCTCAAGCAAGAGCCAGTAACATCGGTTATTTCTTTGTGGTGTAACCAGCTTCGTTTTATAAGCCTATATATATTGTGTCGTTGGTTTATAGAAGCAGTATCTTATTGTATGCAAGTTGTGTTTTTTTACTATACAGTTGGTTTATTGTTCTCTAGGTTTAACTTCTTTAAATGCTTTATTTTGCAATCAATTATTGTGTTTTTTTTTTCGTGTGATTGTACAGCATGATGATGAGGATATGATCTATATGTACAATGCTTATATGCACAAGTTGATGACATGTTTCCTCTCCCATCCTCTAGCGAGAGACAAGGTCAGTTAGCTTACATGATCACGTTTGAAGCATTCTGCATCCCATTTTTCAAGAATTCCTTTCACTATATATATTTTGTGCTGTTTGAATGATTAATTTGTGCTAATACATTTGTTAGGTTAAAGAAATGAAAGAGAAGGCAATGAGTGCCCTTAGCGCGTATCCCATGACTGGTTTGCACGACGTCAAACTTGATAATGACATGGATTCTCAACAGACCATTGAAAACCCTCCACAACCTTTTGTTTCTCTCTTGGAATTGGTTAGCGAAATCTATCAGGTCAGGATACATTAATTTTCCGGGTTATGTCTCCAATGTTTAAATGATCATTTCTTGCTGTCCAATGTGTATAATTGTAGACGATAAGATAGTCATACTATGACACTGAATTGCGGTTCATGGATTTTCTTCCGTTTTGATAAACCTAATTTTATTATGAAAGAGATGGTGAATAGTACAAGTAACTGAAAGTGTCAATCTCACGTTGTTATATAGATCACAGTCAGCCTCACATTGTGGAGTGGAGGGAATTACTTCATAAGCCGAACCCAATCAGTTATTCTCATACAATCATTTACAGTGGTCAAGTAAACAAAAATTCTCCAAGCTTTACTCACCAAAACAAAAATTCTCCAAGTAAACAAAAATTATTCCTGTTAAAACACTGGAACCTTCACACTTAACATTAGGGAGTCCATGCTTCCTGATCAATGAATCTTCCACTTTCTTCTGATCGGACTGGCACATATTTTTAAAAGCACTAACACCAACTAGACAACTTCTTATGATTTCCAAAAATACCCAACAGTTTTGAGAAAGATGGAAGAATCCTTAGAGCAGGGCAGTCATTTAACATATAAAGCTGCCAACTGCACCAATAACCATGTATTATGTAACCTGGGTAGCATTTTTATATAGTGCTTCCATATTTGTTTATGCTGGTTGGTTGCACCAAGTGTGTACTGTGTACTAATCGTTGATTGCTTTTAACATTTATCAGAAGGAACCACATCTGTTGTCTGACAACGAGGTTTTGTGGACATTTGTCAACTTTGCTGGAGAGGATCATACTAATGTTCTAACACTGGTTGCTTTCCTGAAGATGCTGAGTACATTGGTACGCAAATCCCACTTTGTGATGCTGAGCACTTAGTTGAGTAGTGATTTTACGATTTTGTGTTCTCTTTCAGGCATCTAGTCAGGAGGGTGCTTCAAAGGTTTGGGAATTACTACAGGGTAAAACATTCCGCTCTGTAGGGTGGAGTACTCTGTTCGATTGCTTATCCATTTATGAAGAGAGGTTTAGGCAGTCTCATCAGAATTCTGGAACTATGTTGCCCGAGTTTGAGGAGGGTGATGCAAAAGCACTGGTTGCATACTTGAATGTTCTTCAGAAGGTTCTCTCCATTCCTTTGTATATATGTCTACGTCAACTGTGTCTAATTATAAAAACATCATGGCACCTTGTTAAAGCATCTTGGGGTGCCATGAAAGTTACAAGCAGTTCCGCCACCAATGGCCTTGTCTGCACAATGTTTCTGCTGAAGAAATTTTGGTGGTTTAATTCCATCAATTGTTTTATTTTTTCCCTTTTGTGCACAGGTTACACATACATTAGTACTCAGATTTTGACATCTCTCAAATTGTTTGTAGGTTGTGGAGAATGGAAATCCAAATGAAAGGAAAAACTGGTTTCCTGATATTGAACCCTTATTCAAGCTGCTGAGTTACGAAAATGTGCCTTCTTATTTGAAGGTTAAGTACCATTTCCTGATGGCAATGTCTTGGTGAAGTTTCTCTTTCGTGAAAGTGTGTCTGTAGTCTGATATGTGATATGCATATACCTTTCAGGGTGCTCTGCGGAATGCCATACGCGTTTTTATTCCAGTATCTCCCGCTCTAAAAGATACTATCTGGAGGTACCTCGAACAGTATGATCTGCCAGTAGTTGTTGGGCCTTCATCCGGGTCTAGTGTGCAGCAGATGTCTACACAGGTAAATACTTCTGGCAATGGTCATTGGCAATCTAGTCTGTGAAGAATCATATTTTGAATCCTTATGACAATTGTATTCAGATATTTTTTAGCAAGACCTAGTGAAACACTGTCAAACTTAAATTGAACCTTGAAACCCTGGAGAAATGAATGCTACTCAGTTGCAGTACTAATTACCGCTCAATATACTGCTTTCTTACTTCTTAAACTGTAGGTGTATGATATGCGTTTCGAGTTGAATGAAGTAGAATCGAGGATGGAGAAATACCCTTCAACAATTTCCTTCCTTAATTTGTTAAATGCGCTTATAGCTGAAGAGAGAGATGTGAGCGATAGAGGACGCAGGTAATGCTATCACTTTTGTCCTCCCATCCCTTTTATTTTAATATAACATTTAATTATTAGTTAGTAATGTTTCAATCTATTGATTGATCTCATACTTAAATTAGTACTTTTTTACTTTTTACTTCTTCCAGGTTCCTCGGCATCTTCAGATTTGTATATGATCATGTCTTTGGGCCTTTTCCTCAGAGGGCCTATGCAGATCTTAGTGAGAAATGGCAGTTGGTTGTCGTTTGCCTTCAGCACTTCAAAATGTAAGTGTGCATGATACAGTAATTTATAAACAATTTTGGTTCTAGCTTTCCTGGGGTTCTTTTCCATAGATATGATTGAGTAAATATTTAGCATACAAGGTTGTCAGTTCTCCTATTTTAGGCGTTGCATGATGTGTCTTTTTATGAATAATATTGTTATTAATACATGAAGGGTCAAGGCTCACTACCTTACAACCCTAGATCCCAATACCCTTCCATTTCACTCCACAAAAAAAGAAAGATCTTCTTCCAATGCAAATACATGTTGATTATCTAGCGTAAAGAGATGTCAGATACCGGAATTAAGATTATATGCCTGGCAAAGTCATACAGCATATGATGTTCGTTCTAGTTAACTTACTACATTCGAATGAGATAAAATGCTATGAAAAAGGTACAGCTGGTTTTGTCATGGGAGTATGATGCTTTCCTACCTGGAAAATATTTTTATTTTAGATTTAGATCAACGACTCTATACTTATAACAGTGTCTGTATGTTGCAGGATATTGAGCATGTACGACCTTGAGGACGAGGACATTGATAATGTGGTTCACCTGTCGCAGTCTTCTGCACAGTCACAGTCAACTCCCCTTGAAACACAGGTCCCTGTGCTAGAGTTGCTGAAAGTACGTACTCTTGGTTGTTTTATTTTTTGAAAAACCATGTCGAATGATATATTCATATGTACGACATCTTCTTATTGTGTGTGTTATGATGATGCTACAGGACTTCATGAGTGGTAGAGCCATCTTTCGTAATATTATGGGGATTCTTTTGCCGGGAGTCAATGGCCTTATAGATGATCGAACTACACAAATTTATGGTCACCTTTTAGAAAATGCTGTGCAGCTATCCTTGGAAATTATTATTCTTGTTTTGGAGAAGGATTTATTTGTAGCTGACTTTTGGCGTCCCTTATACCAGGTAATATCTATAATCCTTTCATACTTTACAATCTAATAGGGTGATATTTGATGGGGTTGAATATCCAGTGCTTGATATAAGGGGCTGTAGTCCTGGTGCATTTGGAATGCGAGCCGTTACAAATGATATTTTATTACAAACCACAAATAAAGGGAGGTCAAGTGTTGGAAGCAACTAAATTAGGAGGAGACAAGCACACATTACGCGGTGAATGTCACCGACGGTACTAATGTAGCACTAATAATTCTCAGCAGATAGGTATTAAAAGTTTCCTAGAGCTTGCTTGTAAAGCCAGTACTATCTACACAGTCATCGAGTCATCCTCATCGTCAGTATCGTGGTTGAGTTGGTTTATGTTTATTCAATGGCATCTGATAGGGTTCTTCTATAACCATGGTCTCACTTAATGTTTTTTTACCTAGCAGCCTTTGGATAGAATCCTTTCTCAAGATAAGAATCAAGTTGTCGCCCTGTTGGAGTATGTAAGATATGATTTTCAACCACTAATTCAGCAAAGCTCAATCAAGATCATGAGTATTCTAAGGTATTATTTTTTAACCATTCTTAATTTGTATTCTGTTGGAGCATGTAATTTGTTGGCGCTAGTATTACAGTATCGTGGTGGGTCTTAAGAGAAATGACTCATGCTATTTGGCTTCCCTGTGTTTTTATGTGTATAGTGTAATAATGTAAATTGGTAACATGTCCTGTCACAACAGTTCAATTGTTATCTGATCCTACGAAATGGGATACTTCAGTTAATGCTGGAGCTGATGGCAAGTTTCAGTTTACTTTTGATCTTAAAAAGTCTCAGAAAAGTGTTACTTGAAGAAATGTTGCTGCTTTCTGCTAGAATGTAACTTTTCATGGTGATGCTAATCCTGTCATGTGGTCATCACAATAATGAAGTCACTCTAGAATATCTAATAACTGAGATCACAATAATATGCAGTTCAAGAATGACAATTTAGAAGTTTCGGATGGCAATTGTGTATAGAATAGTAGTGCGTTGGTTATCCTAATCCTAGATGTGAACAGAATATATGCTGACGCCGTTGATAGAATCTTAAAAACACTTTTAATATATCAAACACTGGGATGCAAGTCCGCAAACTGCAGGCTGTTTATTACTTATTTAATTGTAGAACAAATTATTGTCATTTTTTGTGTGAAGGTGATCTCGATTCGTCAATTGAAGGGAACCGTCTAATGAAACTATAATCATTCATCTTTTTGTACGAAGACATCTTCCTTTACCAGAAAGTTACCACTTGTTGTGGTAACGTACTGTGTTTTAGCCGCTGTTTCACTTGTATACTTCATAAAATTTGATTCTTCATTATGACTGTTGACAGTTCTCGCATGGTTGGGCTCGTCCCTTTGTTACTAAAGTCAAATGCTGCACAGAGTTTGATCGAAGATTACGCAGCTTGCTTAGAGTTACGTTCGGAAGAGTCTCAGGCCATAGAAGAGACTAAAGATGACATAGGAGTTTTTATAATTGAGGTTCCCACCATTTTGTATCTCTTTTTTGAAAAAGTTGTTTTATGTACTTTCTTGGTGGGTTCTAACTTCCTTTCTGTTTATCAGCTGCTCATCGATAATATCAACCGCCCACCCCCAAATATCACACATTTGCTTCTCAAGTTTCATGTGGATATGTCAGTAGAGCGGACAGTTCTACAGCCAAAGTTTCATTACAGGTTTTGCTTGTTAAGTAATTGCTGATCCATTTTAATACATACCACTTTTGATGTTTTGCTGAATAATAATTTTCTTATATTTGTATGCAGTTGCTTGAAGGTGATACTTGATATTCTCGAAAACCTCTCCAAGCCAGAAGTTAATGCATTGCTGCATGAATTTGGATTTAAGGTCTGCTGGCACTGCTTTTTAATATTTTGGTATTACTAAGAGTTGTTATACATGGTACGAGGCCATCCTGAAGTTTTTTCCTTACTCTTTTGCAGCTTCTTTATGAACTTTGTACGGATCCATTAACATCTGGTCCTACCATGGACCTTTTAAGCAACAAAAGATATCAGTTTTTCTTAAAGGTACGAGTTGATAGCATTCTGTATTTGTTCATAGTCACAAGACTAGTTGTTTTCGTCTAATGGCAGTTGCTTTTCTTTATGATGCCAGCACTTGTATACAATTGGTGTTTCTGCTCTTCCTAAAAGAAACAACAACCAGGTCCTTCGTATTAGTTCGCTTCACCAGGTTCTTTATGATTCTTACTTAGTTTACTTTTCCAGTGCTTTCTGCTGTTAATCATTATTTCTTAGCTTAGTCAAATGTGTTTTGTTTTTACGCTTAAATGTTGTACTAGTTATAGGAGTATTCAGAAAGGTGTTGGTCACTCGACTCTGCGATGCTCACTAGATGGAGTTATACTATTTAATTGATTATTATTTATTTTGTAACACTTGTGTTGTATTTGGTGTGCCCTGAATATGCGAAACTCATCCGCTCGTTGTTCTTTTTCAGAGAGCATGGCTGTTGAAGCTTTTAGCATTGGAGTTGCATGTTGGTGACATGACTGCATCTGCACATAGAGAAACTTGCTTGAGTATTCTTGGTCATTTGTTTGCGCAGAGCATTAGTGACTTTGGATCTGATCTTTATTTACCTAAACACTCTAGCTTCCAGACAAATGTTGACCATCCTGGAATGAAATCAATCAGCAAGATTAAGGTATTGTTTGAGAGCCTTCTTAACTAACTTTGTTTGTTCAAGCTAATTGCATCATTGAGCAAATATTTTAAATTCACACCTTGTCTAAATTAGGGTCATATTTACAAATAATTTTTGACAATTTTGTTTATGGATGATCACTTCTTTTTTATTGGTTAACGCCTTTTGTGTAAAATTCAGGTGTTGGAGTTGCTCGAGGTTGTCCAGTTCAGATGTCCTGATACTTCTATGAAAAGCTCTCAGCTCTTGTCTAGTTTGAAATATGAGTTGCCTGTAAGTGCAAATGTTTTGGATATTTCATGTTCTTCGTAAGACTATATCAGATTAAACTATCTACTCTTTATTGTAGGTAGAAAACATACTTGGAGATCCCGCAACATCTGAAAAAGGTGGTGTTTATCATTTCTCGGAACGCGGTGATCGGTTAATTAACCTTGCTTCATTCTGTGACAAACTCTGGCAGGTTGGTTCCTTTACATGTCAGTTCAGGGTATTTTATATCTGGTACCATGTTTTTCAGAGTGAGCAAGAATCAACATCAATGCCTAGTCCATTAGGTAGGGTTCTGTACAAAGGTTTCACTTCTAGTTGTTGTTTGTTGGCAACAGAAAAGCAAATTTGTTAATCCTGCTATGAGCTCTGTCGGTGGTGAAGCTGATGTCATGGATCTGAGAGAGACAATCCAGGTTTTGGTTAGATGGAGCTGGAAACATAATAAGAACCTGGAGGAACAGGCAGCCCAACTTCACATGTTAACTAGCTGGTCTCAGATTGTTGAGGTAGATGTTTTCTTGTTCTGTTGTGTTTTTGCAAATTTTTCTATTTTCTATTTTCTATTTCATATTTCCATGTTTTCTTTTTGTGTTAAATTCTTTTCGATTAGGCCCATAACTAAATGTACCATCTTTTCGTCAATTGCTTTCAGGTAACAGTATCTAGAAGAATGACATTTCTCGAGGATCGTTCTGAAATTTTGTTCGAGTAAGCACAAAATTATTAACTTATTTTTCTTTTGATAGATCAGTGAGTAAAGGTGTCACTTTCGGGTATCAGTTTACTTTTCTTGAATTGTGTATAACTATTTGAATCTTGTCATGGTCAGGGTGCTTGATGCTTCTTTAAGTGCTTCTGCTTCCCCTGATTGTTCTCTAAAGATGGCGTCATTATTGACTCAGGTACTGTTTTCCATTATCATGTCCAAGTCATCATCTTTATATTCAGTTTGCTTTCCTTGTTTACATTGTTGACCTGTTTTCCGATACTCTGAGATGTTTGTAGGTTTCACTTACATGCATGGCCAGATTACGGGATGAAAGATTCTTATCCCCTGGTGGTATGAATTCGGATAATCTCACTTGTCTTGATGTGCTCTTGGTGAAACAATTGTCAAATGGAGCTTGCCATTCCATACTATTCAAACTTATAATGGCGATCCTTAGACCCGAATCATCAGAAGCTTTGAGAAGACGGTATGTATGTCAAATTTATCATTAGTTTTGTTGTCCGTTTTGCTGAGTAATTACGATTGTTCTTTTTGAAAAGGTATTTGATAAGGGGATTTTCTTTTTTTAAATCTCAGCCAGTATGCATTACTTCTGAGTTACTTCCAGTATTGTCGGCATATGCTTGATCCAGATGTCCCTGCAACCGTATTACAGTTCTTGCTGCGGGAAGAGCAAGATAGCGAGGAGGATTTGGATATCAAAAAGGTATCCTAGTTTACATTGTTGGGACAGTTTATGGTTAATAGTTCAAATTTTTAATGTGAAAGTACATTCTCAAATATACTTTCTGTATATTCTTCCAGATTGACAAAGAACAATCTGAATTAGCGCAGGCCAATTTTTCTATTCTAAGAAAAGAGGCACAAGCAATATTAAACTTGGTATGTTGCTTCTTCTATGAAATAGTTCTGGACCAATTTATTATCATTATTTGCTTAGATTTTGGAAGTTGCATTTTTAAACATTTGCAGATGCTTCACTCTTAAATGATGTTTTCTTTAAAAGAAGTTGTATAGTCAATCATTGGCTGCACACGTTACAGAACCACACGAAGATTCAAGCATTTTCTTATCAATTGTACATGATTGGATGCTAGTAACTCTTGCCTAGTTTGGTCGGCTACGGCTTGAAGATTTTAGTTAAACAGTTTCAGGGTACCCTCTTTCTTTATCGAATTCTCTGTCTCAAGATGTCATTCTTCCGCAGGAGATTAATCATATGATGTAACTTAGTAGACAACCAAGGTTGCAAGTTCTCCAATCTTTGGTTATCTACCCATTTTGGACGAGTAGAGTGATGTGATTTGTTTGTTATCTGCATATATCAGCATAGTTAGTGATCCAAGCTGTGTTGCAACGATACGGATACGGTATCCGATACAGGATACCAATACGTTACTAGGATACACCAACAAAAAAATGGTAATACGGCGATACGGAATACTCAATATTAATCTGTAGTCTTAATATATATATGATATATATATGATATATATATATATATATATATATCATATATGAGATAGAAACATAACAAAATACATACATCTGTTTGCATGATCAAAACATATATAAGTTAGTAATTCCAAAGGGGGGTGTTGAGATTTGCGTCTTTTCTTTTCTTGCTCATAGTTGTATATCAGTATCTGGGATAAATAGGGTTTGGGTATTCTACTGGTTTTGGAGGAGATAAAACAGAGAGAGTTAGAGGTAATCAGATAAGTGTTGAGATTAAGAGGAGGAGGAGAAAGTTTGGGATAAGTATTGACTGGAGGGGGTGATGACAGCTGGTGATAAATATCTAACTTTTATTAGTATTAAAGAAATATATGGACAGCTGTTGCTTCTTATCCAACTTTTGGTATTTTAACTGAAAAAAAGGATTATACAGTTGGTATTGGCCGTATTGGACGTATTGGATACACGTATCCATACAATACGTATTGATACGCCAAAAAAAGAAGTTTTGACGTATTGTTGCAACACAGGATCCAAGTGATTAAATGTCGACATCTTCTTAGAATTTTTTTCTTTTTGGTGATTAACCATGCACTGAAGCCGTCTTATGCTAAAACCGGATCATTCTTTGATTTATGAAGTAAGCTGCTGGAGGGGGAGAGTCAGGGAAATTTTATTTTGTTCTCAATTTCCCTACCTATATGTTGTAGGTAACTAAGGATGCAATTCAAGGTAGTGAAGCTGGAAAAACAGTAGCATTTTATGTTCTGGATGCATTTATCAGTATTGATCAAGAGCGGTTCTTCTTGGGCCAGTTACAAAGCAGAGGCTTTTTAAGGTCATGCTTGACAGACATTAGCAATATATCCTCTCAGGTATGTCCCTTACTCCACAAAAGTTCACTTCCTTCCCCTTTGCATGGTACGCTGACGTGTATTAATAGCAATACATAACTTCATATTTGATGATTAAAATTACTCTTCTCTTGATTTTCTTGTTTTTTGGTTCTTGACTGCCCATCCACTTATCTCTAGCTGAAAAGTTGAAACCCTTATCACTTAGTTTCTATGTTTGTTATATTGGTTATACAGAATCAAGACTAGGGTTCCATAATGCGGATCAATTAACTAATTGGCACAGCTGCAATGCATGTTTACAGAGGATGTATTATGGACTTTGACCTCAGACAACTAATTAAGTATGGAACTGTTGTAGTGTGTTAAGTTACAGAACCTCTGAGCACACTCAGCATAGGGAATAACTCGTAATAGAGTTAAATATGAGCTAATCTGGCCGTGACAGTGTGACTCGAATCTCTTGTTTATTACCATTTATTCCGTTTCAATGACAAGTGATGAAGGCTTATGAAAGATAGTTTTTATTTTCATGGAGTTGAGAGAAATGTGCCAAATGGTACTCGAATATAGTTGTTACTGTATTTCCTGGTAATTCGTTTTCTTTCTTTTGTCCAGTAGATCTGGTGTATGTACAGTAAATTTGTTTCCAGTTTATGCATAATTGATATCATATGCTTTCTATACTATTGTGGATTGTTTAGTTTCTTGATGTCATTTTGTATAATTTGTATCGTCCTCGGTGTATTTCACATTTCTTGGGTTGTGCGCAGCGAGGATTTACTCTTGAAGCCGAACTTGCTATGCTGTTGAGGGTTAGTCACAGTTATGGGAAGCCTGGTGCCCAAGTTTTGTTTTCTATGGGTGCCGTAGAACATCTTACTTCATGTAAGATGATGGGTTTGCAGTTGAAGGTATAGTTTCTATACTCACCGGTTTATCTCATTTTGTGTGAATGGAGCTTATAAGAGTGTGCGTTTCCAGGGAGGCTTCAATCAGGCTGAAGCTAAAGGTGGCAGAGATGTAGCCATGGAGATTCAGAAGCAGCGACGTGCCATATGTTCAATTTTGAGATTGGTTTCTTCGTTAACCTGTTTGGTTGATACATCCGAGTTCTTTGAGGTTAGTTATCCTCTTTTTAACATGTGCTTAATACTTCTGTGGACTTGAATTGGAAGAGTGCATATCAAGTGATTGCATGTTACTCAATATTAGGTTTTCTTGGTAAAGCAGGTATTAGGTGATGGTATTAGACGAACTTTAAGTAGAGGAATAAGTGCATATATTCTGAGATCAGAATATGATACGAACTTTAAGTAGAGGAATAAGTGCATATATTCTGAGATCAGAATATGATACGAACTTTAAGTAGTGTAATTCAAATAGAAATCTTCCATTTGATAAGACATGCTTGCAGCTTCCCTATCTCCGTTGATTTATTTGGATCTTTCTGTTTTTCCTTTGATCTCATTCTTTGGTAGCCTCTGAATTATAAATATTTAGTTGCCAGAGTAAGATTTCTGATTTTTTCTTGGAATTCTAAACTAAGTTTGTATGGAAGTAGCGAATATAGTGTTTATGCTTATGGAGCCAAATCAATTGTGTTAACTGTCAAGTTTGTGGACATCTGATTTGAGACCAAATTGGCTATGAGTGGAGTGGTAGTATAGGATGCTTTATGTACTTAGTTCACTACTCTCTCATCGTCCACATGGGATGATTCTCAACAGTTACGAATTGCCATTCCAAATCACAGTAGGACGTTGTGATTTTGATCCATGAAAGATCTTTGTGCTTTAAACCTCCAGTATAATGTATCTTATAAGTTTTAATATTTGAATTTTGTTTCTTAATATGAAATAGGTGAAGAATAAAATTGTTCGTGAGGTTATTGATTTTGTGAAGGGACATCAGTTGCTCTTTGATCAAGTTATCAGGGAAGATGTTTCTAAAGCAGATGAATTAACCATGGAACAAATCAATCTTGTTGTCGGCATACTTAGCAAGGTAAAAAGTCCTTTTAAAAACCACAATACTTCTTTTCACAGAAGGCGGATGAGAATGTGCTTGGTGGTAAAAATGTAGCAGATCATGTGGTTGAACTGCATCACATTCTTACAAATGCACTGAAATCTGAAAGCCAAAACATTATTATGCAAATGGAGAAGTAGCTCAATTTTCAGTGATATCTTGAAAAATTAGTTTCCAGTGGCTTTGCTTCATGCATTTCTCTCCAGTTATTCCTTGGTACTCCTCACAGCTTGTTATTCAATTTTTTTTATTTTGCTACATACATTTCAAAATTGTGTAGGTTTGGCCGTACGAAGAGAACGATGAATACGGTTTTGTGCAAGGATTATTTGGTATGATGAGTAATATCTTTACCCTTGATGCTGCGTCCTGCTTCTCTCAATCGGTACGCCACTTCTAGTCACCTTTCCTTTTTTTCAGTATCAAATATGAAAGAAACTAATATGTTCTCGTATCACCTTGTGCTTTGTAGTTAACTAACGCTCATCAGAAACAAAGGACGTCAGAGCTCATCTTCTTTAGGCTGTCCTTCAGTTTGAGTTCCTACCTTTATTTTTTGGTTACAAAGAAGTCTCTTAGATTGCAGGTATGTAGGCTATCAGTAATTTTCTTTGCTTGCCATTCAAATTAATTTGTGTAAACTACTTAGATTTGAAAGATATATATATATATTGATGCCTCTGATTTTGTCAGGTATCCGAGGATGCTAGTGATTATCGGGTACCTAATGCACAGCGACCTAGATTATCGTACCTTGTTCGTCTTCTTAATTCTGTGACTGCGGCTCTTGATAGAGCCGCCGAGGAAAAATCTGCATTGCTCAACAAGGTAGTAAAACGTTACTCATCATAGTTGATATACAGTTTCTTGTTTCTCTTTTTCCTGTTAATTTGAGCTGAACATTTTTTGATTCCCTAGATTCGAGATATTAATGAGCTGTCGAGGCAGGAGGTTGATGAAATTATCAGTATGTGTGTGCGACAGGATTGCGTATCGTCAACTGACAATATTCAGAAAAGGTACCGTTAATGCTGCAATTGCTACTATAGTCTTGACATTTCACGAGTTCAACAGCTTTTCATTTCGTCTCTTGAAAATCTATTTCTGCTCTTAATTAATCTGGGTACCAGGTGTTGTTGCCTTTAGTCTACTTGTGAAATAAATATGTTGTTGAAGGAAGTCAGAGTAAATAGCTGTTGCATAGTTTGCCAAAGATAAACATTTGAATGTATGAATGAATCAGTTTATTCGGTCATTTCTGGATAAGGAAATTTTGGGCAATGGTTATTATATCACTTGTGGAATGTTGTAACCGGTCTTCCTTTGGGGTTCCATGATGGGCTCATCCTGCTTTTTTAAATGGGCCGATTATTTAGATACCCCTTGTTTTTCTAAATCTAATGAAGGTACCTCCTATCATCGGCATCTGCAGTAGCGATTTCTGTATGTCATTTGGCACTACAAAGTGTTTTTTCTCGCATTTAAGTTTGCCATGTTCAATGTTGCTGTTCGAAGTTTTCATAGAAGTGACCTTTCATGTATCCCTGTCCAACGGTTTTTCTTATGTTTCAGGAGGTATATTGCGATGGTTGAAATGTGTCAGATAGCTGGTAACAGGGACCAGCTAATTACTTTACTGCTTCCGCTTGCAGAGCATGTGCTTAATATCTTCCTTGTCCATTTCCGGGAACGGTATGGCCCTCAAGGGAACTTAACTAATGGTCTTCCTCCGCACCTAACCTCTGTAATATTTATTAAATCTGTTTTTCTCCTTGCAGGCCATCGATTCCTGATTCAAGCGATGCCACAAAAATGATTTCATATGGCAAACAGGAGCCTAACCAGGATATTTCATTGTTGTGCGCGAAGTTACTTCCAGTTTTGGAGAGACTCGAATTACTAAACGAGGTATGGTTTATCAATTTCTTAACAAAAGTCAAAGCAGTTGATTGTCTATGAAGCCTTCACCTATAGAAATGACCCCAACTAACTTGGAATTCAAAAGCCTGCAACCTACTTTCTGTCATAATTATTTACGGTCAAGTATAGAAGACAAATACAGTTGAAGTATATTAAAGGTTGCAAATTTGGCCATTGTTAGAACTATCTAGATATGGGTGTTTCCAGTTGAACTCATAAGTCTTTTTGTTTTCCTTCTTCTTCGTAATAATACCTGAGCAATATTGTGTTGATGCTGGTTTTTTGATTTTTGTCTTTTAGGATAAAACAGGCTACAGTTTAAAGATTTTCCGAAGGCTCTTGTGTTCACTCAAAGAAATGACAATTCAAAGGTTGTCCACCTAATTTTGGGTTCACCCAGTTCTATTTTTTGTTGCCATTGTGTGGAGAATCAGGTGTAGATCTTATACATATATTTCTGTGATGTATAACTAACTGATCCTGTAAAATATGCAGAGATAATGTAACAGTAATAGGCCAAGTTTGTTTCTAATCTTCTCAGTTGAGATAATGTAAAAGTATCGGTAGAATGAAGTACAATTATTTTCTTCATCATTTCTTCTATAGATCATCATTTTCATCCTCCCCATTCCCCAGTTTAAACGAGTTGACCAAAATCTTATTGTAAGAGTTAAAGATTAAAAAAATTGAACTCAACCAAGAATTGTCAGTAAATGCGTTATCCCCAACCCATGCTTGCTAAGGAGTGAGCCAGACTGTATCCCAGGCTCTGTGAATTATGAAATCATCTGCACGGAAGATGTATGATTAAATATTGTTTCGAGGTTACCGCAGGGCTTTATCACACTGGTGGAAGATACTCTGCACAGAAAAGTTGGAGGCAAGTGGCATCCAAAGCCTATTTATAAACCAATTATAGACCAAATTATTAACTCTCTGAAATCTAGAGCCTACTCAGTCTAGTCATGTTGCTCCTAATCAATACAAAAGAAATACAAACCCCTGATGCCGACCCTAATATCTCTTATCTCTTGTAGTGGTCCTAGTGGAAGTACTAGTTGACTCCAAGGTTTTGGATGGTTTTTTAAACGAAAATGATTCATACACAACGTTGTGTGTGTAGCAAAACCGTTTTTTAAATTATTCCATTTTAGATATTTTTTTTTTCAAAATATCTATAGAATTACATTTTTCTCATTGGACCGACAATCTTACTCATGAGAGTACTTACCTTGACAATCTCTCCTTATATAAGTGGGAACAGAATATCCTTCTTCCATGGTCCGTTTCATTTCATATATGAGGTTGCTCTGTAAAAAAAAGATAAGATATTTCCAGACAAGAAGATGACTACCACAACCTCCTCCTCCACTTCTTCACCACCACCACTTCTGCATACATATAAAGTCCCAAGACATACACCGTTGAACCGAATCTTCGCCGTAGTTTACACAACAGCAATCTTTTCTTTGTTTGTGCACCATTTCATTAATCTCTTGCACTCCTCTAGCACCACCACCTTCCTCCTTCACTTCACCTTACTATTCTCCGATGGAATACTCTCCTTCATGTGGGCGACCACACAGGCATTCCGTTGGCGTCCCATTCACCGTACTGTGTACACTGAGAATCTTTCACAAGTGATCTCCAGTCGTGATTATCCAAAGTTAGACGTGTTTATATGTACTGCGGATCCGTATAAAGAACCACCTATGGGTGTTGTTAATACGGCTTTGTCAGTCATGGCTTACGATTATCCGCCTGATAAGATATCTGTGTATATATCAGATGATGGAGGATCAGAGTTGACTCTTTTTGCTTTCATGGAAGCTGCTAAGTTTGCTGCTCACTGGTTGCCTTTCTGTAAGGTGAACAACGTAGAAGATAGGTCCCCTGCTGTTTATTTTAGTTCTGGTCATTATACTCCAACCACACAAACCGAGGAGCTTAAGGTAGATAATGATTTTTTTTGCCTTTTGGTTATTCAATGATTGATTTATTTCTGGACCTTTCTGGTGCCTTATTGAGAATCTAGGACCACAATTTTCCATTTAAGAGAAAATAAAATAAAATAGTCTCCTTGGGACAATGTAGGGTATTAATAATCGTATTATTGAAATCCGGACTTGGTTAGATTCTGTTAGGAGGATGTTTAGAAACGAGAAGCAGTAATCGGAAGGTATCTGGATACACATACACCATATAAAAAAAATGTCTGGGACTCTGTAATTAAGTTAAGAACAAATTTCGAAAATGACTTATAAAAATAAAATAATTACAGTAATTTTTTATAAAGTAATTTTTTCCACAACTGATTTTGGTTATTTACAAGTCATTTTCTATATGGAGTAGATGATGTACGACACTATGAAAATGAAAGTAGAAAGTGTCGTCGAGAGAGGAAGCGTTGCTGATGAATACATCAAAACTGATGAACAACGCGAAGCTTTTAACAAATGGACTGCTGAATTTACACGGCAAAATCATCCTACTGTAATCCAGGTATAAAACATGATGTTTTTGTTTTACCCTGTCTGTCTATAGAGAAATTGTTCATTAATTTTTCTAACTTAACACCAATATATATAGGTTCTACTGGAGAACGGAAAAGACACAGACATAACAGGCCTTGAGATGCCAAACCTAGTTTACGTATCCAGGCAGAAGAGTAAAGCTTCACATCACCATTTCAAGGCTGGTGCCTTAAATGTTCTGGTAATTCCTCAAACTAATCACATTTCAGTCTTGTAACTTATATCGCAAATATATTGGTGTAAGTTATGACTTTTTCTTTACCCCTGAAGCTCCGAATCTCGGCTACAATGACAAATGCACCAGTAATCCTGACGCTAGATTGTGACATGTATGCGAATGACCCGAGCACACCCCTTCAATCTCTATGCTTTCTTGCAGATTCAAAAATGTCAAAATATGCTTATGTTCAATTCCCTCAGCGCTTTCATGGGATCAATAAAAACGATATCTACGGAGGTGAAAACAAACGTTTATACCAAATAAATCCTGTCGGTATGGATGGGTTAGCAGGCACCAGTTACGTAGGTAGTGGCGCATTTTTCCGTCGGCGAGCTTTCTTTGGCGGTCCTTCGTCATATGTATCAGCTGAAAAGCCAGAACTAAACCCTGACTATGCTGCAGATAAAGTCATTCATTCAGAAGTAGTTCTGAAAATGGCTCATAGTGTAGCTAGTTGCGAGTTTGAAAATGGTTCCAAATGGGGTCATAAGGTACGTCATTAAGTACAAGTGCATTACACTCGACGTTTAATGCGTGCATAAAATGCGTGACGTTCGATATCTTCATTGTTGTTGTGCAGATTGGTTTCAGATATGGGTCACTGGTGGAAGACTATTTCACAGGTTATCAGTTAAACTGTGAAGGTTGGGACTCAGTATTCTACCATCCAGACAGGGCAGCGTTCTGGGGTGACACCCCTATCAGCTTTGATGGTTCATTGAGCCAAAACAAAAGATGGTCAGTCGGCACCCTTGAAGTGGCTTTCTCTAAATACACTCCAATTATATTTGGAACCAAAGCTAGAGGCATACTAATGGGTTTGGCATATTCCCATTATGCCTTTTGGGGTACTTGGTGCATTCCTATCACCGTTTACGCTTTCATACCCCAACTTGCACTCCTCAACGGAGTTTCGCCATTTCCAAAGGTACGTAAAGGAACCTATTAGTTTCATGCTGCATGACGGTGTGCGCATATGCTTAGAGAATGATAATTTGTTGTGCATTCGTTTCAGGTATCGGATCCTTGGTTCTACTTGTATGTGTTCCTTATCCTTGGATCTTACATGCAAGACTGCCTAGATTTTATGTCAATGGGAGGAACGTTTCAAAGATGGTGGAATGATCAGAGAATGTGGTTGGTCCGAGGAATCTCATCTTATTTATTTGCATCCATCGATTTCTTGGCCGAGTCGTTCGGTGTCTCTAGCTTTGGGTTCAACATAACTAGTAAAGTAGTAGACGATGAACAAAACAAACACTACGAACAAGGAGTTTTCGAGTTTGGAGTCGCGTCGCCTTTGTTTGTACCGTTAACAATGACATCTATTATCAGTTTCGTCGCGTTTTCTGTTGGTGTAACAAGAGTGATTCTGGGGAATGAGAAAATGGAAGAGATTTTGATTCAGCTGGTTTTATCTGGGTTTTGGATGGTGAACTGTTGGCCAGTTTATGAAGCAATGTTATTGAGAAGTGACAGAGGAAGAATGTCTTTGAAGACGACGATTATTTCTAGTATTCTAGCATTTGCTTTGTATTCAGTATCTTGTTGTCTGTCATTCAGAATATGAAGAAGGGACCGGTGGTGTTGTTTTAAAGCCTGTTAAATAATGCACGAGTTCTTGCGCAAGTACTGTTAGTACTTTGGCACTTGTTATTTACATCTCTTCTTATATTCTCTTTATTAGAAGCCGAAATAATTCGCGGTGGGCAACGGCGGAGCCAGAATTTAAACGATGGAGGCGCCAATGCCTCCAATTACAAATCAACTTACAATTTACAAGGAAAAAGATATTGAAAATATGATTTCTTTCGGTGAGAATGCAAATTAAAATTGCTTGTACAACGTAACTTGATGTAACAAATGTGGGTGTAAAATACCGTACACCCATGAGTTACGCGAAATAATCCTTCTGATGACAAGCAAAGACGAACGCACACAAGACATTTAAGATGACGCATCAAATGACGTCACCAAGTCACACTAAAAGTATGAAGATCTACGAGGCAGTAAAAAAACCGTACGGCAATGACAAAGTCTACGCGACATTGACGCGCGCCAGATCCGAAAATAGGGGCTTTATTAGCTGTCCTCCACTATGTAAAGGAACCAACCACCATAATATGAGGGAGAGATCTTTTTGGTGAGCTGAGATAGAATATTTAGGAGAGAGAAAGTTATTTGCTTCCCAAGTTACGGTTTTTTCATAATATATTTGTATTTGTTCTAAGTTTTAATAAAAGATTTTAAGTATTTCATCATGGTTTGTTAGATTGTTTCATAGATTATCATTACGGGGTGGTTGTAGGAATTCCTGCAACTACAACAAAAACAATATATTCAAAATTGACACGATTGGTAAAGGCTGGTATTAGCGAGAGTGGTGCCATTTCATACAAGACAAAAAATTATGATTGATTCTAGTTGTTGGATCACTCGAATGGTACCAGCCTTCGGCAGTGAAAGTTAAGAAGATAAAAATAAGCACCCCTCGGGTATTTCAACTAGTTAGTATAATTAAATATATATATTTTTTAAATCTTGAAATTCATATTATCAAACCACGATGGAAATACAGAAATACTATACTATTTTTTTGTGGCGGATTTGGGGAGCTAAGTGTATGTCCTGCTTTAATAGTTGTAATTCAGCTTGTATTTCGATTCAGTTTTAGTAGTCTTTGTAATAGCACTAGTAGCTTTTAGTTATAAATCCTTCAAGGGCAGAGATAAGATTCTATTTCAGGCACCTTCAAAGCTAAAGATACAAGTTGAAGTTATGGATAATGCCATAAAACAAGGAGGTGAACAAATATCGATTGGGCGGTACTCAACAACATCTAGATACATCTCGGGTCAATTGCATCAAAACTTATCGCCAACATCCACCCTTTTATGGACTCAGTAATGTCCATCAAAAGTACATCTTCTCTCGTGAAAATCATTCGTCGCGGGCAATCGTACGCTTGACAACCTCATCCAGGTCCACCCCATCAGTTCCAACATCCACCCACGTTGCAATTTCAATCCGGATGCTCCTATTTTGCTTTACTGTCATGTTTTTGTAATTTCTTGGCATTCTGATCAAGTTGTTCCTGAATTTTTGGGTATTATCTATCCTATCGTTATAGCCTTTTAGTAGATTAATAAATATTATGCTTCAGAGAAAATCAAATAAATAAAATAATCAACCCAATTACTATATAGGACTTTAAATAAGACTTTTAATTTTGTTGCTTATATTTTTGTAAAGCATACTATTTATACTTTCTTTTTATTGGAGAATAAGGATTATGACACGATATCTACCGATGTTTTTTTTTTTTTTTTGGAGAATCCAATTTATCGCGGGTTGTGGAATCGCAATCCTTAAACTCGATGGACACTTTGCAAATTTTTATTAAAAATAAAATGGACACTTTGCAAAAACAAAATGTTGGACAACAATCGAGAGTCTCCGATAGAAGCTGAAGTTTCTGATCAAAAAAAAAAAAAAGATTGAAGCTGAAGTTAAAGCTTTGTTAGAAGCAATAGAATGGGCAACTAACCTTCACTTGGAATTATCATTTTGGTATCGGATAACTTGTCTCTTGTTCAAAAAGTAAACAGAGACCAGGGTTCTATTAAGTGGAAAAACAATTCTTATGTAAATGACAGTAAAATCGGCTTTCTACAGTATAGGAAAGTAGAAAATACTAGTCCTAAAAATAAGATATTAGAGTTCATTTGGTCCAGTTGATTATCAACTGTCTATTTGGTCCATTTTTAATACTCCCTCTGTTTCAAAAAGACCATCGTCTATTTCATTTTGGTCTGTTTCAAAATTATGTCCAGCTTCTGTTTATAGTCATATTTTTCCAATGAACTCTCTAATATACCCTTAAATTATTATATTTATAAATATTTTTTTAATGGGACCCAATATAAAATATTAATGAAAATTGTATAATTAAGGAAACAAATATATCCTTCATTCCCTTTTGTATTTCCTATTTAGAATCCCATAACAATTTTTGGTAGTTTTTATTACTAACAATTTTATTGAAATAAAATAGGCAAGTAATTAAGGGTAGACATGTAAACTACTATGGTCTCCTTAATATCTTGACAAAGTCAAAGCGGACTGTCTTTTTGAAACGGAGGGAGTATATATATTACCATTCGGTCCTAGAAAGTATGGTTTGGTCCTATGGTGACGTCATGGATAGTGTAATTGTCATTTGGTAGTGGTAGAAATATCCTTTTGGGACCATATATATACTCAATTGGTAAGAGAGAAGAAATCATTTATCAGATTTACTTTCTCTTTCCTCTCGGTTTCTCTCCCTTTTTCCCTGCTGCTGTGATTTTTTCTAAGGTTTTGTTTTTCTCTGCTACTCCAATTAAATGATGAAGACGACGAAGAAGATTTGAAGATTGATTTACAACGATCTCGTCGATTAAATGATGAAGACGACGAAGAAGAAATGAACTGTTGCTGACGTTGGTTACAGACTTCATTCTGCTGCTGCTGTTTGATTATCTGAAATCAAGTTCAATGTGAAGGATGAACTGATATTAATGTTTGCTTAATTTTTCGTACCTCAAGAAGACAGGAGCACCATACCATTACCTACTACTCTTCAGAGGATACCATTTCTGAGCCAGGGCCGGGCAATAATTGCAGCTAATGCTGCTATATGGGGTGTACTGTGAGAATGTTGCAACGGTTATTGAGAGAAGATAACCAGATGGGACGGACACGGCAGATGTGGATCCACTGATTTTGAGTTGATTTCGGAAATTATGATTAGCACCAAGTCACTTATAAATATATAGATCAATGAGAAAACTTTGTTATTAGGATTTCCAGATTCTGCTTTTTTTTTATTTTTTATTCGTGAAACTCGGTTTAGAGAGAAGATTAAAATGTTTTATTTGAATTTATATTAGAAATTTAGTATTAGGATTATGATCAGTTAAAGGATATCAAGCGGCCTTGAAATTTTAGTAGGCCTCAAACAAGTCGAGTAAGCCTCGAGAATGGTGTGGGGGGTGTTTTTATCAAAGCGGTAACAGGATAAAACAAACATGTGGAAGTATTTTTGCCAGTTTAGAAACCCATATCGGATGAAGCATCTTTCAACTAAACAAAAAAGAGCACACGGCACATACTTTGATTACAAGTGAATGCAGATTATTACTTGAATAAATATAACAAAATCAACATGCAATCCTAGTTAGCAAAAGAGAGACATCTTCAATATTTATGTATTTAAAACGTATGTAATTAACTGATTAGAAAGTATGGAAAAACATTAAACATCTTGCACATGAAATGGATCCAGTCAACCTACAGTGAAGGAAACTGTTTCAAAAGGCATGCAGGTGGGCGCAGTTCAAGGGTGGGCTAATTAATATATGATAAACTGTAAAAGGCTGATCTTTTTTCCTGATCTCAACTACACTGTAAAAGGGTGGGGCTAATATATGATTTACTGTAAAAGGCTGATGTTTTTCTCCTAATCTCAAACAACACTGAAAGGACAATTTTACATCTTCAATCACAACTCCAGTAAAAGGACACAACCTAATTCTTCATGTACAACTCTGCCAGCAGAATAACACTTCATCATCAACACCTGAAAGACGGAAAAATAACAATGCAGTTAGCAAGACCCAACAACTAACAGTGCCAACAAACAGCAGAAACCTCCTGTACATGTTATCCTTGCATCCCAATCAACAAAGCATAGACATACACAATGAGAAAAGCAGATATGAATGGTTTATGTCTCAGCTTAATCCAAACTGAAACCAGAGTGCACGACAGTTCACCAAGTCTCAAAGTTTAAAAAGCAAATGAACCCGAACAAAAAACAACTAGTTTCTGTCTTCATATACACTTTGTCAAAGTTCAGAAAGATCACTCCAAATTGAATTCGGGTATTACATTCATGCTCCCACTTTCACATATATTCGGTTACAAAGTTTTGAAAAAGAGAATCAATTCAACATAGCTAACAAAGACATCGACCCATGGTTTCCCTGGTATAAAGGAAAACAAAATCTGACTGTCAACCACGTATTACCTAAGATGCAACACTGACTTCTACTGTCCTAAACAAACCACTTCATTATTTCTCAACAGTCAACAACAAACTGTTTCCCAAACGGTATTACGAGATATAGACCTATAAATACCAACACATCAAACATAGCATATTACTTGATTGAAGTAGGAAGATTTACCTCGTATCACTCTTCGGGTAACAATCCAGTGATTTGGATTCTCATGTTCGCGAACATACTTTCAGTTGCTTCCTTACTTTTTGCAAACTTGTCCATAGCTTCTTTATAGTTCTTTCGGTGTTGAACTTCAGCAGCATTTAATGTCTGTAACATCGCCTTGACAGTGGTTGGGTCAACAGATTGTGGACCAGGTGTACAACCAACATGAGGGAGGGTGGGTGGTCGAGTTTTCGTTACCTTGGTTGCTGCAGGAACTGTTCTCTTCATGGTCTGAGAAGGCACATCAAAACTAACTGTGGATCTGCTATTAACACTTGATCTAGGAGGACGAGTGGAAGCTGCAGCAGGACGTCGTTCATCCAGACGAGGAGTATCCCCAGCCTCCTTTGTCTTGGTAGGGTTTGAAGAAGTAGATGTGCTTGGATCAGGAACGTATCTTAACCCAAGAGCACGAGGACTAGTTTCTTTGCGATCACACCTCCCTTTAAAAGGTGAATCTGCACACACCCAATAGATCTCTGCATAATCTTCGCGTTTGCCTTGCACTAGTCTCCACTTTCCACACTTGCAGCACTTCACACTCACATAGCCAGTATCTGGACTAACATTCTTTTCTCCACCTGAAGTACTCTCCACCACATTCTTATTCCCTGCACCAACAGAACTCTCCTCAACAAGACTGTCACTTCCACCAACTACAGAACTCTCCACCACATTCTTCTTCCCTCCACCTAAAGAGCTCTCCCCAATATTCTTGTCTCCTCCTGCAACTACAGGACTCTCCACCACATTCTTCTTCCCTGCACCAACAGTCACTTCCCCTCCACCTACAACACTCTTCTTCTCTCCTACATTCTTATCAACATTCTTGTCTACTCCACCACCAAAACCTCCTCTACCACCACGACGTCCTCCCTTGCCACCAGATATACCTCCATCTCTACCACCTCTTCCTCCACTGCCACCACCACCAAAACCTCCACGACCACTAGCGGCACCACCATCACGGTCTCTTGGTCTGGCTTCTTCAACCGTTAAGGCGGAATCGACAAATTCAGCTCCATTTTAAGTTCCTATATTTTAAGTTCCTTCCCTTGATTCCGAGTTTACCCCTCAACCATGATTAATAGGAGCTAACTGCAGTTATTCTTTTAGCCTGGTTTGAAATATGGGCAGTTATCGTAACCCGAATCCTATATGGGTACTATACATAGCAATTAGGTTTTTTTCGCTATAACTTGCCCTTGTTTATCTCGGTCTTTTGCTATGGTTCTTCTCCATATTCTCCTTTGTTTTGTTTTTGCTTCGTCAGTCCCTTTGTTACTCTCATTTCTATCATTGAAAACTCTTTTGGTACTCCCGGTGTTAGCTTTATCAAACGGGGAAATTAGGCTCAGGCCCAACCCATGGATAACCCATAATATGAGGCCCTTAATTAAAAAAAGTTTAAATCTAGGCCCCGAGTTTTTAAAAGACCTTGATACCCTTATGCATATTGTCAAGCCCATAATTAAATAAAATTTAAATCTAGGCCCAAAATTATTAAATCTAGGCCCGAAATTATTAAAATACAGTGCGAAGGTGTAAACAGAAGTTACACATGCATATGACATGTGTAACCAGAAGTTACACATCCTTATGATATGTGTAATGCAAAGTTACACTTGTATATATATGCAAATAAATAGACATCAAAAAAAAAAAAACACAAAAAAAAAAAGTTATTACTTTAATATTCATTTACAATAATTTCTTAGCATGTGTAACTAGAAGTTACACACGCATCTGTTTAGTGTAATTGGGAGTTACATATGTGTCTATCTAGTGTAACTGAGAGTTACACATGCATCTGACTTGTGTATTCAGCGTCAACTCCAGTTCCAGCGAGACCATTACCACGTTTAAGCAATTAGCTTTTATGAAGTTATCTAAAACCTGAAATATAACAACAAGCAATCAGTATTTATACGATTAAAATGAACAGTACATAAAACAATGTATATTTCAGTTTCACAAGCATCTGACTAGTGTAGCTAGCGGTTACACATGCATCTGAATTGTGTAACTGAGAGTTACACATGCATATAACATGTGTAACTAGGAGATACACATTCATCTGGCTAGTGTAGCTAGCAGTTACACATGCATATGACTAGTGTAACTAGGAGTTACACATACATATTGATATGTGTACCCAAAATCAGTATGTGTAAGTAAAAGTTACACATCTAATTAGCATGTGTAACTTGCAGATACACATGCATCTGAATTATGTAACTAGGAGTTACACATGCATCAGACTTAGATATGTCAACATAAAATCAGCAAATCCATCTCTAAATGAATAACACTAGCAAAAACGAGAGGTGACTATCAAGCAATTACCAGTCATAAAATAATACAGTTAAACTTGCAAGTGAATGAGAAGCTCTTAATTAAGATATCACTGCTTCAGCAGAAAGACGTTGTTAGCACTGTATTAACAGAAAGACGTTTTACAGCGCTAGTCTAGATGTACCTAAGCCATTTTCATATTATCGATGACGAAGGACATTTTAAGCAACAGAAAGTAAAGCTTCAGACAGTAATTATACTGGCAGAATAATAAAAACACCTGGGAACCTTGTGCTAGCACATTAATATCGCAAAAAATGATCACAAAACTGATTCAGCAGGGTATAGATATGAACCCAGGAAAACAAAATGCATGTGTAATCAGTAGTTACACATGTAAACAATAGTTACACATGCATATTAGCATAAGTTACACATACAATCATCATGTGTAACTGGAAATTACACATCTAATTATTATGTGTAACTATAAGTATAACCTGCATCTAATTAGTCTAATCTGCATCCACTACTACTCCCTACTACTAGGACTTGATGTTCTTTCCTCAATTTCATAAATATAACCACTATAACATATCCCATCAAATTAGCATGTGTAACTATAAGTTACATATGCATATCCCATCAAATTAGCATGTGTAACTATAAGTTACACATCTAATTTGCATGTGTAACTAGTAGATACACATTTATGTGGCTTGTGTACCTAGAAGTTACATATTTAATTAGCATGTGTAACTACTAGTTACACATCCATAGTCTGCCAATGCTAGTTAAACGTGCAAATTGTCATGCATATGGCTTGTGTGATGTGCAGTTAAACAGATGTATGAGTTAAGTGAAACCATTCCAGACCTATATCCATATACTACCTTTCAAGAAAAAGAAGTAGCTAGTCGTAAGTAATCAAGAAGGCTTACTTGATAACGATGTTCACTTTATCTGTCTGGATGTTGTACATCTTCTTGAAAGCATCCTTGTTGAGCTAGTCGTAAGTAGTCAATAAGCACATCAATTGCAGAAATAAAACGCAAAGTAAGCAGATCTATATTATTTACCTTTTGAAATGTAGAGCTTCGGAGCAGAATCATCTAAAGAAATGTAATCAACAGATACACATACTTAAATGCATATATGGCATGTTATTTGTTGTTTCATTAATATGTATGAGTAGTTTGAAACTCATTAAATTACTCAGAAGTCATATTCATGTGTAACTAATAGTTCCACATGATATATGCATGTGTAACTAGGAGTTATACATGCATTTCACTTGTGTAATTTGGAGTTACACATGCACATACAAATGTGTAACTAGGAGTTACAGATACATATTACGCAAGGGAACTAACAATTTAACATCTTATCACTATTTTAGTATTTTGTATAAACCTACACACCAAATTCTCCAGGAACGATACAAGTACCTCTCAAGCATCGAGTCTCGCTTCATGTAGACCAGTCATGACCTGATTCATTGAGCGGGACTCTGCAAAAAATGATTCAAGTCGTCACCTGCCCAGTTAGAAGAGGTGCATCAGTGGCAAGTTTTGATGCGACGGGTATTGGACAGGCCAAGTCTGCAGAACAAGGAAGCACAGATTTATCATAAATCCTGAAGCCACACATACCAGCTGAAAACCTAATTCAAAAATAAACTTAAGCTATAACAAGAAAGAATTAGTTTTGACGTATACACACAGTGAGGATTAGGAAAAGAATATAAGCAAACCTATGATAATTGTGTTGAAGTGGCGCATAAAGAGCACATCAATTTGAGCCAGAGCACACCCAAAAAGATCCATTTTCCGTCACTCAAAAAAGTTATGATGGAGCAAAGTTTTTTACTCTGGACATGGGGAGGAAAAAAAAGTTATCTTGGACCCAGCGCTCTGCAAATCAATCATTGCAGCATTTGTATCAGCTACCGTCAGTAGATATTGGAGCAGTATACACACAAATTATAGTTATAAATTTGAGCAGGATATAATTCCTGACAATCGAAAAATGGAAGTGCTTCTACTTAGATCAAGTCCTATTGCAAATTAATCATATATGGATTTAAAGATCAAGCAGAGATTGTACTAAAAATAGCTAGAGATAGTTTTACCCAGTATCAATCAAAAGAGGTTAAACTGAATATAAAAATTATGGCCAGCAAAAGAAAGAAAGAAGAATGAAAAAAACATGCCTGCCCAGTCAATTGTCCTCCAAAAACCTTTCTAGTCCTTTGCGTATCTGGCGTATCCCCTGCCAGTTTCAACATACACCTTGTCCATCTTTTATCTTGCCACCAGCTTGTCAGACCTGATCCAACCTCCTGGATTTGGAGCTTGTAGCTTTTGCTGCAACATATCCCTATATCATCCTGAATTATTATTCCAATGTATCTGCATCAGTTTATGATGTGAGATCACCATGAAATTTTATGTTATGGATGGATTTATGCATCTTGAGTTCTTAAAAAGATTTATAATGCAAATACACTTCTAGGTATACCACATGATGAGTTGTTGAAACATAGTGATGTTATTATGGTCAATCCAAGCAAGAAATTAATCTTGATGTTTTTGAATTGTAGACTGTTGATGATCAGGAGCTAAGGCAGACCAAAATACCGTGTAAAGATGCAGTCCATTAGAAGGTCGGTAGATGTTTCTGCAAGGCATTCACATTGTGGGCAGGTGTGATCATGCGACACTATCTCCTGACCAAGACTAGATCTGCTTTATCAAATAATTGGATGAGTTCATCTTATCATTCTTAAGCTTGAAAAATCCTGCACAGTTCATTAGATTGCCCTGTAGTTTAAACTTCATAAAATCAGTAGAAAAATAAAGGCCAGTGAATGAATGAACTTAAGTTGATGAATACTTTTATGATCAATGAAAAGGGTGCAAATTATATTACATCAGTTTTGACAAAAAACCCTAAATCACATTTGGATCAACCATGACCTTCTCCAAGCTAGTTTCCTTATACGTAAACAAAAAACCAACCAAATGCAGACTATAAATTTTAACAAACCTTGTCAATCATTGTGTTCAAAATCCTAAATTTCAACAAAAAAAAATGCAGACTCTATGAGAAATGAATAACGACATATTATTGCTTCAATTGATTATAGCCTCGTCTCATGTCAACAGCCTAACTTAGCTTTAAAGAGCACCCTATAGAAAATAACCTATTGTTTGCTTACTACTGTCAAATGAATCTCACCTATGAACGAAAACACCTGTATCATAAACAAATACTGAACGGTGAACATAAATGAATCCTTATTAACATTGAATAAGATAGAATTCAAGATATCTAGTGAGCAATCAGTCAATTTTAAAAATACTCAAAATCAATACAACTCAGAACGACAGACTCATCCATCATCTCGTCACAAAATGAAACATCTCCGAGAAAATTATACCAAGTCCAAAGACACAACGGGATGCATTAATCGGCCTACGAACAACACAATTAAAATAAAGTCTTAGCGAAAAGATAAACACCAATTTCAGATATAAATTTTAGTTTTAGCATACAGAGAGTTAGCTTCATATATGAATTGAATTGTTTCGAAACTACTTAAAGTTACAATAGAGGGGAAAATCTGAGAGCGTGGAATCATGAACATGTGTTGGTGCAGTTGATTAATTTCTGTCTAATTTGGGGATTTAGGGTTCCAATTTCTCCCATGTCTATTCATTTCAATTCCCTCGTTGTTTCTCCTTTTTGTAGTCTCAGGATTTTACAATCGAATTGTTCATCAAACGAACCCTAGATTTCACAAAATACTCTTTCAGATAAACTATGATGATAAACACACCATAAAATCTATCAGATTGTTAGATGATAAACACGATAACACCTACTAATAATCTGAACTGAGAATCATTTCAAAGATTCGTAACACCAAAAAATTGAAATCAAGCCTAAAATTAGATCGAAATTCAGAGAAAACTTACTTTCCGAATAATATTACATATGTAGTCAGTCGATGGAACCACAGATCCTTTACGAATATCTCCATTGAACACTTTCTCATTCAACTGAGTTACTAACACATCATATTGAGTCGAAACCGATTCAAAAACAAGTAATCGAAGACGATCTTGTGATTTACCAGCAGATTTTCTATCTAAATACTCGAACCAGAGGTTTTAAGTTTGAATCACCTCTAAGAATAGCAGAAATCGCATTATGAGTTATTTTCACAGAAATTTTCACTGAATTTTTATGGGTTTTGGATAACAAATCTAAGCTTAAAATGATGATAAATCGATGAATAATTTCGAAATATGAGATTACGGAGATGAAATTGGTGAAAAAAATGAAGATCGCAGAAATTTGGAGACGAGGAAGAAGTTTTCTAGGGTTTTTCGCCGGAGCTGAAAGAGAAAATGAAAGGAGAAGAGAGAGAAAAAGAATAGATAAATGAAGATATCTACTGAGATTCCTCTTGTATATATAGTAAAGGGTAGTAGTGTCATTATTAAAATTCGTAATAATTAAATATGGGCCAGATCTGAAGAAAATTTGATATTTTGGGCCTAGTAATAACATTTTCTTAAAGTATGGAGTTGATATTGAAGGATCCATTTTATGGGGCTTCTATATATTGAACCCATATAGTAGGGGATTATAGTATTTTTCACTTATCAAACGCTGTTATCATTTTCAAGGCCGTGTTGTTCACACCAATGTGGTTAGTTTCATGCCTCGGCTAGGTCTGAGATACCGGTATTCCGTCGAGATACGCGGCAAAATTTCAGAATACTTATTTTCAAAAAGATACTTAAATATGCCCATATTCGTGGCTCATCTTTAATCAAAAATCTCTGCATTTTTTTCTATCGATAAAAAAAGAATGCAGTGATCAAAAAGAAAAGAGGGTAACAAAATACTTGTCGATACAAATCCGCATTAATCATATTCTTAAATATGTTTATGTACTCTGCTTGTCGTTAAAAACTCTTAAATTCTTTTCCTTTTATATGCTCCGTAGAATGACAGCCGGATTAATACTCCAGATTTGAGTCTGAATTTTTTTGACCTGAGGTAGATTCCAATTAAACAAAAGTGAAATCACATCCTCGGTCATAGTAAAGAACCATTTTAATTTTCTTATGAAGTAAGTCTAGATTTTCCGAGCAAAAACACAATGAATGAAAACATGATCCGCATTTTCATCTTCACTGCAAAATAAGCAAGTTTGTAAAAGATTCATTTCCCTCCTAATTAGCATATCTCTGGTTGGCAAATTTGAATGGGTTATAGTCCAAAGAAAAAAAAAACAATTTTAGGAGGAATCTTTAATTTCCAAATTACTTTGAAGATATTCTGCACTGGAACAACCAAATCTGCATTGGCTAGCTGATCATAAGTGGATTTATATGGAAATGCTTTCTTACTAGATAAAGATCATTCTAAGACATCCTCATCCTCCAACTTGATAGTGACATTAGTGATATCTCTGCACTTATGTGTTGGAAATCTAAACCATCACATAAACCACTCCAGGCGCATCTTCTTCCCTTATTTTCCTTCTCTCTTTTATTCTTCTTCATTGCAATGACCTTGATTTGTAGTTTCATATCATCACTAGGACCTCAAGTATTGTCGTTACTATTAGACCACTGCTCGGTCGAACTCGCAACCGTTGCTATCTCAAGCTTGTTTGTCAAGTTTAGTTGATCAAAACTATAGTCTTGATTTCTAGTCTACTTATAGCTATGTCTCGGATTATGATAGAATGTGCAGTTGAGTTTTAGACTTCACGTCGTTCACCAAAGAAGATCTTCTAAGGAGATTGGAGGAACTTCATCAACAAAAGGTATGTGGAGACTAAAACTTATTTATCACTCAGAAGTCTATTTTATTATATCTTCTAAAGAGACTAAGTCGTATAGCTATATATACTTCTACATTATACACATTTGATATTTTGAGCTGAGTTTATCTCGGTTATCTATTTCTCGAAATACGTGTTGGAAGCTTTTAGCTTTAGCTATGTTCATCGTATTCTTGACGAGTTTAGTTGGGAACAATTTATTTGTTGAAAACTAAATATAAAGTCAAAAGATGATCATGTGAAAATTACCTTGAACATCTTATATGATTTGTGGGAGACAGTCATTTGATGTTAGCTTGGGAAGTTTCGTATTGATTACTTTGATCACTTGAAAATTACTTGAAGCTAATGATATATGCGATTACCATTGTCGTCTTCTAAGAATATTTCAATGATTGAAAGAACAGTTTAGAACAATTAATAATGTCTAGATACAACACAGTATGCATACCCAGTATGCGAACTGTATTGTAATGATTCCACTACACCATATCCTGGTTTTAGCAACACTTTACTTTAGGAGGTGCGCAACGATATTAACGTTGCAGATTGAAGAACATCGTGAATATCTGTTACGTACCAGATTATCCGTTGCACAATATATTTATATTTCATTAGATATAATAAACTAGTGGTGTAACGTATGCTCTACGCATATAACCGTGGTACATGATTTGTTTCTTTTGTTATAAACGGAGTTTTTATGCAATTCTAGTAATTCTTTATTTATTTATTAATTTTTTGATTTTTTTCTTCTCAAATTTTCACCACACTTCTCTCTCTCTTTCTTTTTATTCTATTTTTCATCGAAGAGAAAACTTTTGCCTCCTATTCTCTTTTCTCCTTCAACTGAGAGAAAACTTTTCTCTTCTCTTCTTTTTCAGTAGATTTTAGGTTTCATCATCTGCAGTCTAAGCAAACCCTAACTTCAATATATTTTAGGTTTCAAAAAATCTTATGGTCTAATCAAAACCCATCATCAAGAAATCTCGATCTACAAAGTGTTTCCCAAAAATCTAAAAACCAAATCATTCAACTAGTTTGTTGGATTATCATCAGGTATAAACTAGTCTTTGGTTAATTTTATTTTCATCTGAAATCGTTCGATAGAGTTAGGGATTTTGATTTTAACCACACCTGAAAACACGGGGATTTAACAACAACACCCAATATTTCGCTAGGTAATGTGTATGGACAGCTCCAATACAATTTCAAGAGAGTCAACTAGACAGTCAGACTCAATCATGAAAAAGTATCCAAATGTTATATCTTGATTTCTCAAACCAATCTACAATCGAACAGATAGGAATCTGTGAGCCTGAATGAATATGAGAAATAACTTAGATTGTACCAAAGACCAATATCCAAGTCTCAATCAATTTTAACCAACAACTAAAGATTGGATTCACCAATTGATTGAACTACGCATAACCTGTAATATTTCAATTATATAAAATATAATGAGGAAAAGAAATAACACAGACACCGAAAATTTTGTTAACGAGGAAACTGCAAATGTAGAAAAATCTTGATACCTAGTACAGATTGAACACCACACTGTATTAAGCCGCTACAGACACTAGCCTACTACAAGATTAACTTCGGACTGGAATGTAGTTGAGCCCCTAAACAATCTCCCATTGATCATGGTACAGTCGCGTTCCTTATGCCTCTGAATCCCATCTGGACTCCACGCACTTGATTCCCTTAGCTGATCTCACCCAAAACTAAGAGTTGCTACGTCCCAAAGTCGAAGATTTATAAACCAATTTGTCTTCCACAGAAAAGTTTATTCAGATAGATAAATTTGTCTCCCACAGAAATACCTATGAAGTTTCGTTTCGTCTTATGATAAATCAAGGTGCACGGGAACTAATTGATAATCCGGTCTTATATTCCCGAATAACTGTCTAGAAATATCAATCACCTCACAATAACTTAACGATATGGTAGTAGAAAAAGTTATTGTGGAATCACAAAGTTTTCTACTTTTCCTTAGGCTAAGTCATATGGACTAGATATCTAACTGCTAGATTGGCCATCCACGTCAGCATGGGCAACCTCCTAAGTCCTACGGGATGGTGAATCTAGCAGCGAAACGCTGATCAGTGCAGCGTCCAGGTGAACGCCAAACCGAGCAGCGTTTGACTTGGTCAGCTAGGTTGAAACTCTGCACCGAACAACGTCCAAGAAAAACGTTTATCTTCACAGAAGATCGACTTCTTCCCCATTTTCATCTGTTTTCACATCTCACTCTCAAACTACCGAAAAATGCATGTCCATGAAAATTAGTTGTAGATTTTTTTTTTCAAATTCCTCCCCTGGGTTTGTTCTTCATTTGATTTGTGATTGATTGAAGGTGGGTTGGTGTGATTCCATCCACGAAATCATTCAAGGTAAGAAATTTAAGTTTTAGGTTTAGAGTTTTATGATTTTTTATTTTTTGTGTGATTTCAATGAATTTGATGATTGATATTTCATATTTAGATGATGTAAATGATATGTGTATGATTTAATTTGATTATTTGTGATGTTCTTTTTTTTTTAGGGATTTAATTTGATTATGTATGATGAATAAAAATGAAATTTTGATTTTTGTGATGCAAATGAGTTATAATTTGTATGATAATTTGATTAGTTGTATGATGAAAATGAATGATAATGAATTTGTATGATAATTTAATATGGATGAATTGAGTATGGATAATTTAGTATGGATGAAAATGAATGATAATGAATTATAATGATAATTTGTATGATAATTTAGTATGTGTGATAATTTAGTATGATTGATATTTTTTTCATTTTTGTTATTGATGGTAGTATGGATGAATTGAGTATGGATGAAATGCTAGATCGGTTGGATGTAGTTTCATCAATGAAATGTAGTGAACATGTATGTCAAGATGTTACGAAACCGCCTCGCAAAGTAAGCTTTAGAGGTAGTTTGAATGATATTGAAGAGTATTACAAAATTGTAGTGAAAGATAATCCGGAAGCAAAAGGATATTGTGACAATTGTGGATTTTTTTCTGTTTTTGAGTTTGATTTCGCCAATGGGGATAGAGGCTTAGTTGAAGCCGTAGCTGAGAGATGGTGGTCAAAATTAAGAGTTTTCACTTTCGGGAGTTTGAAATTGGCCTCATTCCTTTAGATTGGTACATGTTAACTGGAATTCCCACTAGTGACCCTGGTAAACAACCAGTACTTATGCGGCAGATGGGTAGTGATCTAACATATCCCGCTCTGGATAATTTATATTTTTCGGATACCAAAAATCATGGTTCATGGGACTCTAAGAAAAATTCATTTTCCTTAGCAGTCTTGACAGCGTACATGGATAGTAGAAAAAAACAGGATAATACTGGGTGTGCACAGACATTGACACGAGCATTCTTTATGTGGTGTTTCTTCTTTCCAAGTGCAAGACCAAATATCTGGCAGAAACCTCAGCCGATCGAGATCGACTGCACTGGTTTATACTAACATGTATTTTGGAGATAAGTTTTAATTCTCACAAAGCAACGTATTTTCCTCGTACACTTAATAGTAGTTTCTGCATCCGGAAAGAGTGTGTCTTCCATTTCCAGAACCCATTTATCAATCCAGGTCATTGTATGTAATCTTACCGTCCCCAACTTGCTAAAAGCTGAACCTTTTAATGAATTCCACACATTTACACATACTTTTCCACGCCCATGTAACATTTTTCTTCTCAGGAAAGTTAATTTAGAAGAGATGCACAAGGAAAATACTTTGCATTATGGGCATTATTTAATACTAAATCTTATCTCCAAAATTCAAAGGCTTTTTCGGGCATATACTGCTGACAAGATTCTTCCACCAAATGTTGGGGATAACTTGGTATGCACACTTACCAATAATGGCAAATTCACTGTTAAATCAACAAACAACAACATGGGTAAACTTAAGCACAGTCCACAACATGAAAATGTGATAGATAGAAGGATATGGAAAGAGTTACAGAGGCTCAAAACCGCGGCAAGGATAAACTCGTGAGGGACCACCGTGGTTGTGTCACAGGAATAACCCATGGTGCGCAGCTCACTGTGGGTATAGAATCACCCTATTTAAAATAAAATTTTGCAGACGTGTTTTCTTATGATTACTAAAATTCCTAATAAAATTATTTGGTAAGCCACTTGGATAAGTAAAATGGATTTTCTACTATGGTAAAATAAGATTGGCGTCCGAGGAACAACAGGGCAATAAAATTTGGACCACACTGCCAACGTGGATCCGTTGGCGGTACAAGCTCAGCTGTTGGCGGGTTAGCCAAGTTCACTAACGGCTAATTTTCCAACAGCGAACGACTATTTTCCACCCCAATAGATGCTACTCGATTTCATCCTCCAAAATCACAACATTGTTTTATCCAATCATTTTTCCCTCGGTTTCATTCACTTTTAATTTCAATCATGAATCCTGATTTTGGTTCATCTGAGGAAGATATTGAAATGGATGAAACCTTATATGACGAAGAGTAAAAAATGTGCGTAGAGATTTTACATCAAATAGATGAAGACGTAATTAAGGACAGGCGGTGGTGAAATTCTATGTTGTAATTAGATTCAGGAATGATGTCAACACCTTTAGAGCCACAACAAATTATGAGAATATGGACGTCGCGATATCGACATCTTTACCATGACAAGATGATGCATGATTATTTTGTTTCTAGATGTGTGTATTTTGATGCAAATTTTCAGCGTCGATTCTGCATAGGCCGCAACTTGACTCAAACGACTATCGTGGAGCCTTGTCAGGTAAAATATTTAATTAATTATCAGTATGATGCATGACATATACGAGGCTTTAATCCTGAACAAAAGGTCACTCCAGCCCTCCGAATGATATTATATATGGGTAGCAGCGGATTCCACAAATGAGTACATCCTTAAGCGTAAAAAAACTACATTTAGGTATCTCAAAATGTTCTGCGAAACAATAGTCGAGCTTTTTGGTCCAACTTTCTTACGAGAACCTACTTAGATAGATGTTGGTAGAATTTATTTCCGAAAACATTACTAGAGGTTTTCCTGGAATGCTAGGTAGTCTTAACGGTTTTCATTGGACGTGGCATGCATGTCAAGTAGAATGGACAAGTCAATATAAGAATCGTTATAAAAAACAACTATAATATTGAAGGCATCCTTTTTTTGGACTCCAAAGTTCACAAAATGATATTAACTTTTTGCATACATCATTATTGTTCGAGGATATTAAGTATGGACTGGTGCTACACTTTAATTTCACCATCAACGATCATCATTAGACTCATGGTTATTACCTGGCAGACGGGATCTATTCAGATTGGTCAACTTTAAGTCAAGCTTATAGTCAGATAGGCTATGGACGAGTAACTTCTGAAGGATATGAAGTATTTTAACACCTAAAAAATGGAACTGATAAAGGATGTTGAACGCACTCTTGGAATTTTGAAAGGGAAGTTCGTCATCATTTACGGGTCTATTTTTATTTTTAAGAAATGAACAAAATTATGCTAACTTGCATAATTCTACATAACATGGTCATTGAGAAAACCCGACGTGAATCCACCTGGAACTAGTACAACTGTTGTCACGGTGGGAGGGCCGACCGAAGAAGAATCTGAAGATTGGTTTGTCTGCGGCTGCGGTTAATTTCACCCTGTTTCAGAAAAAGTGATACTTTCGCTCTGTTTCAGAAAAACTGATACTTTCGCTCCGTTTCACTTTTCCTAAAATGGATGAAAGTATCACTTTTCCTAAAACGGAATGTGAAAGTATCACTTTTCCAGAAACGGAAAATTAGTTGATCCATAAACCAAAATATGGTTGCATGATGTGTTATGCATCATTTGTGGTGGTTTGCATGATGATTATATATTCAATTTTCGAGAATTGTGACTAAAGTGAAAGTATCATTTTTCTTGAAATGGAAGGAGTACATTGTTATATTAGTTGCAATGGAAAATTAATTGATGCATAAGCCAAAATATGCTACATAAAGGATTATGTATCGTTTATGGGCTTTAAATTAAAATTTTACGGAAAAAGTATCTCAATTTATAACAAATATGATGCGAATCAGAATATGGTTATGAATTTTTTTTCTTGAAAAGTAGTAGTGTAATCTTAGAAACTAGAACAATAACATTATTCTAGTCAATGTGCAAATATGGTTATTGTTGCAATTTTCGGTAGCTAGTTGATATGCTACTAGTTAACTAATGATGGATAAGCACTACTTCCCCTTGGGAATGGGCTAAACTTAATTAACATACGTTTAGTAAAGAATCTATGTATACAGAGAACTAGTAGATTAGATAGATAGAAAATGAAAGTTCGTTTTTGTTATTACTTTCAATTGCTTCTTACAAGGAGTACCAGTGCTATGTCCTTTTTATAGTACTCGACCAAAACTAAATCGGTACAAGAAAGTTCAAGAAGCTGAACACATGGCGGTGTGTATTCATGATTATCCCTAAAGGATGTTTATCCTAATATCGACCAAGTCAAGGGGTGGGTCAGCCACCTGCTATAATGTGTACACAACACTCCCTCTTAGATGACCATCGATTAAAAAACGTTGTCTCGTTAAATCTTTGCCTGAAAAATTTAACTGGAATGAGATCTTGGTGGCTTCAAAATGGTGTTGATCTCCGTAACTTTTCTCCCTTTATCAGTGTTGCGTCGTAAAAACCGCTTGGGACAAAAACCGAACAATTGAGGCTGAAAAATGGGGTTGGTCGCTGTCGTGAATTCCCTCTTTCGTTAAAACTGTATCAGGAAAACAACTTGGGAAAAACCTGAGCTTAGAGTGAGGTTGGTCACTGCCGTGAAATACCTCCTCCGTCAAAATTGCGTCAGGAAAACCATTTAGTACAAAACCTGAGCTTAGAATGAAAGTGGTCGCCGCCACAAAGTTTTTGTTTCACAAAACTGCGTCAGGAAAACCACTTGGGACAAAACCTGAACGCCCGCACCAGGAAAACCACTTGGGGAAAAACCTGAGTGCCCAAAGTTCATAATAATGCTGACATCGGTGCTAATGTTGCCTCGTTAAAAACCTCGTTTGGAAAACCACGTGAGACAAAACCAGACCAAAGGAAAAGAGTACAACGGACATCGTCCGATAACGGTGCTGAACACGCATATGCTTCCTCGTTAAAACCTTGACAAGGAAAACCCATCGGGACAAAACCTTGGCGAAAGAAAAAGAGTACAACGCGTTTAAGTCCAACCAATGATTCTACGAGTTTACTCCCCCTGAAGCATGATTTTTTAAAGCGGTTGGTGGTGCAAATATTATATAGCCTTCAGAAAACTGCTTTACCATTTGCAGTTTATGGAGGATTGACTGCAGGTCTTGCGCCAAGTGGACCACTAACAATGTACACCTCGCATTTAGATCCTCCATCCGTTGTACACCAAGTTTAGTTTGCCGCTTTAGAAATAACAATGAAAGTCTTTTTGTAAACTTAAATACCGTAGAATCAATTTCAGCCTCTAAAAGTGTAACCTGCAAAACAAAAGTTAGAACAACAACAAGATAATACATGCATTATACTCTTACATGGTACTTCTAGACCATAAAGTAATATATCTACGTACGTAACAGACAGATCGATCATGTTCCATTCTAAGGGATCCCATATTAAAAGTGTTAATTAGCAGTGCAACAAGCATCACAAGTATCAAAACTGGGTACTCTAGTGCATAGACAAACTTTAAGCTAGCATGTTCTCGATCTTCAGGCCGAGAAATATTTCAATCTCATCGAGATTTCACAATTCAGTTTAAGCGTGGATTTTAGCGCTATTAAGGGTTTTTCAAGAAGCCAAAGATGATGTCATTACTTCATCCGGATTTTAACCTTATACCAAGAACATAAAATACACAAGGATTGTTCATAAATTTCTCCCATGTGGTGATAACGACGTAGTTCACAAAGTCAGGTGGCTGCCTGAGTCAGAATCTCGAATCCTTCAGGGATTCATTACATTTACCAACAAGATGCAATATGAGTCTTTCAGGGAATACCACGCTAAAGTGCATCTATATTAGGAGAATACCTTTGGTTTTACAGAACCAATCCTGGGGGTTCAACAGGAAAAACCCTTAAATCGTACCTTGAGCGATTATATTACTCTCTCTGTGCTTCATCTCAAACACCAACCTGTAATATTCAGGTCTTATGATTTTACAGTGTGAGTCGGACCGAACATTAATTGCGCTTTTTCGAGAGATTCCATCCTCTACCTTAGTTTGAGGGGAACATGTCATATGCCTACCAATCATAATGTCGATGTTCTTCTGTAGAGGGGTACATAACCACCATTGTAAATAGATAATCGACAACTATATAGATCCCACACAATTATCTAATGCATGCATACTTAAAATTTTCACAGACTGGTACCAGCGCCACTTCAGGGGCATTATCATCCCTCATCTTTAATGAGGTATATACTTAGAGAGTGTGGATCATATTCTGATAGTCTCCAGGAGCACTATATGTAGTCTCTTCAAGAGCACTACATATTATAAGAGTGATCAAAATCTATTTTACAAGGCATATATGACGCAGTCATCTGTGCCTCAAACGTGTCTTAACACACGACTTGGTCACTGCGAGATGCATGATTTACATGTTGTGACAACTTCTTGTGTCTCCATTCTCAAGCAAGTGACGAACAATAATTTCCCGGAGCTAATGCAGTTATTTATTTTAATCACGAGTAATCTCCAACACCTCAATTGCGTCCAATATCTTGGTGTGAGAAAAAAAATGAGATGTTTCACGCCAATTCTAGTGGCAGCCAAACTTTCTTTGATCAGGATAAAAACTTGATTAGATAACCTATTTAATTGTCGACTTCTTACTGCAACCTTTAGGTGATGCCTGTCATATCCATGACTTTAAAGGAAAGCCCTTAAATTTGTCGACATAATGCTTGCCATCTTCAAGTGGCAGTCTTTCTCCCCCTGGTTAAGAAGGGAGAACCTTTTTAGGTTATCAACACCGTCCTCTTGTGGTGACTTTTTCCCCCCTGATTAAAGTAGAAGAACCTTAAAGGTTATCAACCTTGGTCACGCCAACTTCTGGTTGCGGGTTGTCATGCCAACTTATGGTGGTATCTTAGTCTTCCTCATCATGGCGGAAATATTACTATCTCATTGCTGGAAACTTCTGGTTCCATAATTGTCTGATTTTCAAAGGCAATTTTCTCATGATAGTTTTTGGGTTTTAATTAAACTAAACAGAACTACCCAAAAACAACTGCAGGACCGATAAGAAATGAGACATTTCACGCCGTTCCATGCAACGGCTTACTTCCTCCCCCTAATGGCGGGAATACAATCTCATCTTCAATAAGACATTACCACTGTAGGGTTTTGAATGTCTTATGAACTGAAACCAACATATATATAGTTCGGTGACGCCATGGGCCAAACACGTAAATTTGAAATGTAAGGTTGCTTCCCAAGCCAGTATTGATGGTAAATAGTTGGTCGAGCAATAAACTAAAGATGCTTAAATAAATAACTCAACTATACTGTTTCGAGTACGCACATGTGCCTTTTAGTGCTCGATATAACACCAACTTAAGGGAAAGCATCAGAAGCCCGTAAATTTACCATCAAGATAAATGAACTTAACTGGAAAGTCCAAAAATAGATAAGAAATTGCACAAACAGTTCGGCAAATATGGCATTACGTGGTGCAAGGCCTCTACTAAAAGGTATTATATAAAGATGATAGCTCAAAGTTTACTCAGTTGACCAGGTGTATCTATCAATACCACAAAGTATTGAAAACTTGTTCATATTGTAGGGTGAATAAGTCCTACAAATGTCACCGAATCCTATGCAGGAATGTTGGTGATTCAACGGGTTACCGTAATGCTTATGTTAATGCCACTTAAATAGAAAAATATCCCAGGGAACAAGCAACACAATTTACATCCTTATGTACTGGCAGAAGCTTCTGGTTCTATAAAGGATGTCTATGAGCATTTTGTATTGTCTACTCATCTTGGTAGAACTTTGGTGTCCGTACCGACCATGCCTGAGCATGAAAAATCAAAGTCATCAGACTTATGTATAATGACAATGTGAGATTCTACTTATAAAATTTCACATGCACACCCCGTAAAAGAGATAGCCTCAAGTATCTCTAAACGTGCTTCTAGCACAAAAACAAATGAAGTAACAAAATACTCCATAAAAATGCTCATTTATCATTTCAAGGTGGTAACGCCAAATATTCTCAAAAACTCAACAGATTCTTCAGGAATCCTGAATAATATAAGGCGTCAATAATGATGATTGTTATACCACCAAAATGATACACGCTCTTCCGGAGACGCTATCATATTATTTGAAACTGAAATGATGTTTTACATTCCCAAAAATCAAACCTCTTCAAGGTTGTAAAATTATTGGTAGTTTGAAAAATCTGTTGTTCCGGTTTCTGAGACAGATATCTCTATCGTCTATTTAAAATGGATAGATTAATTCAGGAATACATATCCGTTGTCACAGATAGACGAGAGACAAACATTAATAAATCATTACGCAATCATGGGCTACTTCGGGAACCCAAAAATTTGTAGATTCCTGGAATCCAACTATTTCGATAGACCACTTCTGGAGTCTATTTTTTGGATTATTACAGGAAGGCACAAAATATATGTTGGACTACTTCTGGAGTCGACAACATCTCATGGATTGCTTCTGGAATTCATTACTTACAAAAAAAGAAAATAAAATAAATAAAACTCAAAACAAAGATAACATAAGTAAAAATATGGTACCAACATAATGGATTTCCATTTTCGTTCCTCGGGGGTCGACGGAATATTAATTTACAAGTGTGCAAATGGATACACGCTTTATAGGAAAATTTCTCAATGTCAGTCGCAGGTCACTTCAGGGACCGCTGATAGAAACCGGATAGCACTTTGTAACGGGTCACTTCAGGGACCGACCGGCTAGCGGAGCGAGCCTTTTGTACCCATATGATGCCACACAATATTCCAGCTTCTGGTGGAATTATTTCAAATTTCTGGAGATTATTAAAGCCGAGAAAATTAAATTTATGATATCCACAAAGAGGAGACAATCTCTCGCTCAACCGTTAACTGGTATTAACCGTTAGTACCACAATAAATAGAAAGAGAATTGTTAAAATTCGACAAATTTCAATTCTCACCATTTCCTTTCTTACCTGTGACCCCGCTTATACTTACCAAAAATTATTCCCGTTTGGTTCTTAAATATAATCACGTTACTTTCATCACAGGCTTATTTAGGTATCACTTATGGGGTTGGTAAGCTTTCCACTTGCCTTGGCAGTTAACTCCCTGTTTAGTAAAGTGATTTCCTGACCACCACAAATACAAACGGAAATAATTAAAACAAACAAATCAAAACCAAGGCTGTAATCGTGTTTCAATTAATGAAATGAAACAGAGAAGTAAAAAAAAGAGAAAGAATATATTTTTCTCTTCCATCAACGTAGACTTCACAAGTATCTCCGTGTTAATGGAGTTGACGTTTGGTAGACACATGTCTTTCATCTTCGCGAGCAATTCGTGCTGACAACGTGTTGCAATTTTCGGTATCTAGTTGATATGCTACTAGTTAACTAATGATGGATAAGCACTACTGCCCCTTGGGAATGGGATAAACTTAATTAACATACGTTTGGTAAAAAATCTATCTTGGGAATGGGATAAACTTAATTAACATACGTTTGGTAAAAAATCTATGTATACAGAGAACTAGTAGATTAGATAGATAGAAAATGAAAGTTCGTTTTTGGTATTACTTTCAATTGCTTCTTACAATGAGTACCAGTGCTATGTCCTTTTTATAGTACTCGACCAAAACCAAATCGGTACAAGAAAGTTCAAGAATCTGAACATATGGCGGTGTATATTCATGATTATCCCTAAAGGATGTTTATCCTAATATCGACCAAGTCAAGGGGTGGGTCAGCCACCTGCTATAATGTGTACACAACGGTTATGAATTTTTTTTCCTGAATTATTACACCTTACGTATCCTTTTTATACTTTCCCAAAGAAACAAAACCCTAAAAACTATTTAATTCATTTATTATGAATTTATATCTACCGTCACAACCTTTATCATTATATTGTCTTTGCGGTTTACTCCAGCACCTTATAAATTCTTTTAAATTACGTTTGTATTTAACCTCATTTTCGGGCGCTTTTCAGAAATCTATCCACTAGTCTATTAAACCTTATATATTATGTTAAATTTGTTGATGCATTAGTCACATCAAAAATATTTTGCATTTGTATTGTATGAGAGACTTTAAGGCAGATCTAAAAAATCATTACACTAAACTAGGGTATATAAACATAGGATTGATAACAATAAAAACGTAGATAATTGAGTTCAAGTTAAAAACCATTACTCTTCAATAATCAATAGATTATAGTCGTATGAAAATATAATAAAAGTCTCCTTGTAACAAGGGCCTAATAACCTGCTTATACTAGGAAAGGTAAATCTAAACAAAGAAACCCTAAAATAAATACATACACAACTATCAAAACGTCCTTATTTTGTAGGAGTTTCTTAGATTAAAAACATTCCTAAAGAAACATAAAATGTTCCTGCATCAACCACCCCAAGTTGAAAGAAATCTCAGCTCGGATGAGATGCTATATGAATTCTGCATATATCTCTGTTGTCACTTCGACCTTCCCACGATCGAAAAAGAAAACGATAGCCTTCGAGATTCTAGACGACAATGAGCAAGAAATGTTATCCAATTTCGGTGCACCATATGAGTTCCTTGCCGATCAAATAGAAAACCCAAATCTCCATCTATGATTACTGACTTAGGTATGCCAGTAACAAGTATTGACTCCATCACCACGTTTTGATATTCAGCATGTAATAACCTCTGGTCTGAGCTAGTTATTGAAACCTGCCATGCGAGCAACCAAATTTTTATTTTTCTTCCTAGTAATTTCCGACCCAACTGTTCAGCGTTTGTTGTCCTTAAAGACTGCAAATTACTCATGCCAACAGTTGCATTCAGTTTCTGTTTTGATTTACCGCGATCAAAAACAAAAGCTATTATTGGAACTCTTCCTTGTAGTTCCTTATACTGTCGATTAGAAATTATCTCCCTTCTGTACTTTCCAATATTACTGGAAGAGTTCCAATAGAACAACAACGTGAAATGGGTTACTTAGGAATGCAATCAGATGTGCTAGTCAAAAGATGACAAATCTCTCTAGGAGAATAGTCACTAGTTCTAACCACTGTTATAGCAGAAAACTATAGCTTTTCCTCGTTGGTAACAAACAAGATGGACTGGAATTATGCTTCCCTGCAAGAACAGTAATCTTTTGCTCCTCATCTTCGCGTATTGTATAGTATGAAGAACTAAGATACTCCAATAACCTCTCAAAAACACACAACCCATAAAGAAAATCAAGAACATATCTTTTGATACTGATACCAAAGACCTTCAGTAAGTTGATAAAGCTAGCCTGGAGTCTCTTGATAATGTCATCCATTTGTGTTTCTTCCCCAATGGGATACCCCTGAATGTTGGCTTGGTTCAACCTATCTAATGTAAGATCAGTCACCTCCATATTTTGTTTTGACCTTCCTCGATCAAAAACAAAAGTTGCATCATTAGTGGTGGTGACAGTGTCAATCATGTCAGTTACGACCACTGTCTTCCTTACTCCACATTCTACTTCGATCAAAAACATGACCAGAACACCAATAAGCACATACAACATCACGACATCAAAATCAATGCTATATAGACTTCTTTGAACGTCATAATGTGATGCCTTCACAACAGTAGTCACAACTTCAGGAAGACAAACATCAACTTTCCTTGATGATACCACATTCTGGACTTGGTGCGTCATGATCATATCTGGATTGCTTATCACCGACCTGGTAGTATTCTCCAAACCAAAATTCTGGATGCCAAATAAAAAAATTCTCATCAATTCCCAACCATCCAACATATCATAGTTGTTCTCACTGTGAATACATTCAACTGAAGATAACCCATTTTTCAATTCTTCGGTTATATCGAGTATCAAATTCCTACCAATAACTGAAGATACTTCCATCAAATTTCTACCAATAACCAGTGGAGGAACTGGAAATATAACCTAGGGGTGGCTTTGGGCTTTTAGGGGTGGCTTAAGCCTAGTACGTGGGCTTAATTTTAACATCCCAACTAAAATAGGTAGTGGAAAACAAGGTTTTTTGGGCTCTCAGGGGTGGCTTAAGCCAGCCCCTGTCTGGCTGTAGTTCCGCCCCTGCCAATAACTGAAGATACTTCCGTCGTTGTTGTTTTCTTCTTGTTTGTGATTGTTCACACCTCGTGATAGATACGTGTTATGTCATCAGCGCAGGCTTCTATTTTCTAGCCAATCTGCTGGTCCAAGGATTGTACTACTTGATCAATGACATGTTGCGGATGATGTTTGTACGCAGCCTCACTTAGCTTATTAGTAACAGTACAACTGGGAATCTCACCTCGCGGCCCCAACTCATCACAAGTCTTTGCACACTCTTAAAGTAGCACAAGTCGCTTGCAAGGGAATCTTCAGTCACTGAATCCCTCTCACTGTTAGAGAGAATTCGACCTCGAATTCTACTCTTATAGTTTTCTGCCCAAGCTTCCTTATGATCGAACTTCTTCACATATAAGTCAGAACTCATAGTTTTTTCCATACGTGGAACTTGAGTTTCATTATCATAACATAGTTTTGGAATACTTACTATGTTTGATACTTCTTCCAACATCATACTCCTCCTTTTGTTAGAGAAAATTCGCCCACAATTTTACGGGTACAATCTCTACAGGTTTCCTTACGACAAACCGTCTACTTTTGCTTATAGAAATCTGATCTCAAACTATGATTGTTTACTAGATATATATCTTGATTTTTGGAACCAGAATGAGTTTGGTTTACCGGAATACTTACGATGCTATTCTCTATGCTGATAAGAGTACAAACAGAACCCGTTGTAAGAAAAACTTCCTCTTCAACTTCTGGGCGACTATTGCAATAGTAGACTGGTGGTAAGTCCCAATCAATAATGACTTCGTCTTCACTCTCAAATTCATCATATTTCGGTTCTTCACTGATGTTTGAGGGTGAAAACGGTTTCTGCTGATTTCGGTAATTTCGTGTGTGTGTGGGTGAGAAACGAGTCTAAACCCTAAACAATGTACTGCAAGGGAGTACTTTGATTCGAGAGATCAATCTATATAAATCCGGCCTAAACCAAGAAATGTCCATTCCAAACTTGCTTCGGTCACAAAGTGAAAGAGAAGGGTTGGTCTTAAGGAGGGAAGCGAAGAGAGTGTTGAGACCAGAATAGTTGATTCTGGAAGAGTAGTTGTTTGACGACTCGTATCAGAAAATGAAACGCTAGCAGATTGGGAAGCTAACAAGTGATTTCTGAGTGTTGTATTCTTCCTAATCAAAACCTGTCCTTTGGTGGAAATAGGTGAGACCAATTTATACAAGTCGCAACGAAACGTACCCTGGTCTCGTAAGAAGTGGAAACGGTTGAGTAAATGGAAGAAAGCGGTAACGGGTAACGCCTGGAATTGATGTTTCCATAATGAAGGAAACGTTTCACCATTACTTCTTGTATTTACTAACCACCTCACTCTTATGACACTTTCTTGTAACGGGCGTAATGTACGTCGCCCACTGTAAACCGCCAGACCAACATCCTGATGAGCATCCCCAAGTTTGTGACATGTTTTGATGTCTCGAGTGTTTTCGTGGAAAACGTGTAGCGTGTTGCTATTGTTTCGCAAGTTAAGTTTGAAAGGCTTGCCGGTTCGGTGGTGACCTTCGAAGGCCGAGATTTTGCATCTTGAGAGGAAGGTTAGTCGTTGATTGTGGTTACCTTCCGTTGGTAGCCAGTGGCGTGGACACGGTGCTGGCATGGCTTGCGCATGCTCTTGGAATGGATAATTAGGGTTTGGTGTCGTGACCAAAGAATTGGCATAGCTAAGTGTTTGTCGTGGCCAAATATTTGGTAGCGTAGCCAAAGGTTGCTACAAGTCGTTTGGTTTAGTGGCGATCTTGTACGGCTGATATTTGCATCTCAGAAGGAATGATAGCCGTTGATTGTTACAACCTTCTGTTTGGCAGCCAGCGGCATGGATGCATGGCCGACATGGCTTTGTCGCGGCCAAATTAGGGCTTTGGAATCGTGGCCAAAGAGTTGGCATCACGCGGCTTGGAAAGGATCCGCTGGCATGGTGCGTCTTGAACGGATCCGTTTGGCATGGTGTGGCTCGGAGCCGTTGGCATGATGCGGCTTGGTCGGATCCATTGGCAGTGTTTTTGTCCAAGTGGCGTGGATGGCAGGGTTGGCACTCCTTTGGCATATTTTAGGCGTGGAAAAATTAGGGTTTTGGCATAAACCGTGGAATTTGGCCTTGGGCCAGAAGTTGTCACGCGTTAGGTGGCGAAATTGTATGGATGATATTTTCATCTCATGAGGGAGGATAGCCGTTGATTGTTGCAAGCCTTTGTTTTGGCAGCCAGCGGCATGGTGGCATGGCCGACATGGCTTTGGCATGGTTTAGGCGCGGCCAAGCTAGGATTTTGGCAAAGTTTTAGGCGCGGCCAAAATTAGGGTTTTGGCATAGTTTAGGCGCGGCCAAAATTAGGGCTTGGCATTGGGCCAAAAGTTGCCACGCATTTGGTGGAGAACTTGGACGGCTGAGATTTGCATCTCAGAAGGAAGGGCGGCCGTTGATTGTTGCAACCCTCCGTTTTGGCATCCAGCGGGACGGCCGGCATGGCTTTGGCATGGTTTAGGCGCGTCCAAGCTAGGATTTTGGCATAGTTTTAGGCGCAGCCAAAATTAGGGTTTTGGCATAGTTTAGGCGCAGCCAAAATTAGGGTTTTGGCATAGTTTAGGCGCGGCCAAAATTAGAGCTTAGCATTGGACCAAAAGTTTCCATGCGTTTGGTGGCGAACTTGGACGGCTGAGATTTTCATCTCAGAAGGAAGGGGGTCAGTTGATTGTTGCAACCCTTCGTTTGGAAGCCAGCAGCATGGAGGCATGGCTTTGGTGCAGAGGTGTGGCTGGCATGGCATGTCATTGGCATTATGGTGCGGCTGGCATGCCTTTGGCGCGGAGATGTGGATGACATGGCATGCCATTTGCACGATGGTGCGGCTAGCATGGTTGGCATGCCTTTGGCACGGAGATGTGGCTGGCATGGCATGCCATTGGCACGGTGGTGCGACTGGCATGGTTGGCATGCCTTTGGTGCGGAGATATGGCTGGCATGGCATGCCATTGGCACGGTGGTGCGGCTGGTATGGTTGGCATGCCTTTGGCGCGGAGATATGGCTGGCATGATATGCCATTGGCACGGTGGTGCGGCTGGTGGTGTGAAAATGGGGAGCACACAAAACACTTGCAAGTATACAAGGCCAAGATTTATAATAAAGGGATGAGTAGGGGTTTGTCCACAGGGAGAGGGAGCATACAAGAAGTCTTCCTAGCTAAAGTTTACAGTGAGCTAAGGGCAGTGACTATGGTGACAGTGACAAGTTTCTAGAGTAGAAGTGAAACAAAGGCAGCAGCCTAAGGCAAGGGTATTGAGCAATAGTGACTGACAAAGAGAAAGATGCAGAATTGTGTGAAGTTACTAAGGCAATTGAATCCACCTTGTGCCCTAATCAAGCAATGCAATCTAGGTTTAATTGGAGTTCCTATTCATACATCTAGAATGAGATGAAAATCAGCTTGCTCACTGATATGCCCCTAGCATTGATTGTCTTTTGACAGCACAATCAATCACATGCATGCCAGAGCACTGAGTACTTCTCATTGCTCAAGCAAACAGGCATTAAGAAAACTACCCTAAACATGCATCATCTAACAGTGCACTAGGCTTCATCAGAGCCTTAGTTGCAGTGAATTAGCTCATGCTAGACATGAGTATAACAACAGCATTCATCCAACAAACTAAATTCAAATGCAACATACACACAGGATACACACATACACACTATCAACTGTTGCTAAAACAGAAATTGGAAAAATGAGAATTGATTCAAAATATTGTTCACTGGCTAGCCCAGAGAGCTTTTCTACCACACCCATATCCTCAATTTATAGTTTGATACCACACCCTAAATTTCTACAAACCCTAAATTGAAAATTCCCAAATTTGAAAACCCTAATTTTTAAATTACAAATTAACTCACTGATTGCTGAATTGGTCTCCCCAACGCTCGACCCATGCCCTGTTGATGTTCCCTGTGCTCCTCCTCAGCTCTACAGCTCCCAATTGCGTCTACTGATGCCCTAGCGTTTCTCTTTCTTATTTGTAGCACCTAGGGTTGATGCTAAGAACAAGAAAGGGACATACTAGGGAGCTGGATGATGGTGAAGCTCTGATTTGGTCGAGAGAATGTAGATGGTGAAGCTCGAGGTGGTGATGGGAGAGATGGTGGTGGCAGTAGAGTTGCAGGCGGTATGGTGGTGGAGAAGAGGTTTTGGGGAAAGAAAGTGATTTGGGAAGAAGATGGTGTTTGGCTTGAGGTCGATGGGTTCGATGGCTAAGGTGTTGAGCGGGTTCATCAAACTTTGATGTCTAGCGAGGAGACGCGTTGGGTGTGAAGATGGTTGGTAGATCTAACTGTGGTATGAGAGATGAATCACTTCGACCGTTGGATTGTGAAATACAACAAAGTTAACGGCGAAGATCGAGGTTAGGTGCTGTAGTGTTAAGCGGAAGTATCGAGATTTGATGAGCAGGCAAAGAAGCGACCGTAGGATCTAAATGTGATCTAATCTAAAGGCTTGGAATTTAGGTACTATGGTGTTTTGCAGGGACTTCAGATTTTGATGAACGATGAAGCAGCGACCATTGGATGATGAGATGGATCCGATCTAACGGCTGAGAATGGAGGCGGGTATGGATCTAGAAAATGGGTTTGGGTAAGGGTTTTGGGCCTTGGGTATGCCAAGCCCATATCTTCTTTAAGAACAATTCTTCCTTCTTGAGCCCATTCCTAGCTTTTTGGACGTGCGCTCCATTCTTTGCGGCTTCCTTGCGTAATTTCTTCCGGCCTTTCACTACTCTTTAGCTCTTTTCCGCTCCGCAAGTTATCCAAACTTTATTTATTACCTAAAAATATAAATTTAAGTAAGAAAAATATTTATTCTTGAAAACAATGAAAATACAGAATATGGGATAAAATGTAGTATTACTGCACAAAAGATGAGTTAAATGCCAACAAAAAGGGATAAATATATACAATAATTGGCACTCATCAAATACCCCCAAACCTGAATTTTACTTGTCCTCAAGTAAAACAAAACTAAGGAAATCCTAACTATACCACTGTCGCTGGTCTCTCGAATGCATTTAGCGTATGCACTAAGCCTTTTAAACCACTAAGTGTCCCTAGTGGACGAGTTGAAGTCTCGTGACGGTTTGCTTAGAACGTACCTACAAAGTTCTAGGGAAAAATATAAGCTCAGATTCCATCAAATGTGACATGTGCAAAACAGTTTAAGCTCACAGCAAAATGGAGATGTCAATCTAGCTATCGAAGGCACAATCCTAGCACTGATAACAAAAAAAGACATGTGATAAGAGTGTAAAGTGTATCTACACATGTGTAAAGAAAGATCTGAAGTTATGACTACTAATCACCAAGAGATAGTTTCTCAGGCTACGAACCAAGGTCGAAATCTAGCTAGCTGTCCGGACTTTACGAGAATTGTGAATGAGTTGGAGGTATTTCACAATTACTCGCGTTGTACATCAATGGCATACACCCTTCCTTGCTTATTACAAAGAAACAACAAAATGACTATTTACATGACTCTTATTTACATTGACTATTCTCTTTTATTTTTGGAACAAGAGATGATGGAATTGATAAATACTTGATTTTTTTTTTTTTTTGATTTTTTTTTTTTTTTTTTTTTTTTTTTGATTTTTCAAATTTTTTTGGAATTTTTCAATTTTTTCAAAAAGATGGAGTTTTGTTTTCAATTTTTTCAAAAAGATGGAGTTTTGTTTTCAATTTTTTCAAAAAGATGGAGTTTTTTTTTTCAATTTTTTCAAAAAGATGGAGTTTTTTTTTTCAATTATGGCATATTATCAAAGTATCTACTCTATACCCCCAAACCTAAACTAAACATTGTCCTCAATGTTTCAAAGTATGGAAAGAATTATAAGACAATATATGAAGAGGAACATGCTGAGTAGAGTAAAAGGAGAGAGAATACCCGATTGTACGGCGAAAGCTCGATTAAAACTCCGTTATTCAAGGCAAAAATCCATCATATTAGGAGTCACAATGGATGAGCACAAAATATATACAAAAGGAAATTTAACTAACACATTATCTACAAGAAAATTTGGTTTTTTAATGGGATTGGACTTTTTGGGAAAAATTTGGTTTTGTCGGGAGACATTTGGTTTTGATGGGAAAAAGAAAAATTTTGGTTTTTATGGGAAACATTTGGAAAACTTTTTGGTTATTTAGGGAAAGAGTGGACCAGTTTAGTCCACATAGACCGGGTCCTCCAGTTTGATTGTTTCAATGTCGGACCCTTCCATCTGGAACGCAGTTTTCCCGGAAAAAGATGTAATCGGGAGTCATACAGCAAAACTTTCTGACCAGGAGTGAAGGATTTGCGCAGAATACGCTTATCATGAAACATCTTCATCTTCTGCTTATATAACTTGGCACTATCATAAGCCTCATTTCTCAATTCTTCCAACTCGTTGAGTTGAAGTTTCCTTTGAATTCCAGCTTCGTCCAGAGAGAAGTTCAGCTCTTTGATTGCCCAGTAGGCACGATGTTCTAATTCCACAGGTAGATGGCACGGCTTTCCATACACTAGACGATAGGGGGACATGCCAATTGGTGTCTTATAAGCTGTTCTATAGGCCCACAAAGCATCATTCAATCTTGATGACCAATCTTTCCTAGACGGGTTGACCGTCTTCTCCAGAATGTGCTTAATTTCCCTATTAGAAACTTCTACTTGTCCACTAGTCTGAGGGTGGTACGGAGTAGCAACCTTGTGAGTTATGTCATACTTGCGTACTAAAGACTCAAAGTACTTGTTACGAAAATGTGAACCGCCGTCACTGATGATAGCTCTAGGGGTACCAAAACGTGCAAATATGTTTTCCTTTAGAAATGAAAGTACTACCTTGTGGTCATTTGTTCTATTTGCTATGGCTTCTACCCACTTAGAAACGTAATCAACTGCGACTAGGATGTACAATCTATCGTCAGAAATAGGGAATGGACCCATGAAGTCGATCCCCCAAACATCAAAAATCTCCACAATCAAAATGGGGTTCAATGGCATCATGTTTCTCCTCGAAATGCTTCCTAGCTTTTGACAGCGTTCACAAGCAACACAATAATCATGGCAATCCTTGAACAATGATGGCCAATAGAATCCACACTGCAAGATCTTTGCAGCGGTTTTCTTGGCACTGAAATGGCCTCCACATGCTTGGTCATGACAGAAAGATATCACATCTTTCTATGCGGTGTTGGGGACACATCTCCTAATGATTTGGTCCCGGCAGTACTTAAACAAATATGGGTCATCCCAAAGGAAATGTTTAACTTCAGCCAAAAACTTATAGCGGTCTTGCCTCGACCAATGTGAGGGCATCCTACCTGCAGCAAGGTAGTTAACGATGTCGGCAAACCAAGGAAGGTTTGACACAGACATCAATTGCTCATCAGGAAATGATTCTCTGATTAGCATGGACTCATCAATAGACTCAATGGTTAATCTAGACAAATGATCAGCAACCACATTCTCACAACCTTTCTTATCACGGATTTCGAGATCGAATTCCTGTAATAAGAGTATCCATCGAATAAGGCGAGCTTTAGCATCCTTCTTGGAAAGAAGATACTTCAAAGCCGCATGGTCAGTGTATATGATGATCTTAGATCCTATGAGATAAGATCTAAACTTGTCTAATGCGAAAACGACAGCAAGCAATTCCTTCTCGGTAGTTGTGTAATTGAGTTGAGTATCATTAAGGGTTTTGCTGGCGTAGTATATCACGTATGGTAGTCTATCAACACACTGTCCTAAAACAGCACCAACAGCATAATCAGAGGCATCACACATGAGTTCAAACGGTAGTTCCCAGTTGGGTGGTCGGACTATAGGAGCGGCGGTGAGAAGAGTTTTTAATTCCTCCCAAGCTTTCACACAGGCATCATCGAAATTGAAGATAACATCTTTGGCGAGTAGACTACACAGAGGTCTTGAGATTTTGCTAAAGTCTTTGATGAATCGCCGGTAAAAACCAGCATGACCTAAAAATGATCGAATTTCCCTCACAGAGCGGGGTTTTGGTAAATGTCGGATGAGGTCTACTTTAGCTTTATCTACTTCAATGCCTTTTCCCGAGATGATGTGTCCTAGAACTATTCCTGAATTCACAATAAAATGGCACTTTTCCCAATTTAGAACAAGGTTCCTTTTCTTACATCTGGACAGCACAAGGGTAAGATGTCTTAAACATTTATCAAACGAAGAACCGAACACGGAGAAATCATCCATGAAGATCTCGAGAAAACTATCTATCATGTCAGAAAAAATGCTCATCATGCATCGCTAAAAAATGGCAGGTGCATTACACAAACCAAAGGGCATGCGTCTATAAGCAAATGTCCCAAAGGGACACGTGAACGTAGTTTTTTCCTGATCTTCTGGTGCAATGTGGATTTGGTTATAACCGGAAAAGACATCTAGAAAACAGTAGTGACTGTGTCCAGACACACGTTCTAGCATTTGGTCTATGAAAGGGAGCGGGAAGTGATCCTTCCTGGTTACTGTGTTCAACTTTCTGTAGTCGATACATACTCGTCATCCTGTGGTTGTACGTGAAGGGACTAACTCATTCTTGTCGTTCTGAACTACGGTAATGCCTGACTTCTTAGGCACAACTTGAATGGGACTAACCCATTTGCTATCGGGAATTGGGTATATGATACCCGCATCAAGTAGTTTCAGGATTTCTCCTTTGACTACATCTCTCATGTTAGGATTAAGTCTCCTCTGCATTTCCCTCGATGGTTTGGCATTCTCTTCAAGGTTAATGTGGTGCATGCAAAGGGTGGGACTAATTCCTTTGAGATCTGAGATGGTCCATCCTAAGGCCTCTTTGTGTTCCTTAAGTACTTCTAAGAGCTTACTTTCCTGTTCCGTGTCTAAACATGATGAAATAATGACAGGTAGAGTATCAGAAGAACCTAGGAATGCGTACTTCAACGTACTAGGCAATGTTTTCAATTCAAGCTTGGGTGGCTCAACAATGGATGGAATGAGCTTGGAATCAGAGAGTAAGGGTGGTTCCACTTCATATCCTCCTTCAGTGACGTCCATTTGAGGTACAGATTCGAGCAGAGATAGGACGTCACTACAGTATGCATCATCATAGGAATCTGAGTTAAAGTTCTCCATACATGCTTGAAAGGGGTCGACGGATAGAATGTTAGTCAACGAATCTTGTATTAATCCTTCAATCATATTAACTTCATGCACATCATCATCATCAAGATTCACAGGTTGTTGACTAATATCGAACACATTCAATTCTACCGTCATGTTGCCAAAAGACAGTTTCAGCACTCCATTACGACAATTAATGATTGCGTTGGACGTAGCCAAGAAAGGACGTCCTAAGATGACAGGAATGTGACAGTCTGGGTTTTGTACAGGTTGAGTGTCTAAGACAATGGAGTCTACGGGAAAATAGAATTTGTCAACCTTGATCAAAACGTCTTCGACCACTCCACGAGGAATCTTGACAGATCGGTCTGCCAGTTGTAGAGTGATAGATGTTGGCTTCAACTCCCCAAGACCTAACTGCTCATAAACAGAATATGGCAGTAGGTTAACACTTGCACCCAGGTCTAATAACGCTTTATTGACCGTGTGTTCTCCTATAGTGCAAGAAATTGTTGGACATCCTGGATCCCTAAACTTGGGCGGAGTTTTGTTCAGAATGATGGAACTCACCTGTTCAGCTAAGAAAGCACGTTTGTGCATATTAAGCTTGCGCTTTTGAGTACACAAGTCTTTGAGGAATTTACATAAGAAGGGATTTGCCTAATTGCTTCAAGAAAAGGAATGTTGATGTTGACTCTCTTGAACAGATCTAACATCTCATTATAATGGGTACTTTTCTGTTGATAGATCAATCTTTGAGGAAATGGGGCAACAGGAGAATGAGTTGGCAAAGGGACATTCACAGCAGTAGAATTGTCAGGCTTTCCAACTTGCTCAGATTCTTTGGTTTTCTGGGGTTGTGGAGACAGCGTGGAATTTGTATCAGATTCATTAGGTTCGCCCACGTTGTTCTCGATGATTTTACCACTTCGGAGGGTGGTAATGGCATGGACTTGATCGGGTGAGGTTTCAGTGCAGGATGTTGTGCCTGTTTGAAATATCCTCTTTGGATTTTGTTGGGGTTGGCTAGGAAGTTTACCCTTTTCTCTCTCACTTATGGAATCACAGATTTGACCCATCTTTTGATCAAGAATTTTCTGACTTTGCACTAGACTCTGGAACATCTCCTCTAGGGCGGATAATCTTTTGTCGGTATTGTGTTGAGGATATGATTGTTGAGAGTTCGATTGTTGTTGAGGGTTCCTAGGGTATTGATAACCTTGATTGTTCTGAGATCCCTGATTGTTTTGATAGCTCTGATTGGGTTGAGATGGTCCTCCCTGAGTGGGTCCTTTGGTCCATGAAAAGTTAGGGTGGTTTCTCCATCCTGGATTGTAGGTCTGTGAATAGGGGTTATGCTCTTGTTTTTGAAACATGGCCTGTGCCTGTTCAAGCCTAGATTCCTGGACTGCAAGCAAATCGGGGCAATTTTGGAATTGATGGTTGGGATCGTTACAAGCGGCACATACAGACGAAGCGACATGTTCTCGGAGAGTAGTGGTGGAAGGTTTTGAATTTTTATGTAGTTCTAACTCTTCTAATCTCCTAACTATTGATGCCATGCTTGCTCTTCCCTCGAAATCTGCTTCAATCCTAAAAGCCTTAGCTTCAGATGTAGTCTTTCTGGGTTCACGGATGGATTCCCACTGTTGCGTCTTTTCAGCTACTTCAATCAAGAAGTCCCAAGACGCATCAGCAGTTTTGCCTACAAATAGACCATTACACATTGACTCAACCGTTGTTCGGGTGGACACATCTAGACCTTCATACAAAATTTGCACAAGTCTCCATTTTTCAAAACCATGATGGGGACATTGGAGCAATAATTCATTGAATCTCTCTAGGTATCTAGCTAAGGTCTCACCCTCTAATTGCACAAAGCTATTCAGACTTTGACGAATTGTCGTAGTCTTGTGATTCGTGAAAAACTTTTTGAAAAACTCCTTTATGAGGTCATCCCATGTCATGATGGATTGAGGCTGTAAAGCATACAGCCAGGCCTTTGCCTTATCTTTCAGGGAGAAAGGAAAGAGCCTTAACTTTAGGGTTTCGTCGGACATTTGAGTGAAACGCAGAGTTCCACAAATTTCCTCGAATTCTCTCACGTGGTGGTAAGGGTTTTCATTCTCAACACCTCTAAAGATAGGGAGCATCTGTATTGTGCTTGATTTCAGCTCATAATGGCCATTAGCCTCGGGTAGCACAATACAAGAAGGTTGACTGTCTCTAGTTGGGTACATATAATCCTTGAGGGTACGGGGTTCTCCCATTGTTTCAGATTGGTCCGGTGTGTTTTCCTCAGAAGTTGTGGGTATGTCAATTGGGTCTATTTGATTTACTCTAACTAGTCTATTTGATTGGTCTCTAAAGGTTACAATCATATCCCACTCATGAAATAACAAGCCCACAGATAAGGAAGAAAACAGGGCCCATAAGGATTTGGTTTGAAAGGGTTAAGTGGAATTTGGTTTTAAGGAGTGGAATTTTGGTTTTAATAAGGGATTTTGTTTTTGGTCTAAAATTGGGCTTTGGAAGAGTTTTTGAACTAAACCTAGCATAAATTAGCACAACCCATAAAAGAAAATAAAAACAATAATAATAATTACAAGCCCATAAAAGAAAAGAAAATAAAAATAAAAATAAAAATAAAAATAATTATTACAAGCCCAAATTAAAAATAAATTAATTATTACATACCCAAATTGAATATTTAATGAGGCCCAAGTGGGTTACTCATGGTTTTAGGCTTACTTGGTTAAGGAGGGAAGCCCAGTTAGGCTTTTGTTCCCTTTTAGTTGCACAGCCCAGTTGGGCTTTAGGATCGTCCAAAGCAGTTCTCGCTCAAGCCCAGCAGCAGCAGCAACGAAGCCCAGCTCACAGAAGACCACGAGCCCAGCAACAAAAGGAGGCAGAGCCCAGCAGCACTTGGCAAGCCCCGTTCAGTTGGAGTTGGTGAAGCCCAATTCAGAAAAGTACAAGCCCACCAGAAGAAGGCAGAGCCCAGCAGCTTCACTTCAGTTGGCAGCCCAGCAGCTTCACTTGGCAGCAGCAGTTGCTTTGGTTCACCAGCAGCAGCAGCAGCAACTCAGTGGCACCAGTTCAGGAACTTCAGCTTCACTGCAGTTTCAACAGCAACAGCAGCTTGGCAGCATCTTGGCAGCAGCAAAACAAGTGAGTGAACAATGAGCACAGCAAGGCTACAACAGCTATGAAAACTTCAAAAATATGGCAGCCAGCTCCCCGGCAGCGGCGCCAAAAACTTGGTGTGAAAATGGGGAGCACACAAAACACTGGCAAGTATACAAGGCCAAGATTTATAATCAAGGGATGAGTAGGGGTTTGTCCACAGGGAGAGGGAGCATACAAGAAGTCTTCCTAGCTAAAGTTTACAGTGAGCTAAGGGCAGTGACTATGGTGACAGTGACAAGTTTCTAGAGTAGAAGTGAAACAAAGGCAGCAGCCTAAGGCAAGGGTATTGAACAATAATGACTGACAAAGAGAAAGATGCAGAATTGTGTGAAGTTACTAAGGCAATTGAATCCACCTTGTGCCCTAATCAAGCAATGCAATCTAGGTTTAATTGGAGTTCCTATGCATACATCTAGAATGAGATGAAAATCAGCTTGCTCACTGATATGCCCCTAGCATTGATTGTCTTTTGACAGCACAATCAATCACAGGCATGCCAGAGCACTGAGTACTTCTCATTGCTCAAGCAAACAGGCATTAAGAAAACTACCCTAAACATGCATCATCTAACAGTGCACTAGGCTTCATCAGAGCCTTAGTTGCAGTGAATTAGCTCATGCTAGACATGAGTATAACAACAACATTCATCCAACAAACTAAATTCAAATGCAACATACACACAGGATACACACATACACACTATCAACTGTTGCTAAAACAGAAATTGGAAAAATGAGAATTGATTCAAAATATTGTTCACTGGCTAGCCCAGAGAGCTTTTCTACCACACCCATATCCTCAATTTGTAGTTTGATACCACACCCTAAATTTCTACAAACCCTAAATTGAAAATTCCCAAATTTGAAAACCCTAATTTTTAAATTACAAATTAACTCACTGATTGCTGAATTGGTCTCCCCAACGCTCGACCCATGCCCTGTTGATGTTCCCTCTGCTCCTCCTCAGCTCTACAGCTCCCAATTGCGTCTACTGATGCCCTAGCGTTTCTCTTTCTTATTTGTAGCACCTAGGGTTGATGCTAAGAACAAGAAAGGGACATACTAGGGAGCTGGATGATGGTGAAGCTCTGATTTGGCCGAGAGAATGGAGATGGTGAAGCTCGAGGTGGTGATGGGAGAGATGGTGGTGGCAGTAGAGTTGCAGGCGGTATGGTGGTGGAGAAGAGGTTTTGGGGAAAGAAAGTGATTTGGGAAGAAGAGGGTGTTTGGCTTGAGGTCGATGGGTTCGATGGCTAAGGTGTTGAGCGGGTTCATCAAACTTTGATGTCTAGCGAGGAGACGCGTTGGGTGTGAAGATGGTTGGTAGATCTAACTGTGGTATGAGAGATGAATCACTTCGACCGTTGGATTTTGAAATACAACAAAGTTAACGGCGAAGATCGAGGTTAGGTGCTGTAGTGTTAAGCGGAAGTATCGAGATTTGATGAGCAGGCAAAGAAGCGACCGTAGGATCTAAATGTGATCTAATCTGAAGGCTTGGAATTTAGGTACTATGGTTTTTTGCAGGGACTTCAGATTTTGATGAACGATGAAGCAGCGACCATTGGATGATGAGATGGATCCGATCTAACGGCTGAGAATGGAGGCGGGTATGGATCTAGAAAATGGGTTTGGGTAAGGGTTTTGGGACTTGTGTATGCCAAGCCCATATCTTCTTTAAGAACAATTCTTCCTTCTTGAGCCCATTCCTAGGTTTTTGGACGTGCGCTTCATTCTTTGCGGCTTCCTTGCGTAATTTCTTCCGGCCTTTCACTACTCTTTAGCTCTTTTCCGCTCCGCAAGTTATCCAGACTTTATTTATTACCTAAAAATATAAAATTAAGTAAGAAAAATATTTATTCTTGAAAACAATGAAAATACAGAATATGGGATAAAATGTAGTATTACTGCACAAAAGATGAGTTAAATGCCAACAAAAAGGGATAAATATATACAATAATTGGCACTCATCAGCTGGCATGGTTGGCATGCCTTTGGCACGGAGATGTGGCTAGTCCTGGCATGGCATGCCATTGGAAAGGTGGTGCGGCTAGCATGGTTGGCATGCCTTTGGCGCGGAGATGTGGCTGGCATGGCATGCCATTGGCACGGTGGTGCGGCTGGCATGGTTGGCATGCCTTTGGCGCGGAGATGTGGCTGGCATGGCATGCCATTGGCACGGTGGTGTGGATGGCATGTGTAGAGATGATGCCAGTCAGTACCGAGTGCTCTTCCGTGGAGCATGGCATATACATAAAAAAGGTACCCCGGTAATTTAACGCAGACATGTTGAATGGTTCAATAAATGTGCTAGTGGTGACATTATTACTCAAGTGTGACGTCACTGTTTGACCAAGGTTTTACGATTTTAACCCTAAGTTAAAAACCACCATCAACATTAAGTCTCCTGCTTAGCTCGGAACATGGGCCTTGTTGTGAGGTAAGCATGATATTGTGACAGACAAGGGAAAACTCGAAACGTCAAATCATGAAAAGATGGTCAGGGAGATCCGACTAACCTTTTCTCGGGAGGTAAAGAGAATCCATGACTCTTGCATTGGTGGATTTCCGTAAATTATGTGCTGCTGGATAGGCCGCGGGGTGGTAGAGATGGTTGTTGGTTGAGATGCAGAATGTTGGCATCAGCTTGGAAGGGAGCCGCTAGCATAGACTGGGCGTGAAATGGAGTGTTGGCGTTGGTCGTCTTAGAATGGAGCCGTCAGCATTGGTCGTCTTAGAATGGAGTCGTCAGCATTGGTCGGCTTGGAATGGAGCCGTCAGCATTGGTCGGTTTAGAATGGAGCCGTCAGCATTGGTCGGCTTGGAATGGAGCCGCTAGCATTGGTCGGCTTGGAATGGAGCCGCTATCATAAACTTGGTGCGGGCACTGGCTTGGACTTGGATTGCATACGACACTCGTCAGGAGAGGAAAAGTTAGCGCCGAGAAGGATGCATGTGCATCGGCTATGGAGCAGAGAAGCTAGCGCTGGAGGATACAAGTTTTTGGCGCTGTCTAGGGACGCAGGCTGTTGGCGTCGGCTTGGACATGGAGCCGTTGGCATTGCTTGGACGTGGAGACGTTGGTGTTGTTTGTACATGGAGTTGTTGGCTTCATTCCGCGGAATGGTGGAACTGGATTCAGTCCGCGGAATGGTGGAAACTGGCTTCAGTTCCGTGGAATGATGGAAACTGGCTTCAGTTCCGTGGAAGGGTGACGACTGGATTCAGTTCCGTGGAAGTATGACGACTGGCTTCAGTTCCGTGGAATGATGGCAACTTTGTCTAAATTAGGGTTTGGCATGCTGAAACCCTAATTAGCGCCCCTTACTAAAATCGTTATAATTCTCGTATGAACTCGGATTTTGACTGTATGCCCCTCCATTCCGATCAGAAAATAATTTCCTATATCCCTACTCGGGAATATTTAGGTTTTGAGTTATTTTAGAGCAACCACAATCATGGAGGGGACTAAATACCAAATCCCATACCAAAAGCTAAATTAATTTAGCTTTGAGAGAGAGCAACCACAGTCGTGACCGACTAAAATATAGTCCGGCGCAAGTATTACATGCGTTTGAATTTGGGCGCAGTTAATATTAACGTTTGAAGTGAGACGCATTTTATACGAGCGTCTGGGTGTGAGCGCAGTTAATATGAACGCTCGATTGAGGCTCTAGTAATATGTCCGTCTGGAAAGGGACGGAGATACAAAGCACGCTCCATAATGGAGCGGACATATAAGTAGCGTATGGTTGGGCGTTGATATAATTAACGTCTGTAATGGGACGGATTCTTAAATAGCGTATGGTTGGGACGTTAGTATAACTAACGCCTAAAATGAGGCGGAGATATTAAGGGCGTTTGCTCTTATGTTTGGTATGCATTTAGTGTTTGGTATGTATCATATGTATCAGTAAAAAGATTTAGTGTTTGACATGTATCATATGTATCAGTAAAAAGATTTAGTGTTTGGCATGTATCAATAAAAAGATTTAGTGTTTGGCATCAAACCCAAGATCATAAAAATGATACAATGCACACCACCATCCTCAGTTTTGATTTAGTGTTTGGTATTTTGTCCCCTCCATTACGATTGCAAAGGCTATGTATCAGTAAAAAAAGATGGGATAATTACGTCTCACACAGACGGTCATAATACATGCGCGTCACACAGACGCACGTAATACATGTGCCCAGACCTGGCGTTTTTAATAACTGCGCCCCATTGGGACGTACATTCTAATTACGCCTGCTATGGGACGTATGTTTAATCTCCGTCTGGCCTGGCGGTGTTTATAAATACGCCTCATTCATACGCTCTTTATACATCCGCCCCAATATCATACGTTCTTTATACATACGCCCGATGTGAAGCGCCCATTATACTTGCGTCTGTATTCATACGCTCACAATAACCCCGTCCCACTATAACCGATTTTAGTCTGGGTCGGCGACCACATTTGGTCCCAAACCCTAATTATCTGGACTAAATATGACTTTAGTCCGTTCCATTACGGATGATTTGGAGACCAAATTTAGGTATAGTCCCCAAATTTGGTCATGACTGTGGTTGCTCTTAGGAGGTGAAAACAGTCCGACAGTGAAACTCAGAAAGAATTCAGGAGGGATGTTACGGGCCCGAGGTGGCGTAGTCGCGTCCAGTCATCTATTCCCGTTCATGGAGCGAGAAGGAATATTTATTCTTTTCAAACTCTAGAAAATCCGTCTGCATGAAAAGAGGTATCGACCCTCTTCGGTTTTTTATTGCTCGTCTAGATCCGTGCTTTCGTCTGTAGTGTCTCTCCAGTGGATTCCAAAATGTGAAAAATACTATAACCCCCTACTATATGGGTTCAATATATAGAATCCCTACAAAATGGATCCTTCATTGTCAACTCCATACTTTAAGAAAATGATATTGCTATGCCCAAAAAATCAAATTTTCTTCAGATCTGGCCCATAATTAATTATTACGAATTTTAATAATGATAACAATACCCTTTTGAATATATACAGGAGGAATATCATCGTTTTTATTTTCATTTTCATTTTCACTTTCTCTCTCTAGTTTATGCTCTGAATAGTTTTAGGGTTTTCAGAACGTGTTTTACGAAGAAGAAGAAGAAGAAGAAGAAGAAGAAGACAACGATTTTAGCTTCATCGATCTTATAGCTAATGATGTTTATGGATCTCTGTTGATGATGTTTAACCGATTTAATATATCAATCAAATAATCGATTTCAGTTGATTCGAGGATTTCCCAGGTACTGATTTAATCGAGTTGTATTTCAATTGATTTACAGATTCAACACAAGTTTATCAACAAGCGTATAGATAAGTATCCTCTTCTACTAGTGATTATGCTTCGACTGAGAGATTTTAGTTTGTTTATTTCAGAAATAAATCTGAGAAAAACACTTTTCGAAACATAAATCATCAGGCGTTTTTCAATTAACTTGTCTGAATCAAAATTAGATCTTAGATTTACATTCATCTGATCTCTCTGGTTGTATCATGTAGTTATTTTGAAGAATCTTTAACAAAATTTTCAGATCTGTTCTTCGTCAAAATCATTGTAACTCTCAATTTCAAGTTGCGATCTAAAAATTGATTAGAGATTCGATATCAACGGGTCATCATTTCTATTACCTGTAGATTTGATTGAATTTTATTCGCTTTTACAAATTTTCAATTTCATATGTTCTTGGTAGATATGAAATGGAAGTTGTTTTTGAATGGTGTCGGGAATGGATTCAATGAATTGCAGAGCCTCTGTTAAGTCATTTCAGAGTTCAAAGCCTAATTTCGACTTTCTTCTCTCTGTAAAATAATTCGTCTATGCAAATTCATTGAAATCAATGTTTCTTTGTGAAATTATGATCTCTATTCAGTACTAATTCTGGTGGTGTTGATTTTGTTGGTTTTATTTGTTTGTGTAAGGCGAGGCATGAAACTCATATTGGATGAAGTAGCTTCTGCAATGATTCCGCGATACCCAATAAATTTCACAAGGCAAGATGTTGCTTCACTATGGTTTCTATGCAAGCAGGTAATTACATCTATGTTCATACTTCTCAATTAGCACTTCTTGTGCAGAATTTCTTTTGCTATTTTATATTAGCAGATTTTGTAATGAAAGGGAACTGAAAGATAAGTCTAACCTCTCTTTTTTTTTTCTAATTCGATCACAGTTGTAAGTTCTCTCTACTCAATTTTTGGGTGTCATGCAGTACTTTTCACTGCATCTATTTCTTTTTAGTATGTTTCAGTTCTTAGGGATTCTCAAGTTGTTGTTTATTACATTAATCCTGGAAATTTTACAGTTAATGATTGCAGTGAGGATGATATAGGTTAATCATTGTAAGCTCAAACACATCAGAGGATGCTATAGAAGGTAATTCAAATACAGATATGGATGTGTAACTCTCAGTTAGGTGTAAGACATTAGACATTTCTTTGCATTATATGGATGTGCAAGACATTAGACATTTCTTTGCATTATATGGATGTGTAACTCTCAGTTATACAAGCTAAGTGGATGTGTAACTTTTACTTACACATACTGATTGGATGTATAACTCTCAGTTAAACAAGCTAAATAGATGTGTAATTTCTAGTTACACATGCTAATTAGATGTGTAACTTCTAGTTACACAAGCTAAATTAATGTGTAATTTCTAGTTACACATGCTAATTAGCATGTGCAAATTTTAATTGCACATACTGATTGAATGTGTAACTTCAGGTTACATAGATTTTACTTACATATAGTAATTAATTCAGGTTCTTGTGTTGGCGGAGTAGAAAGCGGGGACTTTAAATGCAATGATTTAGAACAAGAAGAGGATATCGAGGATGGAAATAAGAAGCCAAAGATGATGTGAGTATCTTGTACATTCTTAATCTTTATTTGTCCGATAATATGTTAAACAGATTTCTAGGTTCCAAGTGTGCAGATGTAAAGTTACTTGTCAGCTAATGCCAATTTGAATGACCAGGTTTCAGTTAGTGATCAGGAATTTAGAGCGACCCTTCCTGAAATAATAATAGAAATAATCAATTTGTTGTTAACGCTTATAAATGATGATCAGAGTGATGAGATAATACCACTTCGATCAAATCCATATGCCCATGTGTCTTCATATATATAAGTAATGGAAATGGTTTGTTGAAGTATGTGTAGGAGCAACTAGTGAAACTAGCTTAACTAGTTTAAGCCCATAGAGAAAGTAGTGTATGGACAATAGAATGAAATATCCACAAATGTATATTTTTGGTAGGGACTATTAGCTTTTAGTATGATGCCTTCAGACTTTACGAGTATGCAATGATAATTGGATGTGTAGATACTGGTTACACATGCTAATTATATTGTAACTGCGAGTTATACATGCTAATTATATGTGTAAAATTTTGAGTGAACCCGAAATGATGAGAAGTTATGTTTATTAGTTGCATGCGGAAACTAAGTAGATGCCTTCGGATTGAGTTTGTGATTTTATGAGGTGAAATTGAAAAGTGTTGTAACTATCCAATTGAGTTTGTGATTGTAAGAGGTGTTGGTGGTGGAGGTGCAGGTGCAGGTTTTAGAGGAGGATTTGGATCCAGTGGTGGTACAGGACAGTGTAAGTATAGTCAATTTTTCTTTAACTTCCATTAAACCAGGAAATGATAATTGCATACAGTTAAAATTCTAAGCTTGTGACTCTAAGGAAGGTTTTTGTTTTGGTTTCAAATGATTTTGGTAGATATTATATGCGCGTGCTTATATGTACGAGCTCTATTTAGAGTTGATTTCACTGGTTGAGGGGAACTTGTTAATCGCCAGGTAACTTCGTCTTTTCAGTATTATCTTGCTATGAATAGGTCCGTTTTGTGCCACTTTTTTATTTGACTTAGTTAGTTGATTCGATGGCCCCGCAGCAAAAACTTGCACAGATTGTGAGTCTTCATTTAAATCTGTATAGGTACTTCCTTAGTCTTCTACAACTGAACTATCTAGTATTTATGTATTGGAGGTGATTTGTATATGAGCATCTGTAACTTTTAGTTACACTAGGAAAATGCATGTGTAACTTTTAGTTACACTAGGAAAATGCATGTGTAACTAAAAGTTACATTAGGAAGATGCTTATGATTTTGCTAGATTCAGTCGTGAAATCTAATGTGATTGTGGTTAGAAAGGAATAAGAAGTCTGAATTCCAATATGAATGTCTAACTTCTAGTTACACTAGTCAGTTGCATGTGTAACTGCTAGCTACACTAGTCAGATTCATGTGAAACTATACATTGTTGTATGTACTGTTCATTTAATATTTAAAAAAATTGATTACTTGGTGTTATACTTCAGGTTTCCAATAACTTTATAAAATCTAATTGCTTATTTGTGGTATCGGTCTTGCTGGAATTGGAGTTGACGTTGAATACACAAGTCACATGCATGTGTAGATCTCAATTGCACTAGATAGATGCATATGTAACTCCCAATTACACTAGAAAAATGCGTGTGTGACTTTTAGTTACACATGCTAAGAAATTATTGTAAATAAATATTAAAGTAATACATGTTTTTTTATGTTTTCTTTTTGATGTTTATTTGTTTTTTTGATGTGTAACTTCTCATTACACATGCCATATGGATGTCTAACCTCTGGTTACGCATGTCATATGCATGTGTAACTTCTGCTTACACATGTTGTACGCATGTGTAACCTTTTCATGTCATACGCATGTGTAACTTCTGGATACACATGCACGTTGCATATGTAACTTCAGATTACACATCCATATGTTATTGGTGGGAGGCGGCGGTCGGTGGTGATGGCCGGCGGCGGTGGCCGGCGGCGGCGGTTGGTGGTGGTGGCGGTGGTTGTGGGCGGTGGCGGTAGTTGGTGGTGGTTTTCGGTGGTAAAGATGGGTGTGACATCATGTTTACTATATTTTAATAATTTGTGGCCTAGATTTAAATTTTATTTAATTATGGGCTTGACAAGATGCATAAGGGTATCAAGGTCTTTTAATATTTCAGGGTCTATATTTAAACTTCTTTTAATTAAGGGCCTCATATTATGGGTTACCCATGGGTAGAGCCTGAGCAAAATTTTACCTTCCAAAATTTACCAAACTCCATAGCATTCTTGGGACTGATGGATGAAATATATGCTCGGCAACGATCATGTCAGGGTAACCTTGGAGATTGTGGTTGCGTTGTCGGTGAAATATTCCGGAGCCGCTGGATGAAATAGATGGGTTGGGAGACGTTCTGTTGTCGATGTGCTGCTATCAAGTTTTCAAGGATTTTGTTCCAAGAGACATCCTTCGAACCATCGTCTGAATCTTGGACTATCGTATGGAATGGGATGCGGTGAGCAGTCCCCGATTATATTTCTGTTAGATCCGATGTCATGGCCGAACATGTGAATGTATCTCCGTGGCGTGCTTTTTTGGTCTTTGATGCACATGTACGGCTTCATGTTGAGAAATTCCTGTGGCTCGTAAAACTTCGACAGTGATGATGTTGAAATCAGAAATAACCTGGTTGAGGGGAGTGAAAGCGCCCCGTGCTGGTAGTCCTCATATGTAGCCTACTTTCATTGCATCGCCTTGAATCTACGTCCACGGGATTTGATACGAGCTTATTGTACTCTTCTGGATGTCACGTTGGGATGCTCAGAATATCACAATGGACGAAATATTTTGGATAGCGAAGAGGTAGAAATGAAAGAGTTATGTTGTTTATTGTGGCTCCCTCTGTTTCTACAAGAAAATGTTTCAGCCGCATCTCTGGAGTCATCTCATGAATCTTTGATGGTCGTCGGGATGGACTGTGACGAGCAGTCCCCGGTCGCAATTTTCTTTAGTTTCTGAAATTGTTTCCTCTGAGCAGGCTTGGATCCACCGCGGCCTCGTAAAGTGTTGCAGGCGTCTTCTAGAAAGAGAGGTGGTGATATTCTTACATTACACCCTTGAAGAATAGATGATCTTGTTGTGGCTATGACCTTTTAGTTGATCGTGTCTTCTGAGATTTGACAATGAAGGTATTCCATGTAGATCCTCAGTCCCCAAGTGCGGTTTACGGGTTTCCATCTTTGTAGTGATTGTTGCTATTGTGAAGCCCTGGCTGGTATAAACAAACGAGCGGCAACATTTCCTGGCAAAAGATGTGATCAAAAGAGACTACATTGTTGTGGGCACAAAGTAGGTTGGATGGAATTGTATGGGCGTCCATGGAAGTAAAGGGATTAGCTGGACGTGTCAGCGAGCAAACTGTCCATGACCACGAGCTTTAGCGGGTTGGATCAAAAGGTGGACACGACTACGAAAATTTGATGGATGGAATCATGATCCTTGACATGGAGAGTGTGGTGTCACGACCCTTGGAAAGAAGGAGCGGCGGCTACGGCACGATCCTCGGCAAGGAAGAGCGGCGGCTTCGACACGATCCTTGAAAAGAGGAGTGGCGGTTATGACACGATCCTTGGAAAGAAAGAGCGCCGGCTACTACATGATCCTCGGTAAGGAAGAGCGGCGGATTCAACACGATCCTTGAAAGTAGGAGTGGTGGCTACGACACGATCCTTGGAAAGAAGGGGTGGCGGCTAAAACATGATCCTCGGCAGGAGGGAGCGGCGACCACGGGCACGAACCTTGGCATGAAGGAGGCGTTGAAGCGGCTTCGGCTCTTGGAGATGACGTTGAAACTTATGGAGCGAAATGCTGAAGCTTTGACTTCGGGTCATGAAGCATCTTGTGGAGCGAACGTTGAAGCAAAGCGGATCCTGGAGAGAACATTGAAGCGGAGCGGCTGCTGGAGCGTACGTTGAAGCGGAGCGGCTGCTGGAGCGAACGTTGAAGCGGAGCGGATGCTGGAGCGAATGTTGAAGCGGAGCCGCTGTTGGAGAACGTTGAAGTGGAGAGACTTCTGAAGAGAGTGTTGAAGCGGAGCGGCTGCTGGAGCGTGCATCGAAGCGGAGCGGCTGCTGAAGAGAACGTTGAAGAAGAGCGGCTGCTGGAGCGAACGTTGAAGATGAGCCGCTGTTGGAGAATGTTGAAGCGGAGCGACTTATAGAGAGAGCGTTGAAGCGGATCCTAGAGAAAACTCCAGTGAGGGCGCTATTAACCCTTGACTTCGAAAAATGACTTGATACGATATGGCATATGGGAAGACGGCACGAATAGTGCGGGTCGGAAAGTCGTGTTTTTCTCTCATGGGAAAGACTACGCTTCTTCTATTTGACTTTCCCTTGCAACTCTCAGAGCCTCGAGGGTTACAATGTTGAAGTCGGAGGTCGCGTCAATCAGCGTGATGTCAAACTCGACATCCTTCAAGCGAACACTGGTTAGGAGTTCCCAGTTCCATCTATCAATCGTGCTTCCCAGGAGAGGTTGGGGTTTGGGAACGACTTACCTGGATGGAAACAGCTTCCTTCCTGATGCAGTGCGGTTGAGGGATGCAAATATGTCTTGATGTTGTGTCTTGGAGAAATATAGAATCTCACATAAATGTTTCATCATAAACTGCACGATTTTGTGGGCGAAGTCCCCCCAAAAATTTGATCGAATTTTATATAATAGTAAGAAGGTTGTCGTTCACTCGGACTTGATGAGATTGATTTTAAGAATTAATAAACTAAAATAAAAGAAAAATATATACAAAATACTGTCACAAGATGAAGAGAGTTACTGGGACTAGGATTTCGTGAATTCATAACATAGGGTTCTATTTATTTATTCTCAACAATGAAAGCTCAATAAATAAAATTAACATGAACTCTGATTTTGCCAAGGTAGATTCTCAAAATATTAGTTGTAAATCCTAAGCATGATGTATCAAAACATTTAAGCTAAGCATACTTCATCAAATTAAATGACAACCAATTAATTCAAATCATATTTCAATTAAAATTAATGCAAAAGTCTTAAAAAAAGAATTAAATAATTTTACCCATGTATGACACTCGTCTTCCTCCGTCATCCCAGTGTTGGGGATTAGCTCATCACGTCGAAAACATACTTAAAACATTTATTAATGGCTCAAAAAGTGGTTTACAAATGATGAAAATATGAGAAAATTATTAAAGCAGTGATTTTCTTTTCTCTCCCAAAACTCTCCCCAAATATGCTTTCTAGCTCTCTATTTATACATACAAATACATATCACTCAAATATATTCTTCCATAACTCCAAAATCTTCTTCTTTTTAATTAAAAATATCTTCAGGAATTTTTCCTTCTCTTTTTTCTATATATGTCTTTACTAAACCCATATCTTCTTTAATTCGGAGAATAAAATCCAAAATAAAATCTTCTAAGGATATCTTTCTTGTTTAATACAAGATAACTTCCTTATTCTTTAAAACTTCATGTTTGTAAGGCAAGAAGATATTCTTATCTTAAAGATAATAAATCCTTTACCGTTGAAACCAAATTTCCCGCCAATTTTTCTTTTCAAATCAAGGAAGAAGATGGAGCCCCCTTAACCAGTAATTGGGTGCGATTAGCAGTTGGCTCCCTGGGGTGCCCCTTATCAGTTAGGTGCCCCTTATCCAAAACTGAGAGTCCGAATAACATGTGTCCTCCGGGTGCATATACCAACTTTTCGAGCCGAATTTTCCAAAAATGTTTATTTTCCAAAAATACCTACAAACACATAAAACACCATAATAAGTAGAAAATCGAGTACCAACAATATTGAAAATTGAGGAAAATTCGGTCACAAAAATGTGTTTATCAAAGTCCCCAGAAATCATGCAGCTCTTGGAGGGAAGAGGGTCTCTGTGAACTCAGGAGGGTTGTTAATTTTCTTTGCCTCGGTTTTGGAGAGGTCGTTCATGATCTTCACGTGTGATGAAATTAGATTGTTGATTCTCCTCTACCGGGCGTTCAAGAGCAAAGCGAGCCTCTTCATCTATAAACGTGCGTCTTGATGAAGTGCCTGCACCGGCTGTTAAAAGTATTCCTTGTCAGCTCCATCTGGGGTTGACGTGACTCTTGTGGTGGTCGCTCTGTTAGTGTCTTGAGGAAAAGAGGTATATCTTTCTGAGTTGTAGCCATGTCTGTCTGAGCCTTACAATATCCTTTTGTCTTACCATCAAATCAACAGTGGTAAGAGGAGGTCGGCTTCTTCTGGTCCCCCAGTCTCTCGTCCTGACGGTGGAGTGGCAGCAGCTCTGGTGACGGTGGTGTAACACCTGAAGGAACGCTTTCCGTGCCGCTGATGCTGGTAGGTGGCGTATTAATGCCACTGAAAGGAGTGTTAGTACCGGGTATGGGTTCCGCGTTGGTGTTCTCAGAGCTTTTTGCTGACCCGGATCTGAGTTCTACCATGTTGAAATTGAAATTGAAAGGTGAAACTGGAAATTGGAAATCGATCTTGCAACCGACAGATTGATCTCCCACTGTGGTCGCCAATTGTTTGAGGGTGATAACGGTTTCTGCTGATTTCGGTAATTCCATGTGTGTGGGTGAGAAACGAGTCTAAACCCTAAACAATGTACTGCAAGGGAGTACTTTGATTCGAGAGATCAATCTGTACAAATCCGGCCTAAAACAAGAAGTGGTCGTTCCATACTTGCTTCGGTCACAAAGTGAAGGAGAAGGGTTGGTCTTAGGGAGGGCAGCGAAGAGAGTGTTGAGACCATAATAGTTGATTCTGTAAGAGTAGTTGTTTGACGACTCATATCAAAAAAGTGAAACGCTAGCAGATTGGGAAGCTACCAAGTGATTTCTGAGTGTTGTATTCTTCCTGGCCAAAACCTGTCCTTTGGTGGAAATAGGTGAGACCTATTTATACAAGTCGCAACAAAACGTACCCTGGTCTTGTAAGAAATGGAAACGGTTGAGTAAATGGAAGAAAGCGGTAACGGGTAACGCCTGGAATTGATGTTTCCATGATGAAGGAAACATTTCACCATTACTTCTTGTATTTACTAACCGCCTCACTCTTATGACACTTTCTTGTAACGGGCGTAGTGTACGCCGCACGCTGTAAACCACCAGACCAATACCCTGATGAGCATCCCCCAGTTTGTGACATGCTTTGATGTCTCGAGTGTTTTCATGGAAAATGTGTAGCATGTTGTTATTGTTAGGAAAGTTAAGATTGAGATGCTAGCCGGTTCGGTGGTGACCTTCGACGGCCGAGATTTTGCATCTTGAGAGGAAGATTAGTCGTTGATTGTGGTTACCTTTCGTTGGTATCCAGTGGCGTGGCCACGGTGCTGGCATGGCTTGCGTATGCTCTTGGCGTGGATAATTAGGGTTTGGTGCCGTGACCAAAGAATTGGCATAGCTAAGTGTGTGTTGTGGCCAAAGAGTTGGCAGCGTAGCCAAAGGTTGCCACAAGTCGTTTGGTTTAGTGGCGAGCTTGTACGGCTGAGATTTGCATCTCAAAAGGAAGGATAGACGTTGATTGTTGCAAGCTTCCGTTTGGCAGCCAGCGTCATGGAGATAATGGTCGGCATGTCTTTTTCGCGGCCAAATTAGGGCTTTGGAATCGTGGCCAAAGAGTTGGTATCATGCGGCTTGGAAAGGAGCCACTGGCATGGTGCGTCTTGGACGGAGCCGGTTGGCATGGTGCGGCTCGAATCCGTTGGCATGATGCGGCTTGGGTGGAGCCGTTGACAGTGTTTTTGTACAAGTGGCGTGGATGGCAGGGTTGGCACGCCTTTGGCATGTTTTAGGCGTGGCCAAATTAGGGTTTTGGCATAAACCGTGGAATTTGGCCTTGGGCCAGAAATTGCGAGGTGTTAGGTGGCGAAATTGTATGGCTGAGATTTTGCATCTCAGGAGGGAGGATAGCCGTTGATTGTTGCAACCCTCCGTTTTTGGCAGCTAGCAGCATGGTGGCATGGCGGACATGGCTTTGGGTTTAGGCGCGGCTAGGATTTTGGCAAAGTTTTAGGCGCGACCAAAATTAGGGTTCTGGCATAGTTTAGGCGCGGCCAAAATTAGGGCTTGGCATTGGGCCAAAAGTTTCCACTCGTTTAGTGGCGAACTTGGACGGCTGAGATTTGCATCTCATAAGGAAGGGCGGTCGTTGATTGTTGCAAACCTCCGTTTTGGCAGCCAGTGACATGGTGGCATGGCCGGCATGGCTTTGGCATGGTTTAGGCGCGGCCAGGCTAGAATTTTGGCGTAATTTTAGGCGCGTCCAAAATTAGGGTTTTGGCATAGTTTAGGCGCATCCAAGATTAGGGCTTGGGATTGGGCCAAAGTAGCCACGTGTTTGGTGGCGAACTTGGACGGCTGAGATTTGTATCTCAAAATGAAGGGAGGTCGTTGATTGTTGCAACTCTCCGTTTTGGCAGCCAGCGACATGGCTTTGGCATGGTTTAGGCGCGGCCGAGCTAAGATTTTGGCATAGTTTTAGGCGCGGCCAAAATTAGGGTTTTGGCATAGTTTAGGCGCGGCCAAAATGAGGGTTTGGCACCGGGCCAAAAGTTTCCACGCGTTTGGTGGCGAACTTGGACGGCTGAGATTTTCATCTCGGAAGGAAGGGCGGTCGTTAATTGTTGCAGCCCTCCGTTTTGGCAGCCAGCAGCATGGTGGCATGGCAGACATGGCTTTGGCATAGTTTAGGCGCGGCCAAGCTAGGATTTTGGCATAGTTTTAGGCGCGGCCAAAATTAGGGTTTTGGCATAGTTTAGGCGCGGCCAAAATTAGGGCTTGGCATTGGGCCAAAAGTTGCCACGCGTTTGATGGCAAACTTGGACGGCTGAGATTTGCATATCAGAAGGAAGGGCAGCCGTTGATTGTTGTAACCCTTCGTTTGGAAGCCAGCGGCATGGAGGCATGGCCGGCATGGCTTTGGTGCGAAGGTGTGGCTGTAATGGCATGCCATTGGCACTATGGTGCAGCTGGCATGGTTGGCATGCCTTTGGGGCGGAGATGTGGCTGGCATGGCATGCCATTGGCACGATGGTGTGGCTGGCATGGTTGGCATGCCTTTGGCGCGGAGATGTGGCTGGAACGTCATGCCATTGGCACGGTGGTGCGGCTGGCATGGTTGGTATGCCTTTGGCGCGGAGATGTGGCTGAAACGTCATGCCATTGGCATGGTGGTGCGGCTGGCATGGTTGGCATGTCTTTGGCGCGGAGATGTGGCTGGCATGGTATGCCATTGGCACGGTGGTGTGGTTGGCATGGTTGGCATGCCTTTGGCGCGGATATGTGGCTGGCATGGCATGCCATTGGCACGGTGGTGCGGCTGGCATGAGTTGGCATGCCTTTGGCGCGGAGATATGGCTGGCATGGCATTCCGGTGGCACGGTGGTGCGCTGGAATGGTTGGCATGGTTGGCATGCCTTTGGCGCGGATATATGGCTGGCATGTCATGCCATTGGCACGATGGTGCGGCTGGCATGGTTGGCATGCCTTTGGCGCGGAGATGTGTCTGGCATGGCATGCCATTGGCACGGTGGTGCGGCTGGCATGTGCATCGATGATGCCAGTCAGTGTCGAGGGCTCTGTCATGGAGCATGAAATATACATAAAAAAGGTACCACGGTTTTTACGCAGACATGTTGAATGATTCAATAAATGTGCTAGTGGAGACATTATTACTCAAGTGTAACGTCACTGTTTGACTAAGATTTTACGATTTTAACCCTGAGCTAAAAACCACCATCAACAATTGATAAATTCATCATACTTCATCTCTTCAATTAAAAATTCATCATATTTCATCTCCCCGACGTGTCTTCTTCAATATTAGCCTCAATGACGTGAACTTATTTCTTGTGCACTCCATTTGTAATTCGATCAGCTGTTGTTGATGTGCTAGTAACCTTTGTGCTCTTATTAAAGTCACGTTGTTGCAAGTGAAACTTCTTATGCATCATCACCATGAAATTTGATGGTAGAAATTGTTTGCGGAACTTATGTTTCATGTGAACCCAAGTGTTGATTTTCGCTTTGCCTTGACTCTTACGCCTTTCTTGCAGTCTTTTCAACCAATACAGTGCTAACCCCTTCAACTTTAACTTGAAAAACTTCACTTTATGAGCTTCAGTCATCGGTTTCCATTCAAAATATTCCTTTATGCTGGCCTCACAATCTAGGAAATCATCAACATGCAACCTCCCAGCCATATCATCCACTTCGACTTTCACCTTTCTGGTGTTCAAGTCAAAGGTTATGATACTTCTTTCCCTTAAGCAACCATCATGTGATTCATGAACAACACGGTAACGAAAAAGATTTCATTAAACGCGTGTTCTCCATCCTCTGATCCTCCTTCCAGTGAATACAAAGCGGTGTGTTGTGAGAATACAGTATTCTCATGAACAACCTAACGACGATTCTCTTCGACTTTTGTGTGTTCATCTTCTTCAAAAACTCCTTCCCGGGAATCTAAAGGCTTGTGTCGGCTCCCGGTATCTCCATTCGAGCTTTTGCACGTCCCTGTCGCAACAGCTTCTGTTGCAACATGTCCTCAATCAAGGTTTGTAACTCAGCAACATCAGTGTTTCTATCACCTCTACAACCACCTCTATTTCTACCTAAAATTGTAGAAACTAGGGTTTGTTGTTGTGTTTTGTTCTAGCGCCAATTAATGCGGAACTAGAAATCTATACACTAAACTAGGACAAATAGAACATAGATAATCGAATAGAACATATGATTGATAAAAATAAGAACGTAGATAATTGAGTTTAGGTTAAAAACTCATTACTTTCAATAATCAATAGATTATAGTCGTATGAAAATATAATAAAATTCTCCTTCTAACAAGGGCCTAATAACCTACTTATACTAGCAAAGGTAAATCCAAAAAAGGAAACCCTAAAATAAATATAACATCCTTATTTTGTAGGACTTTCGTATATTAAAAACATTCCTAAAAAAACATAAGATGATCCTGCATCAGACTTGCTGCAAATAAATACACGCAAACATAAACGAAAGTAAAAACAAATAAAAAAATGTGATGATTATTATTTGTTTTATTATTAGTAGTCTCTATGTTATATACTGTTCATGTACCGAACTTGATAGTTCATACATCAATGACATCTCTTTTTCATTTATACTACTGTAAATTTATTTTTTAAATCTGTGGTGGGCATTACTTTAGTTTCTTAAATTTTAGCTTATTTGATCAGTATAAGAAACAACGAAAAGCATTACCAATTAGGTTGATTGACTAATTTGTTTGATGTCTTAGCTCTTGAAAAATTGATTTTAGTTTATTTGACTAATTTGCTTTCGAAATTGTTATGTGTTAATGAATTCTGTTAAATTAGCAATCTTAAATCTGTGATTCCTACTGAAATTTGAATTTCTGTTTGAGAAATAGTAATAAGCAGTATTGTAAATCGGGGTTATTTTATTTCAACTCAGGTCCGTAGAGAAATTGACATGTTACAGCGTACTTCTCTGTCACAGGCTCGTAAGCCGAAATTTCAATATCTAAATCAAGGCGCCAGTGTTACATAATGTGGCTCATGTCAAACTTAAACGAAATCGCCAGAAAATATGTCCTAGTAGATTGTGCCAACTATTATGTAGATGCTTGGAGGGCACATTGTCTTACACTGACAAGCTGGTTCGACTACTGAATGGTGATGTTTCACAAAATTGGTCAAAAAGACCAAAAGCAAGAATTCCTGGGTGAAATAGATTTCTAGGTTTAGATACTGTTTATATAGCCAAAAATCATAAATATACTGTTTAAATAACCAATTTGGTTATTTCATCCAGAATATTTTTTATGAATTAATTGGAACAGACCAATATATCCCTATCTTCTTCAAATGTTTACTGCGTTGGAGAACAAAGAGTAATCTGCAAAAAAAAAACAGAGTACAACAAGAAAACAGAGTATAACAAAAAAAAACAGAATTAATTGCTCTGTTTTACGAATTAATTGCAAGCAAAACAGAGTACGTAAAACAGAGCAAAAAACAGAGTACGTAAAACAGAGCAAAAAAACAGAATTTTTTGCCAAACTCAGCTGCAACTATTCAATCTCAGTTCACAGCCACTGCGCAACAGCAGCAGCACCTGTATCTTCTTTGTCCCGCGTCTATAGCTCCAATTCAACTACAATTCCATTTATACAGCGCAGCGTTTTACTCTCTCCCTGTAACATGAACCTGCAACTTGAGCATTCAACCATTGTAACTGCAAAATCCTTCCAGCTTCCCTGTAAGCAGTTACAAGACCACCTGCAGTTCACTACCTTCTCTGCCAGGCCAAGTGCTAGCAACAACTCCACTTCCATAGTTTAATAACTTCAATCCATCGCAGATCCTTCATCTCTGCCTCATGCCAACCACAACTTCCATCACCTGCACATTTGTAATGTCATCTCCTGCATTCATTCCATTGCAATACCAACCAGTCCACCTGACACTTCACTAGAACCAGTTTCTCCATCATCAAAACAACACCACCTGTACCCATTAGCTCCATTACTGCCACCAGATCCAACAACTGCAGTTGCAACCAAACTCTAGTACAAGCACCTCCAAGCCATTACATTTAACCGCAACAGCATCAGTTTCATATCCTCGACATCACATCAATCTCATTTCAGCATCACCCCTGCAACTTATCCGTTCAAAAAAATGACCAATTTTCCGTTCAAAAAAATGAAGAAAGAAACTTATCCGTAACATTTACAGCATATATCAAACCACGTCTCAAAAGAATTGTCTCAAAAGAATTACGCCAGATATATTAGGATTTTCCTTCTTTGAAGAGTATAAATCCATTAGCACAAAATGCAAATAATGGGACACAAGCTGCTAACTACCCAATTTTTTTTTTGAAACTAGAGCTAAGACCATACTACTGATAATTTTTACTAGTGTGATGTGTACTTTGCAGGTTGTTACAGTAGTCTTGTGACCCTATGGCTAATAGCACCATGGACCTTTTCTGCTTGGACGCTTGTTGCAAAAGCGGCTGGTGGGTCTTTCCCTGCATAAACATCATCCATGAGAGACTTGAAGATGAGAGATATCCAGCGGTCTCAGATACTCAAGACAGTCGACAGAGTGAAATGTATTTGGTGATGATGATGGTATTCCACAGCTTTGAGTGGAGCCACTCGCATAAAAACTCTCTGTAAGACAAAATACATGTTTTAGCTGCCTGTTTTTGGTTTTATAATCACAACCTCATCCTCACCAGTACTAATCTCTCTAAACTCCTACTTAAACTCATATTAATCCCTACTATATAATTTTAAACATTTAGTAGCTCGGAGGAGCCCTCATGTATGTGCCGGACACCCTCTTCATTTTTTAATCAGATCATTATAATCTACATTCTGTGATCATTAGAATCATTACCATTTTTACCATTCTCTCTTATGTTAATAGCACGCACTAATCCTTTCCTCCTATTTTGGCAACTACCTATGGTTCTATATACCCTGGCAACTTTGATTACATTCTATCCCTTCCCTTAGATATTCACCCATACTGCAATGATACATAAACGTCATGTTACTAATAACACAAACCTACCTTCCATTAAAATTAGGTGTACTAGTAGTAAACACACTACTACTACTTCTTTATTCTATAGTTTGAGAAATGAGATTGCTGGTTAGTAAACACACTACTACTACTACTTAAACAGGTACTCACACATTAAACCTGGATGAAACCAGTTTCATCCTAGTTTAAACGTGTTGAAACAATATACACCAAAAATTAAACCTAAATAGAACTGATATCACCCTAGTTTGTACTATACTAAACCTGGATGAAAACCATTTTCATCCTAGTTTAAACATGCTGAAATTATATACAACACAAATTAAATCTAAATGAAACTGGTTTCATCCTAGTTTATATTATATTAAATCTGGATGAAACTGGTTTTCATCATAGTATAAACATGCTGAAAAAATATACACCACAAATTAAACCTAGATGAAACTTGTTTAATACTATAGGAAACATTCTCACTTAACCAAATTAGTCTTGTAGGAAGTAGTACAATGTATATATGTATCATGCTATGGATATTAGCCACATTCTCATGTAACCAAGAAAAGTTCATATGAAGTCAATTAGATTTACAATCACTAATTAGACTTAAATTCATCAATCATAAGAAATTAGGGAAAATTACTTACTTAATTACATCAAATAACATGAAAATTAGGACGCGGACAAATAACAGAATCAAATAACCTGAAACCAGTTACATCCTATTTTTATGCTAGATGAAAACCAGTTACATCCTCCTTATTATCATCTTTATTAAACTTCAAATATGCATGTATCATATGAAAACCAGTTACATCCTATCTTAGTGCTAAATGAAAACCAGTTACATCCTTCAACATTTAGCCATAAAAACGCACTTGGGCATTTCTTACAATCACTTGTTGCGGCATGACTTCGATAACCAGATACAAACCATACAATACACATAACCAGATGCAAACCATTTTTATCCACAACATAAACTTTAAAGTCATTACAATAACCAACTAAAATCCAGTTACACCAATAGATTCATCCTACCTATAGATGAAACCGGTTTCATCCTAGTTTAAAATGGGTGAAAGCAAATTCGACCCAATTTAGTATAGGATGAAACCCATTTTCGCCATGTATGTTCAACTCAATCTAGCACAAGATAAAACCAGTTTCATCTAATTAAGATGAACAAATTTGAAATCAAAACACAATTAAGGTCAATAAACTTACCAATTTGAGCATAGTCTTCATCCATTTCTTATCAAAAAACAGAGTACTCTGAAGAAATTGCAATGAAAATGAAAGTTAAATTCATAAAATCAATTAATTTCAACTTAGGTTCAGCAGGTAAGGTTAAATTAAAATCACCATACACCAATTTGTGCTAAAATAAAGACAATCAATCCATTAATTTTTGAAAATAAAATAAAAAACAAAATTAGGGTTTCCAGACCTGCGTGTTTTGGTATAATCATGAGTGATTTTCTAAAATTGGTTGATTCAAACCCAAATTAGGCATCTGCAGATCTCTTTAACGATGGTGGAATTGATATTGGTGTTTTGTGGATGTTGATGTGTTTAATGGTGAGAAAAGTTTGATATGGCGGAGGCGGTATAGAAGGATGATGATGGTGCAGATGGTGTAGAATCATGATGGCGATAGTTATTGTCGATGGTGGTGCTGATAGATATGCTTATAGTTGATGATGGTGGTGGTAGAGAAAGAGAAGATCGAGAGCAGAGAGTAGAAGAAAGTAATGGAAACGATGGACGAGATCGCGAAGAAGAAAGGTAAGGGTAATTAGATCAGTTTCATATAAAAAATTTCATTGTCCATTTGACCCAGACGAAATCTCTACCCTTCCATTTGGCCCATAAAACACGCCTTTTTCGCTATATAGCCCATTTTCTGGTGATGTTTCCTTAAGTCCATAATGTTTTAAGCTTCCTCCGGGGACTGCCGATCGAGAGTCAATTGCTGATTTTGTTTTACAACTAAATTATAGATTTCGATCCAAATTTACTTACGGAGGAACAAATGAAGGGGACTCGTTACTCTATATAGTATAGTATTGAGCCCAAATTTTCCAACTGTTGTGGAATGCCTAGTATCTTGCTTGTGGTGTCTCATTTATACTTGTACAAATCGATTGCTTGTCGAAAGAGGGAGGAGTACACATATTTGTACAATAAAAGGTGGATCTAAATGAGTTTTTTTTTTGTATTGGCTATGTTAAAGACCTACTATGTATTATGCAACATAGATAATAAACTTTTCGGTCTTAAATTTAGTATTTTTAAATGGAAGAGTCATTGTCCATTCAAACACAATGTGTAGAAGCAAAAAAGAAAACAGATAGTGTTTCGTAGTATGCTTCAATTTTAATTTTACTGAAAATATATCTCAATTTATAGCAAGTAACCAAGTATTGATGCAAATAAACCTCGTCCATGTGCACACATGATCATAAATATTTTTTCATGAATTATAATGCCTATAAATCCATACCGGCAGTAATAACATGGGTTCTTTGGAATGAAAGGAATCGAACTTTTAAAAGCAATAACGACCTAAAATTGGAGGCTAAATCTTTAGTCTGGGCTTGACGGTTTCTGCTAGCACAAAGATCCATTAAACTTTTCTCATTCTTCACTTGTATGGAGTACCTTTTCCTGTAAATTTTTGGTTTCTTCTCTACCTTTAGAATATTAACTCTTGGATATTTCTCTTTTTCATCTATATATTCTTCCTTCTTATCAAAATAGATAGATAATACCTTCAAATCTAAAGTTACGAGAACAGAAGCACTTGAAATTGCATTAGACTAAGAATCTCTGATGACTTGTAGTATGTGAACCCATGTTTTTGGGATGTATTAGACGATCCAACCTCTCGTGCAAGCCCTTAAAAACCCATTAATCCATTTACTATAAAGCCATAATTACTTCTAATTAGTTGTTGTATTATTATATTATTTTTTCAGTTTACTCCAACATCTTAGAAAATCACGTAAATTAGCTTTGTATTTAACCTAATTTTCGGGGGCATTTCTAAAATCTAATCACTAGCTTATTAACCTTTTAGAACATCTCCAATGCTAGGGGTCAATGTCTTAAATTGATATGACACATTGGATTTAAGACCTTTTACACCAATTTTTCATCTCCAACAGTAGGGTGGAGGTCATAAAGGAAGATGACATGTCCATGTGGGGACCAAGTGGGGGTAAAGGAGAAAGTCTTACACCATGTTTGTTTACTCCTGACTCATCTGAGTCGTCTGGATCTGAATCATCTGGATCTGAGTGAAATCACCTGACCCATCTGCATCTGAGTCGATATGTTTGTTTTGAGTCAGATCTGACTCACCTGACTCGGAAATAAGTGAGTCAGTGGTTTGGTCCCATCAATCAGGGGTATTTTGTTACCTGACTCAAATGAGTCCGAGTCAGGAGTTATGTCTGAGTCGGAGGTCGAGTCAGATCTGACTCAAAATAGAAAACAAACGGTCTGACTGCTGACTCGGTCCGAGTCAGGGGTTGACTCAGATTCAGACGCCGAGTCAGCTGCAAACAAACAAGTTCTTATTTAGACCTTCTTCATGACCCTGGGTCTTAAGTCCACATCATCTTTTGTCTCTAAATTTAAACAAAAAGTGTTGGATAAGACCTTGGGGATTGGAGATGGAATTTAATATACAAAATTTTATATTTATTATTTTTTGTCATGTAGTAAATGACCCACACTCAAAAGGTCTTAATAAGACCTCGACATAGGATGTCCTTGACCCCAAACATTGGAGATGCTCTAATAGCACTTGTTCTTTTGTTCACTCGATTTTCACGTTAAATCGGTTAATACATTAATCACTTCAAAAATGTTTTGCATTTATACAGAATGAGGGACTTACACTAAATAACACATGCTACATAGAAACAAAATAATGCAGTTGACCAACGAGAACAGCATCCTCTTTCTCCACAAAATAATAGATATCCCCCGGATTTTTCGCACCACCTAGATACACCCCTATGTGGCAGGTTTTGATTGTTCGTTTTTTAAAACTGGCCCCTATTTCTCTTGGTGGGGCAGGGTGGGAGGAGATGAACGATAGATGAAGATGCCACACATAGGGGTGTATCTAGGTGGCGTATTAAACCGGGGGATGTGTAGCACTTTCATAGTTTCATCTCTAAATGTCAGGCGTGTCTGTTCAGACATCAGAGTTCAGATAAAAGTAAATAAAAATAGAAAAATCTATGCAGTACACTGTACACACCGAACACCCTAGAGTGCATTTAACTTCGACGATCAACTCCCTCTCAATCTTCATGGTAGACCTGTTATTATACTATTTGACTTGGGGAATTTTATGAGACCAAAATTTGTGATGTTCATTCGTAATTAATTGAGTGTTTGCGCGACTGTCGACTCAATGTAACAACCATTGTTCCTTTACAACATAAAGTTATATGAGGGACTTGCACCCAATAACAATGCAACATAAAAACAAACAAAAAATGTGATGATTGGCTCAGCAACAACCTAAGCTCACACCGTTTAGTGGTGGAACCGGTATATTATAGTGGAGTTTAAGAGAATAACCATGTGAGTTTTGGTGCCAATTGACACACCCATTGGAGTGAGTAACTTACCCACCTGCCAAACATCTCATGCTGTTGGAAGGACAATTGAAGTCACTATCCCCTTTCTTCATGCCCGGTACATCCGACCAACCAACCAACCCGAAGCATAGGAGCAGTGTGAAAAGAGGGTTTGTTGCCACATCACGCATATGTAATACGCCCGACAAAAATGTCATGGTAATAGATGTGGGACGGTTACAAGGTCTTTAATTTTATTAACTAAGTTCATGACTATAAGCACCAGGTTTGGCTAGTGTAAAGTGTACCAAAAGTAAGCCTTGTGAATGCCATTGACTTTAAACTTCAAACATTTATGTCCAAAAAGAAAATGGGAAGCTGCCAAATACCCCACATGTTGCACGAATTCTTTCTTTGATGTACTGCGCGGTGCAATTTTTTGGTTTGTGCTCTTTTCTTTACAAAAATGATTAACCCACCACGGATTTTTTTTTTTCACAACAGATTGGACCGTTTAGGGGGAGTGGGACCCACACCTGCCCCACCCCCTCTAGATGCTAAGCTCGTTTCTTTTCGGACCGTTCATCTCACTCACGGTGTATTACGCGGTGCAATTCTTCGATTTGTCTATCATTGCTCTTTTCTTTACAAAAATGATTAATCCACGGAATTTTTCACAACAGATTGCACCTTGTGAGAGGGGGTGGGACCCACATATGCCCCACCCCCTCCATATGCTAAGCACGCTCCATCTTGTACCGTTCATCCCACTCACGGTGTATTCCGCGGTGCAATTCTTCGATTCGTCTATCATTGTTCTTTTCTTTGCAAAAATGATTAACCCAGCGAACTGTTTTACAACGGATTGTACCGTGTGGGTGGGGTGGGGTGGGGTGGGGGACCCACACCTGCCCCACTCCCTCCAGATGATAAGCACGCTCTATTTCGGACCGTTCATCCACTCACAGTGCATTTCGCGGTGCAATTCTTCGATTTGTCTATCATTGCTCCTTTCTTTGCAAAAAGGATTAACCCACCAATTTTTTCACAACGAATTACACCGTGTGAGAGGGGGTGGGGCCCACACCTGCCCCACCCCTCCAGCTCCATCTTACACGTTCATCCCACTCACAATGTATTCCGCGGTGCAATTCTCCAGTTTGTCTATGGTTGCTCCTTTCTTTGACATGATGCTTATATCTAGGCAGTATACTCCAAGCAAGGTTTGAAAAACGGCCGTTTTTTCCGAAAAAACGTCTGTTATAACGCTCACGCCCATATACCGTGCCCGTGAGGCTCACCAAAACGCTTACCTAAATAACACCGATAAATAGGAAAAAATGGCGTTATTTAGACCCGTTATAACCGTTTTCATACCTGTGATTACCCTTTTTCTAAAATTAATATTTCAGTTTTTTTCTTCTAAATAACATTTTAACACACGTTTTTTACACCGTATTTTCCGTTTTCATACCGGTTAAACCCGTTTTTAAGGAAAAAAAAAATTGAGTTGGAGAAATTCTTATACAATTTTTAATTTCAAACTTACAACTAAAATTTCATAAATAATCATTAAACACTTCAAATGTTATAAACTTACAATAAGTAACCTAGTGATAGTAGTGCTTGAAATTTTAAACTTAGACAAACCAACTTGTACCGGCATTTTTTTTCGACTTATTCAAATATTTTCTGTTTTATCGACGATTCTCAGTTGATTCCTCCTCCTCTTCCTCCGCCTCATATTGGTTCGTGTAATGCATTTGGCTGTCGTAGTTAACAGTATCGTCATCTTCATAACCATAGTCTTCTTCCTCATTATCATTACGATTATCTACTTCATTATTGATATTAATATTGGAATTATACTCTTCATTAATTCCTCGGGTATCTTCTTCTGGACGATCTTCAGTGTAATGAGAATTGTATATGGGATTTTCATTTTCATGACCTTGTGTATTGTCTCCAAATGTTAGGTTACCAAAGTCATAAACAAAGTTACTCACTGGCAACCTTTGATATGAGATTTCAACTTCTGGATCATGCCATTCGTATGGTGGAGGGAGAGGCTCTGGATTATTAGTTGCTTCCTCTTCCAATTCATTTAACCAATGTTCTTCCTGAGGTAAAACTGGTGTTTCATCATCCCCTGCTATCCAATCAAGCATATTTGCATCTGTCAGCAGGCTATGAACATCGTGGACATCGATGTTATGTCGCTTTGTTTTACCTTGAACTGATGGTTTTCAAATAGTGATTGTAGTTGTAGTGGTAAAAAGGTTCTTTAGGACTTGTGAAGAAAACAATTTTTTAGATTTAAATTTAAACAGGCAAATAATTTTGTTTGAAAACTTTAGGGAAAAACACCAAGACTTGGATTCCACCATTGACCCATTATTTGATAAATTCTAATAATTAATATTCATGCAATTTTTCTTGTAGAGTGATTCTAATATTATGCCTTTTGTATATTTTTGAAGTAATAATTGTAATCACAAAGTATAAAACATCAAAAGTTTTTAAAACCCAGCATGCTTCATCAAAATAATTCACAACTATTCAATAAAAACTAATATTTTGAATTCAATTCCATGCAAATAATCAAATAATAATATTGCAAATAAATAATAAAGTTAGAATTATACCATAAATAAGGACCAATGGCTTCCTCCGTCGCCTTGACTAAGGGGTTTAGCTCCTCATCTCAAAAACACACTCACAAGATGTATTCATGGCTAAATAAGTGTTTTTATTGATGAAAATAATTGATAATTGAAGTTTGTAACGCTGTTATACTGTTGCAGCGTCACTGTTACAAAGGGGTAGTGCTGAAAATAATCGATACAACACAAGTGTTGTATAAAAACGACAAAGCTGAAGTGTTGTTGTCGTTGAAGAACTACGACCCACAGGTGACAGTCGATGTCACTGTTGATAAACGACGGCCTTGGAGAGTCTGTTCTTCACATTCTTCCTCCTCGCAGCAGCAGCAACAATCAATGGTATCTTCCTCGTTTCGGCTCTGAACTCTCTCCTATTTCTCTCCAAACTTTTCTAAATTTTTTTATGACTTGAAACCACTCTTATATATCCCACAGACCCCAAATATCTCGTATAAATTCCGACTTTTTCTTTTCTTTTTCTTCTCTGCGCTGTTGAGAGAATAATCGCTTCTGTTGAGCTTTTTCACGTGCTGTTAGCTATAAAATAGCTACCAAACTCTTCCCTAGACTTTAATAAGTCCATGTACATGCTAATCCAGCGTCAAAGTCCTCCATAAATCTCTCAAAAATCTTCTAAACTCGAAACAGAACACGTCTCTCTGTTGAGACTTTGAAACCCTCTCTCGGCCATTCCATCCGAATTGGCCGGATCCAATTGATTCTACTGGGCTTGAGTGATCTTCTACAGTCCATAGAAACCGATTTAGGCCATTGAATCTCCTAAAATCACGTAGAAATTCGATCTCCAAATCTGCTCCTCGCTGCATGCATTTTCCCGCCAAAAACCATTATTTGAAATTTGAAGAAGACCTCCCCCTATCCAGTTCTGGTGTCCCTTTAGCAGCTGCCTGGAAATGGGTCACCTCTATCCAAAGTGAGAGTCCGTATAGTAATTTTCTCCCACGAGCGCAAAAACCACTTTTTTAGCCAATTTCGCTGCAAAAGCTTATTTCTCCAGAAATACCTACAGGGACATAAAAAGCCATAATAAGTACAAAAATGGGTACTAACACAATATACAATTGGGCTATATTAGACACATAAATGCGTCTATCATGAACTCTTTGCTGCTCCAATATTAAATTGTACTGAACATATACCAAATCGTTTATTCTTGACGAAACTAAGCGGTTGCGTAGTTTGGTGTGAATTCTTTCAAACACACTCCAATTCCTCTCGGATCCAGACGATGTGTTTGTCTGGCTTAGTATCTTTACCGCGATCCTCTGGAGTGATGGAAACTGAGCACCGTATGACAACCACCAGCTTCAGGATCACCTTGCAGAGCAGCCAATCTTGCTGATGGTGATGCAAATTGGCCTTGCATCATTTGCATTCTTCCCGCCTAAAAATATCAAAAACTGTGAATAGAAATTCATATAATTACGAAATTAATTGTTAATAAAAATTCACACCTCTAGCATGCATGTCGCTTGTTCTTGAGGGCTACTAATCATTTTTGATATAACTTCACTAAGACAAATTTGGGGCTGAGAAATTTCATTGTTGATGAGATTGGATGCTGGGTTGTAGATATAATATGGATTCAGAAAATGCGCTGCAGCGTGAAGAGGAGAACTCAACTGATCTTTCCATCGTCGGTTAATCACACCTACAATAGAATTATTTCGAGTTTTACCCAAACCCCTTTCTATAGTTTCCACACATGTAGCAAGTGCATGAAACAAATAACCCATGGTAGGTTTATCTGAATCCAAGAAACGTATCATTTTCAATAAAGGATCACTTTCACATAGCAATAAGTGACATATATCAATTCATCATGCCATTTTTTTTATAAAGAAACAATGATTTTTTACGTGCCAACTGATTCAAGTTGATGGACTATTTAATTATGAATATTAATATTTATTAAAACATTTCTTAAATAAATGATAATAAAATGAACAAAAAATCTATATTTCTTAAAAGATTTCTTAGATAAAAATGAAACATTTATTAAGTAAATATACGTTAATAGAATGAAACATTTCTTCACTTGACATTTCTTAAATATTTCTCAAACATCATGAAAGAAAAAAACATCGATATTTCTCAAACATCTATATTCACTGCTCTAACATCATGAAAGAAAAAAAACGATAATAAATAAATTAATAACGTATTAATAAATTATATCTCTAATTGAATGAAAAATCTACAAAAAATAATTAATATTACCTCTTAAACTTGTATTTGAGAAATTCAAAATGTAAAGCATTCCTTTGAGCAAGAAGCAGAGAACCAGAGAACCAGAGGTATTGATTTCATTTCAATTCTCTTCTTGTCCTTTTAAAGCATTCCTTTGGGCAAGAAGACATAATAGCTAGCAAATCGAAATATTCTTGAAACATTTGGAATCTCGTTGCATGCGTATATAAGCACAGGCTAGCTATGTCTTTGATCATGAAACCAACTACTCTTTTTACTTTTTTTTTTGTTTTATTTCTTTAACTTTTGAGTCTGAACTCTAAAGTACAGACCACATGTAGCATATACTGTACACACCTCCAAATGCAAAAGAAAAAGATAAATCGACTCCCTGACTTCCCTCTCTCACTCTCTTTTTCTCTAGCTAGTCTCTGACTCTCTTCCTGTTGCATTCCTTGTTGGTTAGTCTTGTAGCAAGTAGCTAAGAGCCTAGGAGTATTATTTGACAACAAAGTTTTGACTGCTTTTGAATCCGAATATGCATTATTGAAATATTGGGGAATGCATTGAACTATTCGAGTGACAACTTGAACATATCAAGTGGATAGTGATAGTATGCGTGTATAAATATTGTCGGTAGACGATAACTACAATGCATTGTTATAAGTCATAGACTTAGGGTTGTGAATTTTACAAGATATCCATAAATTTTTATGTTAAAAACCCATAAACAAATAAATAAAAAATCAAATAAATAAATTAAACCAAAAAAAATGAAAAAACGCAGTAACAACGTTATTTAGACCCGTTGTAACCGTTTTCATAGCTGTAATTACCGTTACATAGGAAATTCAGATCACAAATTATTTATTTTTCTTATTTAACCGTTATCACACCCGTTATTTTAAAAAAAAACGTCAAAAAAACGCGTTTTATTCCTATATAACGCGTTTTTGACCCAAAACATGCTCACACCCGTCAAAACACGTTATAACGGTCACACCTAGTACCTGTAACCTGGGCCGTGACCCGTTTTTCGAACCTTGACTCCAAGTCTACATCACCCTAAGTGCATTTAACTTAAGCGGTCTATTCAACTCGGAAGGCAACGATCTTTTTTCTTGTTGGAAACCACATGGCTAATTCTGAGCTTCTGTATAAATTTCCAGGCGGCTTACTCCCGCTCAATCATTATGGTAGACCTGTTATTATGTTGACCTTGCAAATGTTATGAGATGACATTTGGAAACATAAGTCCACTCACTGACACAAGCAAAGTTGTATAAACGCCAAAAGTGCAGGTTAATGACTGGTTTAACTAATATAATTTGTGACGTTCATTCACGGTTGGTGTTTGTGCGAGTGCGTAGTCCGTGATACTCCAATTTTTGATACAAAGTTTGATACAAAGAAATGTCCATAGATAAGCAAAACGAGACATAGCAAACATTTTATAAACTTTACACGTATAAACCAAAGTCATGTAACCAGCTAAAGAGATTAAATTACTCTTTGACATTTTTTTTTTTTTTTTTTTTTGAAGATAAAAGTGATATTAAAACAAGAGAAATAGAGAACGGCTACAAAAACAGAAACAAGAAAGGGAAGGAAACAGGCAGAATGTTGTCATGTTATCATTTCAGGGCATTCCCTTGTTTGATTTGTAGACAACAAACTTGTGTTTCTGCCAACTACTCTGGTAGTACTACTACCTTCTTTAGAGTAACTATTTATATCTATCGTAAGAAATTTATCTACGAAAGCAGGCATCTCTTTTTTCCATGTGCTGAAAATTGAAGACTTCCTCGCTTCCACCGCTAACTTGTCCGCCACCGAGTTGCCAGATCTATGGATGAACTTAAAACCCAAAAAATTGATGAAACCTTCCAAAATTATCATAGCTTCTCTTATGATTTTCTGATTCCTCCAATCCAACATGATGTCTTTCCCTTCTATAAACTTAGATATTCTTTCACAGTATGCCTCTAACCAGAAATAAGACAGTCCTTCATCTCTGGCCCACTTTGCACCATGTAAAAGAGCTAAAGCTTCGACTTTTTCCGAACACAACGCTTTGAATATTCCAAACTTAGCTCATTTTCCATCACCTGCATCATTTCTCAAAATTATACCGAAACCAGCATTATCAGTAGCAGAAACCCAAGACGCATCATAGTTTATTTTGTTACAATTTGTTTCGGGGAATTTTCATGGGACACAATTTTTTCAAACTGAGTTAGAACAACTAGATTGCTGGTTCACATTTCCTAGAGTATTGCACCAGTAATTAAGGTGTCTCTGTATTTCAATTGAAAGATGCATGGAAGAAGTGGATTTTCCTTAGAAAATCCAATCGCATATTTCCTTCGAAAAGAACCAGCATTTAGTTGCACATATCTCAGTCAAATTGTTCCCTCCTACCTGCCAATGTTCATAATGATCTTTGAAAGATAAATTTCTTGTATTGCTATTTACTCCACCAGAAAATGGTGGCAGATTCCACAAAGATTTTGCATAGCCACATTCAAAAAATAAGTGTTCTAATGTTTCAACGTTGTCATGGAAAAAAATGCAGTTTTCATCTACATCAGGCATGTATTGTGCTAAGATTTGTGAAATTGGCAGAGCATCATTTAAACATTTCCATAAAAAAAAAGTTTTATTCTCTGTGGCATTCCTGCTTTCCAGAATTTTTTCCAAAATAATTCTTTATCTCTATCAACTGTTTTCATACCACACAATCTATCATAAAGTGATTTAACTGTAAATATTCCATTCTTTGTTAGTTTCCATCTAGGTTTGTCCTGTTATAAGGTTTCATCCTTATCTAAAAACAAATTGATATTAAGAATAGATTGAGCAATAATATGAGGAAAAGATGACATGATTAATTCCTGGTTCCACTTATTCGTATCTGGATTAATCAGATCCGATACAAGTGTTAACGAACTGTTCCTTTCAGAACAGAGATGATCAAGAGAAGTATACAGATCAGGTATCCATTGGTCCGTCCAAATGTTAATGGATTGACCATCTCCAACATCCCAGTAGATGTGTTTGTGAATTAGATTTATTCCCTGCAGCACACACTTCCAGATCCATGAAGAGTTAGTTGATTTTTTAATAGAGAAAATCGATTTCTTATTAAAGTATTTTTCCTTAAATTGTTTCATCCACCAAGAGTCTGGTTGTGAAATCAATCTCCAAGCAAGTCTAGCCATCATTGCTTGGTTCATTTTTTCAGCATCCTTAAATCCCAAGCGTCCCATAGTTATTGACTTGCACATAAATTTCCACAATTTAATGTAATGACCTTTTAAGTTAACTTTTTCTCCCAACAAAAAATCTCTCTGAATAGAGTTAATTTTGGCTGTGATCTTTTTAGGTACTTTAAAACATCTCATTTGATAAATGGACATGCTAGAGAGAACCGATTTGTTTAAGATCGTTTTACTAGGTTGGATGAGAATCTTGCTCTTCCATCCTTTAATCCTTTCCTCCATTTTACTGACTATGAATTCAAAGGTTTTTAGTTTTGATTTGTCAATAAACAGCGGAGCACCCAAATAAGAATCCTTGATGCCAATTTTCTTTATTTTTAACAACTTTGACATCATTCTTTTAAGTTTTGGGTGAGTTTTTTTACCAAAAAATGTGCCTGATTTTTCAAAATTAACTAATTGTCCTGATACTAGACTAAATTCATGCAATGCATTTAAAAGATTTTTTCAACTTTGCAGATTTTCTTTTGCGAAAATTACGCAATCATCTGCAGAAAAGAGATGAGAGATTATATATCTAAATGTCTTGCTGCATATTATGGTTAGATTGTACTGTGGCACGTGGTTGAGTCTTCGTCGTTTGTGAATATCTAAAAGAAAAATCTTGATTAGTATGGTTATTTTTTATGGGTAAGAAAATCTGGTACCGTTTGATAATCCGATGTAGGAACTTTTTTTACCAGTTTATTATATTTGAGGAAGGATTTCTTCACATTTTTATTATCATACTATCTCACAAGTTGGACGTTATTTTCGTGAATAAAAACCAAATGGTAACAGATTTGAAGCTAATATTCTGAAGATATATTCCTCTTACCAAATTCTACATGCCTACCAAAAATGAGAACATCCCGAAATATACAACCTCACATATACAACCTCACAATCTACGGGTCTTAATTTCAACACTGTGATAATAAAAGTGTGAGGGATCCCTCCTCGTTATATTTTTGTCCACTATAATAGATCTTTCATTTATTTAATTTTTGTCGAATGAACATGGAGGGCCTAAACGAACCAAAAAATTCCGTACGAGCTCATGCACAAGTCTTATGTTAGAATTCACACACGATGATTTGGTTAATACCAAAATACCATCTCAATTGAAGAATTGATATTCAAAAGGATTGGACAGAGTGAACTTGGTCCCCTAAAGTGCAAAAGAGTTGAATTTGGCAGCGATGAGCCGTTCCTTCCAAGAATGCAAATACAGATCCCATGTAAATAACAACGGATTCAATCCTCAACAAAGTAATAGCCTGGTATTGGCCTAAATGCCAGTGCCCCCAGTTGAATAACATACAATTCTATTACTTCAGAATTAAAGCAGCAGCAGAAAATGGCAGCTTGGCTGTTGAAGACGCCAACGAAAAGCTTGGCTGTTATGTAGAAAATAGCAATATAATGGTCCTGAAATCCCCATTTTAGAACTGCTCTCTAATTCCACCTATTTATAAACTGCCCTAGCCAAATCCCAAAAAGAAGTTACAAACTTCACTGATGCAAGAAAACATATGCATTCCAAATAAACGACTTAATTAATTCAGTGCAGACAAAGACCTCAAAAAAAACGAAAGAAACATTATAGCTTGCTGATGGAACCCCCCTGCATTTTCATGCACTAATCATGATTCCTCGTATGGTCTAGTTTCTAAACATGGAGGACAGACTTTTCCAGGTGGATTCAGGGGAGCAAATCAGCAAGGGATTTCTGAGTGCAAAGCATGCTGAGAAAAATACAGCAAGTCCCTCCCTATGATGGCACTGCAAAGAATAATAACACAGCGGAAAAATAAGTTAATTCTAAACATCCAGTACCAGAACAATTTAAAAGATGGCCAAAAAATTAAGCTTCTCTACTGCTGTGTAATATAGAACCAAGAAAGACATACTGTATGTAGAGGTGTCAATTTGCTCAGGAAGCTCCTTTATGTCGACCTCAAACCTTTCTTGCACCTATTTGGTCAAGAGAACAAAGATATTTTTATGAACGCTCAAACTAGGATAGATTAGCCAAAAGAATGAACACCTGCTTAAAAGGGATATATGCATGAGCTTTCTTACCTGATTAAGAACATCCGAGTCAGAAGCAGAAGCTACAAATGTAATTGCAAGTCCCTTGGTACCAAATCGACCAGCTCTACCAACCTGTAACATTATAGAAACAGTTAGTACCTACTAAGTAAAGAAACGATAGAAAATGAAAATCAGCAAACATATATTTTAATGGAACTAACCCTGTGCAAGTAGGTATCAGCAGAGTCTGGCATGTCATAGTTAATTACAATGTTAACACGCTCAATATCTATCCCTCTGCCAACCAGATCAGTTGCAACAAGAATTCTTTTGTGACCTTCCTTGAAACCCTTGTAACGTGTTAACCTACAAGTACATACACATATAAGCCGTTATGGAAACGCACAACTCAAGATCATTCATCCACATAAATTAGGTGCAAATTTAAATAGATGAATGTTATGAAACCAATCAGTTTCAAAATCCCATTTCCAGATACCAAACAACTTCTTATCAAATCAGATGTTCAGCCAGTGTCCATTGATGTAAAAATTAAATGCTTCATATGCAAGCATAAAATGTAATGGACAATGGACCACTGTTGTTTAGAGAAACTAATGTGAAATACATCGACGAACAAGGCAACAAGGATATAACACAATGCACAATTGTCTTACCTTTCTTCTTGGGACATCCCAGAGTGAATGCAAATAGAAGGGAAGTTACATTCCACCAGTAATTTGTTCAACTCAGCTGCTCTGCTCACACTTTTGACGAAAATAACAACTTGGTTGAAGTCCAATGCATCAAGGAGGTCATTCAACTTGCGATTTTTCTCCAACTCGCTCAATTTAATGTAGTGCTGCAAGAAAATAAAGGATAAATTTAGCACATTTTTCTTACTAGTAGAATGTCACAACACAAGGCACTTATAGATAATGCACATACCTGAACAAGACCATGCAATGTCAGCTTGGCCTCATCATCCACATAGATTTCCATTGGCTGAAATAAAAACAAGGTATGTCGTGTCAGAAGCTTAAATGATATACTAGAACTCCAGATGCCAATTTATTTTTTACCCCCAAAGGAAAATAAACACTCAACTCAACCAGGACTTGTAGTGACGTAAAACTGAAGAATGTGACCATATATCACTAACAGTTCCCAATCCCAATTAGGTGTTCCTACAACATCAAAGCTTTATAAAGAAATCATGCAATAAGCACATTTTTTTATGAAAACACAAGATTGGGCCAACACTTTCCCCCTAAAAGAAATACTTTTGCATGGTATTTCATTGGTAGGTATAACTTACTATATCAATATACAAACCTAATTTCCCAGAAAGCACCATAAATGTACACTGATAGCGAACAAATAATTACTGAATATAAACGAGGAAGTGAAGAACCATTACATCTTGCATAAATTTCTTGCAAACAGGGCGAATCTCTTTGCTGAGAGTTGCTGAAAACATCATTACTTGCTTATCATGAGGTGTCATCTTAAATATCTCCTGCACATCCTTTCGCATGTCTACAGAGAAAACAAGGTGATTAAAGACGAAACAGGTAAGCAAAGAAAATGCTAAAAAGGAGACCAACTAATTATTAAACTAAAAGCACCATTATAAATATGTGAAAGAACATAAGGCATACCAAGCGATTCCAGCATCTTGTCACATTCATCAAGGATGAAGTGTCTCACATTCTTCAAAGCAAGGTCCTTGTCTCTTGCCAATGCTAGTATCCTCCCAGGAGTTCCAACGACAATATGAGGACACTCATTTTTAAGTAAATCCTTATGGCTTTTGATGTGAACCCCACCATAAAAGACAGCAACCTTGATGTCAGTTAAGTATGTACTGAACCTCTCAAACTCGTGACAGATCTGCAAAAGGATGAAAACAAGGTGAGTACATAAAGTAAAATTAAAAATATTCCACAAAGTACACATAAAAATCTAATCAACAACAATGATAAGCATCAAAATTATTTAGGCTCGGGACAAACCTGGTAAGCTAACTCTCTTGTATGGCACAAAACAAGTGCAGCCACTTGTCCTGCAACAGGCTCAATTTGCTGAAGTGTAGATAAAACAAAAACGGCAGTCTTTCCCATCCCAGATTTGGCTTGGCAAATAACATCCATTCCCAAAATAGCTTGAGGGATACACTCATGTTGCACTGATGAAGAGCCAAACAAAATCGGAGCAGACGAGTCCCCAGTAAGTAAAAAATTGACCTTCTGGATCCTTTTTAATGAAATGTTTACCAGTTTTCTCCACCAAAATCAAGAGAATGTGAATAGTGTATTACCTGAATGGCACAAAAAACAAAAAGGTTTAGAAATATTTAAAAAAAAATAACTGATGAACAGATATGAAAAAATGCATCACATGGTAAAAAATAACTTGGGAGACATCATGTGGAAACTACTTACTTAAATTTAACTGTACAACGACACCTTAGGTATAAAAATTTTGTATGTCACTAATTGACAGCAGTACTCATGTTAGACAAGTGCAGACATTGAAACAGTAACGTTAAACTTTAATATGCTTGCAAGTCATAAAGCTTGTAAAAACCAAAAGAAAAAACATGGCTGCCTTTACTTCAAATAAGCCTGGCTGGTTGTAGCCAGTTAGTTTCTTAAAAAGAATGTACATAACACAAACCTAATCCTTATTTCTGCCCCCCAGGATATAGCCAAGATTAAATTCCTAAAAAAATATGCATAACATCACCCTAACTCTAACTCCAGTATATCTCCCGTTTCTTCAGTATAATTTCAGGTCAGCTGTGTATGCCCAACAACGTAACTGTATGTCCAACAATGACCTCTTCGTTTGATTGAACTTGTCCAAGGGAGTTTTCACTTTCAAATAAGTTCCAGCATCTCACAGAATAAAGAATAATCAACATGCGCCTAGAGTAGCTAAGGTCCAGTCCCTTCTCTCAGTAAATATGAATACTTATTAGTGTATTTTCAGGTTTGACGTGTCAGTCATAAAACATAAGTACATGTCCATACTAAGGAGCAAGCCCCTACATAGACTACTGATTGTCCCTAAACTGAACTTGTGTTTTCCTTGGCAAGAGAGGAGCAGCTTAAAAAAACTGGGGCGGCTAAGGACGGTCACACAGTGACCACTGACCAGAAGGAGCTTCCACTTTCAAATATAACTTAAGAGGCTAAGGCCCTTTCTCTCACTAAATATGGCATATCTTGTATCACATAATTTCTAGTTCAAAATTCCCAAAGCCATAATTGCAATATTTGTTCTTTAAACAAAAAATATAGAACTCCTACATCAACATTTATCAATTTAACTAGCTCAAATCAAACCAAAAAAAAATTTAACTAGCTCAAAACCCTAATTTCAACCCATTCCAAATAAAATACTCAAACCCTATTTTCAACGTATCCAAATAAAAATTAATACTCAGACCCTAATTTCAACTCATCTAAAAAAATAAGTAAGAAAATTTAGCTTGCCTTCAGAAGGATGTTCAAATCCAGAATCAACAATAGCTCTAAGTAGTTCCGGCTTTAAAAGAAAATCTCTAAATCCAGAGCTGTGAATTCCAACGTATCCCCTACACACAACAACAAAACCAAGTTAATAAACCTCAGATCTTAACCTCAGATAAACCATTCAACAAGGATCTAAACCAAAAACGAACGCGCGCTTACTTCTTGACGGTTTCTCCATTAGTCTTAGCACCGATAGAATCTGGTGCTTTTTCTTCGTCTTCTTCGTAATCGAGAAGTTCCTCCTCATACTCAGTGTCTTTAACTTCTCCCATTCTATGTTGTTGTAAGGGTTTACTGCAAAGAAAACTGTTAGCAAAAATAATTGAGACGACGAAGAAGACGAAGATAGAGAGGGTCTGGTTTAGGCTGCGACGGAGAGAGACAAGAAGTGTATAAGTTAGGGTTTATAACGATGGAGTAGAGAAATCATAGGAAAGCGTGATTCGGTGTAATGGACGATTTTACCCTTGTCCTTCTAAAAATATCCGAAGTCGGTGTCCATCCATCAACAAGCTTACACCTTTTTGATGGATCATGTTCAGGCCCTTCAGGGTCCTACGCCAAGCCTGAACCGGATATCAGATCGCTTGTTCAGTTGGTTCTCTGAGTTTGATTCGGTTTCTGATTCAGAGGTATTTGAATAACGTGATTTGTTGGTTATATACGATCAGATTCAAAATTTTGTTGAACCATACTATTTAATAATTTTCTAGAAATATAATAAGTCAAATGAATTAGATTTAAAATAACTGATGAAGTTATAACTAATCAAGCAACCAAGGGTTGAGGTAGAACTAAACAAATATCCAATCGCAATGAGTATTAGTGAATGTCATACATCCGGTGAAAATCTTCTTACAACCCATTAAGTTATTGTTGAAATTAAATGAGAGGCGGCGGCTACCTTGAATGCAACTGCTTGTAAGAGAATCATAAAGTATGTTTGTCCAAAGTAATACAGAATTAATCAGCGCGTGATAAAATTCCATCAAAAGTGCAACCATAATTCATAAACTAAGAAGGATTACCAGATTGATAAGGCAAAACCACTCAAATCACCCAGCACCCCCCAAGCACCAACAACCAGTACCTATAGAGAAATTAAAAGAAAAACCATTAGGAAATTCAAATAAATGATATATAGGGATTATAATAAGATAAAATTGAAGTAAAAGATCTGAGGAATCATGGAATGATCATCTAAATCAAGTAATCAAAGATTGAAATTTTCCCGAATTACACCGATTCAGTCGCCGAGTTAATCGCCCGAGTTATCCAGAGACTTCTAACCTAGATGAGAATGCAACTTAGGAAAATCATTCGTTTGATTCAGAGGTATTTGAATAACGTGATTTGTTGGTTATATATGGTCGGATTCGAAATATTGTTGAACCATACTATTTAATAATTTTCTAGAGATATAATAAGTCAAATGAATTAGATTTAAAATAACTGATGAAGTTAGAACTAATCAAGCAACCAGGGGTGGAGCTAGAAATTCAGTTTTTTTTTTTTTTTTTGAAGCATGAAACTCATTTTATACTATTAAGGGACTATTACAGATGGGTATATGATACTCCAAAATTCATCAATTACAATTAGATTGGTAATCCATAAATCTTCAATATCATGATATTGGAGCATGGTAACAGTCTTCGGATCGTAGTTGCATCGACGGGAGGATGTTGGTGTCGAAAGTCGAAAGGCCTTCGATCAATGCTTTCCACAAAAAAAATTGTACTTTTGATGAACACATGAGTGTCCATAAAATCTCAAATGGTGGTAGAGTTGTTCGATGCAATTGATTGAAGTTGCTAGTCATGTTTTTGTATCTTGATGTTGTGATGAACTTCCCAACTGATTTTGGTATACTCCTTTGATTTTCAGCTCGATCCATAACTTCAATGAATTTTTAACTTTGATTGAGTCTTAAGGTGAAATTCAGTCTTTTCCCTTTAAGAATTAAAGCTAATAGTACTAAAATGCTATTACGGAGGTAGATAGAAGTACTATGAAAAGCGCTTTCTAATCTCTTCTCCTAAAGGAGAACGCTAATAATGCTATAACCAAAGCTACTAAAATTTTCACTAAGAAGCAAACAGAATTACAAACTTTAACTAGATTATAACTTAAGATATACTCCCTCCGTTCTTTTTTAATAGGCCAGTTTCTATAAAATAAAGTTTCAAAAAGATAGGCCAGTCTCCTAATTGGAAAAAGTCAAATGTTATTTAATTTTTTGGGATCACTTTTCTCTTAACTTCTTTTGATGACAAGTGTCATGTGGACTACTTCACTTTACTTCTTTTGCTAACAAGTGTCATGGGGACCATTTCACTTCACTTCTTTTATTGACAAGTGTCGTAAGAACCACTTTCAATGATTAGTTCTCTTAATTTCCTTAAATTTCGCGGAAAAACAAAACTGGCCTATTAAAAAAGAACGGAAGGAGTAACTAACAACGATAAGAACTAAAGATATTAATAAATATACTTTATAGGATAGCACTTACAAGTATAGAACACCGTAGAAATACCGAAAAATGTGCTAACGGCTGAAAATACGTATATGGAAACTGTTGATGCAGTACCAAGGTGCCATATCTGGGCAAAAAGGGAGACCAAAGACGGTTGTGAATGCATAACGGTAAAAAACTAGCAAAATGATGGATAAGGAACGAGGAAGCACCATTAGATAAAATGAAATAAAAGTAACTACTTCTTCTCCATCGAAGAAAACAAACAACTCCTTGAAATAAGACTTTAAAATTAATTTTCTTCGAAAAATAAAAACTGGGTAGTTCCCAAACAGGATGGGTTAACTTGACCAAAAGAGCTCTTTTTACATACATAAAGCACCAATACGTGGCAAAAATCTTAAGAGGCAAAAAAAAAAAAATTCCCTTGTTTCCTTCGAAGCAAAACTTTGCAACCTAGAAAATCAACTTGAAACACACTTTTTCCCCGGAAAATGAGAAACACCTTCTTCTCCGGCAATTAAACATGGAAACTAAATAAATCTTCACCATCGTGCTAAAACTATTAACCCTATCATCTTAATCCAAAAAATGAATTTTCATTAACATATCACAACCACCACGGATGCAATATACACCAATTCTAACGGCCACCGGAAAAACCATCGAAACATCAAACTGAAACCCAAGAAAGAAATGGAATCTCCATTTCCTAAGATGAGACTAAAACGACCCAAAAAATGAACAACCCAAAAGAATCAAGCTAACCCAGTAGAATGAACCCTACAAATAAAAAAGGAAATTAAACTGAAAGCATTACCACCGATTACTTAAACACAATCAAAGAAGACGTGTTACTCCCTCGTGGGGAATAACAAAGGCAATCTAATCCATCATTCGCAGATTTGCTAAGCTTACCCAATTATGAAAACACCAACTTGACTTGATCCCGTTCGGCAACCAGGACAGCACCCCGGAGGTAAACTGTTCGCGATTCATCTCTTTTCTACATCGGATCAATAGATTGTTGCTTCGGGTATTCAATTTTGTTGCTATTACCGAACTAGATCTGATTTGAAGAAAAAACCAGAAAATAATGGGTTCAAGTGTGAGAGCGTTTTTCTTTATGGAGAGATCTGTGTTCGCTATAAATCTAGCTATGTGGAGGCAAATCTTTTTAGGGTAGGCAATATCAAAAATGGATATTGGAGCCCAAACTATCATTTTAGAAAGAAAAAAAGAGGCTCGGAAGCAAGCCCATCATGATAAACAAAAAATCATGATATTGTCTATCCGATATATCGATCAAAACCACCAACACTCTAAACCCTCCGGAGACAACCGCCACTAGGGCCACCTAGTGGTTTAACGGCTTGCTGCACGTGCTAAGTGTAGTCATTTTTATTTTTCTAGATTAGATTTGCTCGAGGACTAGCAAATAATAATTTTGGGGGCATTTGATAGACGCATTTTTGTGTCTATTTTGTTCTCAATGTTCTGTATTGTTAGTGCTCGATTTGTACTTATTATGGTGTTTTGTGTGCTTGTAGGTATTTTTGAAAAAAATAAACATTTTTGGAAAATCGGCTCGGAAAATTATGCGGAGCACCCCCGGAGGTCATTTGCTATGTGGACTCCCACTTTGGATAAGGGGCACCTCGATTACTAAGGGGAACCCCGGGGCGTCAATTGCTATCAGCACCCCTACTCTGGATAGGGGGGACCTTCTTTCTTCTTCGTTCAAACACGAAACTGGCGGGAAAAATTGGTTTCGTAAACTGCGAGAAATTCTGAGAAGATTTTGACGAGATTGCGACAGGATTTCTCATGGGATGTATTTTGTAATAACCTGTTTCGATGAAACAGGGAAGGTAATGACCTTTTCAACGTAAAAAAGGAAGGAAACTTCGTGTCACGATGAAACAGGGGAACTGTATATTCTCGGATTTTTTTTTATATTTGGCAAGATTTCGTGTGGATAGAGAGTTTATATTTCCTCCGAGACTCATATTACACTCGTTTGGAGGGTGTTAGATGCGTGCAGAACCGTAAAAAGCAAGAAGGGAAAGAAAATATCTTCGAGATTATTTTTTTTACTCTCGAAGTTATGGGAAAGATTTCTAGAAGATTTGAGAATTAATGTGGAGTCCGTGGGATATATAAAGGTGCTTCGGGGTTCATAGAAGGGGCATAGAGAGTTAGGCGTGGAAACAGAGGTATTTGGTGAGCTGTAGAGAGGAAATCAGAGGTTGCAGAGTCGTTTCTGCTGTTGCTGCACCTCAAGAACACGAAGAACATTAGACACTCAGAAACAGTCATAAAAGCTACAGTGACAACGACAGAAGCTTGTGGGTCGAATAGCCACAGTGAAAGTGGCATATACTATTTATCGTACTCTGTAACAGTGGCTTTGTAACGTTTCCCTTGCGTTGCAAATTCCTGATTTATTTGATCTCTCACATTTTCATCATTTGTAAGCACCTTTGAGCAATGAAATCATATTTTGAGCGTGTTTCCAACATGATGAGCTAAACCCAATCTTCCGGGGCGATGGAGGAAGCCATTCTTCCAAAAGTTATGTGGTTAAAATTTTTTGAATTTTTTATGCAATTCTTTTATGATATTTGCACCGAATGAAAATTGAGTAATGATTTTTATTAATTAGTTGTGTTTTCTCTTGATGAAGTATGCTTAGTTTAGGGATTTTGATACTTCATTCTTGCTATTAACAATTGATGTTTTGAAATCTAATTTAGGCAATGATTAGAATCACAATTTCTTTTGATTGGAGTTATATTGTCTAGAATTGCATGATAAAAATTAACATTAAATTACATGAATTTTGGTGAATGGTGAAATCCTGAACCCCGGTCTCTCTAATATAATCAGTTTTAATCTGCTTTAGTTTCTTTAGTTTTAAAATTTAAATCTAAAAGCACAACCTTCACAAGTCTTGAACGAATCTTATTACTACAACAACTTTGAAAACACATCAAATTTTTGGCGCCGCCGACGCGGACTTGTCTTTAGGCTAGAGTTTTTATATTTTTTTTAGGTTTTTATTTTTATTTGTTCTTCTTTACGTTTTTGGGTTTTTGTCTTTTTCTTTCAGATTTTGGAATTTGGAGCGAAAGAAAATTTTTCCAAAGCTTTTGGTGAATACTTAAAGACTGGAGTAAAAGGCAAAGCGAAAGGAGCGAAAGAAGATTTTTTTTTATAAAAAAAGAGAGAAAGAAAAAGAGAGACATTTTTATTTTTGTAGATTTTTATTTTTTTAGACTTTTTTTTTCTTTTGCACTTTATATTTTTGGACTTTGGACTTTAAATTTTGGGACATTATTTTTAAACCCTACGGAAAGGGTAGTTTAAATATAAACTGTTTGCAGAGAAGGACGGTGATTACGATATCACCTCGGCCCCTCGGGTTCGTACATGACATAGGAGTCGTGGCCGAGTCGACTACAAAGGTTCATCCCCCGTCTGGTACGGGAGGTAAGTTTGTCGAAACACTCGCGAATCCCCTGTCAGCGAGTTACTGTCTTCCTTCGTATGCATATATGTTGAGGACTTGAAAACTGCTTTAATTTCCTAGTAAGGAAGGGCAGGACTGGCCATACAAGATAAGGGTTCGGATTTCATCACCGTTCTCTTCTTGCCGCCTTAGCCAAAACGCGAACCTAACCTAAAAATTTTGACTAGAACGAGACCGATAGGGTAACGAGCTTAACAGGAAAGTCATTCGAAAAATATTGGTTACTCTTTTAAGCATACTTCGAAGTTCTTGACGGTTTCTGTAAGTTGAATGCGTGACTGCGCCGCCTTGTAATACCGGTGAGGCCTTGGGTATCAAAGCTCCACCGAGCTTCCCTCGCCTCTATTCAACTTACTTTACTCGGATTGATTCCAGAGGGGTTTGCTTAAATTGTAACGAATTCCCGTTCGAAGGATTAGAAGCTGGTCTAGAAACAATCTAAGTGGAGCCATCATGCTTTTTGTTTGCTAGAAATCAGTAGGTTTGCTGTGGTGGAGTCAGCCTTGTTTGTGTTTGCATAGAACATCCCTTCCTTTTTAGGACTTTTCTTTTTGATTTTGTTTTTCTAGTGTATGCCCGAAGTTTTTAAACGGGCTTGGAAAAGAAACACTCTAGGTCGTTTGATTAGTGACAAACCTAGTAGTTCTTCTTGTGAAGGCGGGGAGCTCGAAGACTCTTCTTTTGAGAGCCCCGTTTTTGGAAACTTCAGTTTTGAGAATCTGTCTCTTCGTGAGGAAAGTACCCCTAGTACTCCTAGTCCTTTGGTAGTGCCAGAAATGGCAACTTTGAAAGCTTTGCTAAACCCAACTAGGACCTCTCGTCCGTCTTGTATCAAGTTAGCTGAAACCGAGGCAAATTATGAACTGAAACCTGGGACTTTACAGATGCTCCCAATGTTTTTAGGGAAGGAGAATGAGAACCCCTATTTTCATGTTAGGGAATTTGAGGAAGTTTGTAGTACTCTGAAAATTAAAAACCTAAGTGATGATGCGTTGAAACTTAGGTTATTCCCCTTTTCCTTAAAAGATAAAGCCAAATCTTGGCTGTATAGTTTGGACTCTGAGTCAATTGAAACCTATGACCAACTTACTTCTGCCTTTATACATAAGTTTTTCCCAAGGCATAAAACATCGTCTATTAGGACACAAATATGTACTTTTGCCCAACAAGAGGGAGAATCTTTATATAGGTACTTAGAAAGGTTCAATGACTTGATATCTCAATGTCCTCATCATGGTTTGGAGAAGGTTAGGTTAGTTCAGATCCTCTACGAGGGTTTAGATTATTCAACAACAACCATGGTTGAGTCCTTATGCACAGGTGGGTTTGAGAATAAAACTGTTTGAAGCGATGACATTTTTGAATGAAATCGCCGATAAGACCCAACAATGGGAAAATAGTAGGGAACCCCAGAAAAAATTCTTCTAAGTAGAGGAAATGTTAATAGGGTAGAAGGATCTCATGAGTCAGATGCCAAAATAGCAGCTATAGCCAAAAGGTTAGAAGCCTTAGAATTAGGTCATTCTAGTGGTAGTAGTGGAAGAAATGAGCCTTTTTGGGAAGGCCATGTGTTGAAGAGCAAGCCAATGCTCTTTATAACAACACTAGGTTTGATAACCGACAGAAGTTTGACCCATATTCAGAAACCTATAACCCTGGATGGAGAAACCATCCAAACCTTTCTTGGTCCAAGGGCCAGAATCAAGGTCAGTCTAGTAATGCTCAGGTTCCCCCAGGTTTTGGCTATACTAAGAATCCTTCAGCTCCGGCACAGTTTCAGAACCCTTCGGATAAGAAGATTATGAGTTTAGAAGAGTCTCTTGCTTTGTTAACTCGTAACACTGTGCAGTTTCAGCAATCTGTTGCTCAAGGTTTAGAAGAAAATAAGAGAATAGGTCAGGCTAACTCTCAGGCTATTTCCGAGTTGAAAACCCAGGTTAGTCAGATAAATGAGTCTTTAAGAGAAAGAGGTAAGTTTCCTAGTCAGACTCAACCCAACCCTAGAGGAATTAATGAAATAGGTGAAAGACCATCTGATCATGTGAATGCTATTAAAACCCTTAGGAGTGGTAGAGTGATAGACAACAAGGTTTCCATGCCTGATAGTGAACATGTTGTAGTTCACCCTTCTGAACCAGAAACTGAGGAGACTGATAGAGTCTCTAAAGAGACCAATGAGGGTCATATTGAGCCCGGCTTTGTCCCTAGAGCCCCATTCCCACAGCTGCTAGTTCCAACTAAGAGGGAGTCCAATTTTAATGATATATTGGAGGTTTTTAAGCAGGTAACTATCAACCTTCCACTACTAGATGCAATTAAGCAGATTCCCTCTTATGCCAAGTTTCTCAAGGATATGTGTACGCGAAAGCGAAAGCTTAATGTCCAGAAGAAAGCCTTTCTAGCTAGTCAGGTGAGTTCTATTATTCAGAATACCACTACTCCTAAGTATAAACCCAGGGTCCCCTACCATTTCTTGCACAATAGGTAAATACCGTGTTGAGAAAGCGTTGCTTGACTTAGGAGCTAGTGTGAACTTACTACCATATCATGTGTACCTTAAGCTAGGACTTGGTGAGATGAAACCTACCCAGATGACACTTCAGTTAGCTGATAGGTCCGTTAAAATTCCTCGTGGTGTGATCGAGGATGTTCTCATAGAGGTTGACAAGTTTATTTATCCAGTGGATTTTGTTATCCTAGATACCCAACCTGTCCCTGACCCAGAGAACCAGATACCGGTAATTTTAGGTCGCCCGTTTTTAGCTACATCCAATGCGATCATTAACTGTCGAAATGGTATTATGAAATTGTCTTTTGGTAATATGACTATTGAGCTGAACATTTTTAATATTAGTAAGCTACCCTCTGAACTAGATGACTCGAACATAGAAGAGGTGAACATGATAGGAACATTAGTCGAGGAGTCATTACCAAACACTTTGTTAGAAGATCCATTAGAGAAATGCCTAGCTCACTTTGGGATTGATTTTGATGATGATAATGTGATTAATGAGGTGAATGCTTTGTTAGATTCAACCCCTTTGTTAGATACTAGTAATGGATGGAAACCTAAAGTCGAACCACTACCAGTTTCTAAGTCTACCCTAGTTCCTTCGTTAGAAGAGCCTCCTAAGTTGGACCTAAAACCATTGCCAGATTCCCTGAAATATAGGTTTTTAGGCCCGTCTGAGACTTTACCTGTGATTATTTCTTCCGTCTTGGATAGTGACCAGGAAAGTAGGCTAGTAACCGTCCTTCAAAACAACAAGGAAGCTTTAGGGTGGACCATAGCTGACATTAAGGGTATAAGTCCCACTGTTTGTATGCATCAGATCTATTTAGAGAGTGATACCAAACCTTCTAGGGAGATGCAACGTCGACTAAACCCTAATATGAAAGAGGTAGTTCGAAACGAGGTCCTTAAGTTGTTAGATGCAGGCATTATCTACCCCATTTCAGACAGTAAGTGGGTCAGCCCCGTTCAGGTTGTACCCAAGAAATCCGGTATTACTGTAGTCCAGAATGATAACAATGAGTTAATCCCGACCCGAGTGACCACGGGTTGGCGTGTTTGTATTGACTATAGGAAATTGAACAAGGTCACTAGGAAGGACCACTTTCCCCTTCCCTTCATCGACCAGATGCTAGAGAGATTAGCTGGACATAGTCACTACTGCTTTTTAGATGGCTACTTGGATATAATCAGATCGTTATTGCCCCAGAAGACCAGGAGAAAACCACTTTTACCTGTCCCTTTGGTACCTTTGCGTATAGACGCATGCCTTTCGGGCTTTGTAATGCCCCTGCGACTTTTCAGCGTTGCATGATGAGCATATTTTCTGACATGGTAGAACGGTTCTTAGAGGTCTTTATGGATGATTTTTCAGTGTTTGGTTCGTCTTTCGATGAGTGCTTGCATCATTTGTCACTAGTGTTGACTAGGTGTAAGGAAAAAATTTAGTGCTTAATTGGGAGAAATGTCACTTCATGGTTCGTTCAGGAATTGTTTTAGGGCATATCGTATCTTCTAAGGGTATAGAGGTAGATAAAGCCAAAGTTGACCTTATTAAGACTTTACAGGTCCCAAAAACCGTAAGAGATATTAGGTCATTCTTAGGGCATGCAGGTTTTTATCGTCGATTCATTAAGGATTTTAGCCTAATTTCTAGACCTCTTTGCAATTTGCTTGCAAAAGATGTTAAGTTTGTCTTTGATGATGCTTGTTTAGAGGCTTTTGAGAAGCTTAAGAATTTACTCACTACCGCCCCCATAGTCCAGGCACCCAACTGGAACCTACCCTTTGAGATCATGTGTGATGCTTCAGATTATGCTATTGGTGTTGTGCTAGGTCAGCGAGAAAACAAATTACTTCTTCATGTGATTTACTATGCTAGCAAAACTCTGAATGATGCCCAGTTGAACTATACCACTACCGAGAAGGAACTGTTAGCCATTGTGTTTGCCTTAGACAAGTTTAGACCCTATCTCTTAGGTTCTAAGATCATCATATTACTGATCATGCTGCTTTGAAATATCTTTTGTCTAAGAAGGATACAAAACCTAGATTGATTAGGTGGATCCTTTTGTTGCAAGAGTTTTCTCCAGACATTAGAGACAAAAAGGGTGCCGAAAATGTTGTAGCAGACCACTTGTCTAGGCTAGTTGTTAGTTCCCCTGATGATTCCCTTCCTATAAGGGATAGCTTTCCTGATGAACAATTGTTCTTTGTTACCCAATTACCTTGGTATGCGAATATAGTGAACTATCTTGTTACTGGTCGAATGCCCCAACATTGGGGTAAACAAGATCGTTCTAGGTTTTTAGCTGAGGTTAAGCACTTCTTTTGGGATGATCCTTATTTGTTTAAGTATTGTCCAGACCAGATTATTAGGAGATGTATACCTGAGAGTGACCAGTCCAGTATTTTTCCTTTTGTCATGATCATGCTTGTGGGGGTCACTTTAGTGCTAAGAAAACTGCTGCTAAGATATTGCAGTGTGGATTCTATTGGCCTTCGTTGTTTAAAGACTCCCACAGTTACTGTGTGACTTGTGAACGTTGCCAGAAATTAGGAACCATTTCCCGTAGGAACATGATGCCCTTGAACCCTATTTTAGTTGTGGAGGTCTTTGATGTGTGGGGTATTGACTTTATGGGTCCGTTTCCTAATTCTTTTGGTAACTTATACATCCTTGTCGCTGTAGACTATGTCTCTAAGTGGATTGAGGCGGCTGCGTGTAAAACCAATGACCATAGGGTTGTGATTGAGTTCTTGAAAAATAATATACTTACACGTTTTGGTACACCGCGCTATAATTAGTGATGGAGGGTCGCACTTTTGTAATGGACCTTTTAGGCTTTTGATGAAGAAATATGGTATTACACATAAGGTAGCTACCCCGTATCATCCACAGACTAGTGGTCAGGTAGAAGTTTCCAATAGGGAGATAAAACGTATATTAGAGAAAACAGTTAATCCTAATCGGAAAGACTGGTCGTCTAGGCTTACTGATGCCTTATGGGCTTACCGTACTGCGTTTAAGACCCCCATTGGAATGTCACCTTATCGACTTGTTTATGGCAAGGCATGTCACTTACCTGTTGAGTTAGAACATAGAGCTTATTGGGCTGTTAAACAGCTAAATTTTTTACTCGACAAGGCAGGAGCCCATAGGAAACTCCATCTTAATGAGTTGGAAGAGATTCGTAGAGATGCTTACGATAGTGCTAAGGAGTATAAGAACAAAATGAAACTTGTGCATGATAGAAATATCTTAAGAAAGTCGTTTTCTCCAGGTCAAAAAGTTCTTCTGTATGATACCCGCTTGTATTTTTTCCCTGGGAAGTTATGTTCTCGGTGGACGGGTCCTTTTTATTGTTCGCACTGTCTTTCCTCATGGAGCTGTTGAAATCGAGACACTGGATGGTAGTAGTTCTTCGAAGGTTAACGGTCAGAGATTGAAACCCTTTTTAGAACCCTTTCCTACAGGTGATATTGAGGAGGTCCCTCTGGAGGACCCTGTTTACCCTTGATTGATCATCGAGGCGATTTTATGTTGTATATTAGATTATGATTTCTCTCTTCACCCAGGTACTATCTTTCCGACTTCTCTCTTTACTGATTCCTCATGTTACTTTACTTTTTGGTGTTTCTCTTTCATTAGAAACATTGAGGACAATGTTAGATGTAAGTTTGGGGGTGGGAAAGAAACTTTTTAGCTTTTAGTTGCGATAAATAAACTCCAGAGCCTAGAAATTTATGCTTATTAAGGTTGGCACTAACCAATCTAAGTGGATGGGAACATCTTGGTTATAGGAGTTGAGGAACCAATCTGATTAGATGGAAACATCTAAACGGTCTATTCATAAAAGCACATAGCTCAGGTGTTAGAATTAAAAAAAAAAAGGTAGTTTCGCCATATCTCGTTGAATCCTAATCCTTCTGTTTTTATTTTTAAATGATTTGGTGGGGCACATGATTCAAGTTGTTACCTTTGCCAGGGTGGAATAGAGTGATTGAGATCGCAAAATAAATAAATATATATATATATGAGACCAGACCATTAGACCGACCGGAATAAATTCAATAAAGTCGACCACTGGTGCCCTTGTATATGCCAGTTGTGTTGACCTAGAGTTAGGTTTATCGACCAATTGTCCCCTTGTATATGCCAGATGTGTTGATATTAGTCAGACCGATATCTCAGTCAATTAGGATAGGTTCACCTTGGCAGAGGCCTTCAGACAGATATGGGAAACACCGTTCACTTTCAACCATCTCTTCATCCATCTTCTTAATATTTCCATGTGATTGGTTGCCTCCGGTTATGATATGCAGAAACTATCTGAGTAGAGCTCTGTCACTTATATATGAATTTTAGTATGCTGAGTGCAAACTCGTGTACAACAATTGGAATTTCGCATCAGGGTACTTCCTCCTGTAGTCAATGAGAGTATGCCAACCAAGGAGATTCTTTAGTGCCTTCCAAGGTTCTGCGTAGATAACTAGGGTCTGGAGTAATGGTTTTGTGGGTACACCTCTGGTAAACCCTCCGGAGACAACACTCCGCCACTAGGGCCACCTAGTGGTTTAACGGCTTGCTGCACGTGCTAAGTGTAGTCATTTTTATTTTTCTAGATTAGATTTGCTCGAGGACTAGCAAATAATAATTTTGGGGGTATTTGATAGACGCATTTTTGTGTCTATTTTGTTCTCAATGTTCTGTATTGTTAGTGCTCGATTTGTACTTATTATGGTGTTTTGTGTGCTTGTAGGTATTTTTGAAAAAAATAAACATTTTTGGAAAATCGGCTCGGAAAATTATGCGGAGCACCCCTGGAGGTCATTTTCTATGTGGACTCCCACTTTGGATAAGGGGCACCTCGATTACTAAGGGGAACCCCAGGGCGTCAATTGCTATCAGCACCCCTACTCTGGATAGGGGGGACCTTCTTTCTTCTTCGTTCAAACACGAAACTGTCGGGAAAAAATGGTTTTGTAAACTGCGAGAAATTCTGAGAAGATTTAGACGAGATTGCGACAGGATTTCTCATGGGATGTATTTGGTAATAACCTTTTTCGATGAAACAGGGAAGGTAATGACCTTTTCAACGTAAAAAAGGAAGAAAACTTCGTGTCACGATAAAATAGGGGAACTGTATATTCTCGGATTTTTTTTTTTTATATTTGGCAAGATTTCGTGTGGATAGAGAGTTTAAATTTCCTCCGAGACTCATATCACACTCGTTTGGAGGGTGTTAGATGCGTGCAGAACCGTGAAAAGCAAGAAGGGAAAGAAAATGTCTTCGAGATTATTTTATTTACTCTCGAAGTTATGTGAGAGATTTTTTGAAGATTTGAGAATTAATGTGGAGTCTGTGGGATATATAAAGGTGCTTCGGGGTTCGTAGAAGGGGCATAGAGAGTTAGGCGTGGAAACAGAGGTATTTGGTGAGCTGTAGAGAGGAAATCAGAGGTTGCAGAGTCGTTTCTTCTGCTGCTGCACCTCAAGAAAACGAAGAACATTAGACACTCAAAAACAGTCGCAAAATCTATAGTGACAACGACAGAAGCTTGTGGGTCGAATAGCCACAGTGACAGTGGCATATACTATTTATCGTACTCTGTAACAGTGGGTTTGTAACGTTTCCCTTGCGTTGCAAATTCCTGATTTATTTGATCTCTCTCATTTTCATCATTTGTAAGCACCTTTGAGCAATGAAATAATATTTTGAGCGTGTTTCCAACATGATGAGCTAAACCCAATCTTCCGGGGCGATGGAGGAAGCCATTCTTCCAAAAGTTATGTGGTAAAATTTATTTGAATTTATTTATGCAATTCTTTTATGATTATTTGCACCGAATGAAAATTGAGTAATGATTTTTATTAATTAGTTGTTTTTTCTCTTGATGAAGTATGCTTAGTGTAGGGCTTTTGATACTTCATTCTTGCGATTAACAATTGATGTTTTGAAAATCTAATTTAGGCAATGATTAGAATCACAATTTCTTTTGATTGGAGTTATATTTGTCTAGAATTGCATGATAAAAATTAACATTAAATTACATGAATTTTGGTGAACGGTGAAATCCTGAACCCCGGTCTCTCTAATATAATCAGTTTTAATTTGCTTTATTTTCTTTAGTTTTAAAATTTAAATCTAAAAGCACAACCTTCACAAGTCTTGAACGAATCTTATTACTACAACAACTTTGAAAACACATCAGGTGGCTAAATTTGGTTGATGCTCCCTATTCCATATATTTGCAACATGAACATCGTAGGGCCTAAAATAAACCTACATGGACATGTAAAAAAAGAAAATTTATATCTTCGATACTTTTTTTACAACTTTCAAACGTGATCACCAAAAGAAACAAAGAGATTAAGTTATAAACTTTAAGGAATTCTAATCCGCATCGTATTAACATATAAGAATCTCATTCCAAATCAGTAAGTAAGATATGTACACGCATATAAATATGTTGGGTATTGGTCAACTCAGATCACGAAATATTTCATAAAGCATATCTCTCGTGTTCTCTAGTTAACATCAAGAAAGCTCTGATCTTCAACTCTGTCTCCCTCCTCTCTTTCTCTCTTAGAGCCATGACTTCGATTATAGTTTGGCAACTACGCACTACCAAATCACAATAAAAAAGATAATATAATTTAAGTTCAGAATCAAGGCTCTTCCATTTAGATCTAAGACAAATAAAATATCATATTTAAAAATCCTTGATTAAATCAATCAAGATCGCGATTAACAGAATAATCAATCTTGATTATACAAGTTAAGTTTGTGAAACAAACAACTTGTTGATATCATAAGTCCTTTGTTTATCAAAATAAACATCTTGTCATCCCAGAAAATTATTTCTCGCGGATAGTTACTCCCAAAGAAAAAAAAAACACCAAATAAATTCAAATAAATCTTGAATCTTTTTTAATTTCGAAAGTAACAAACTGCACTTCACTCCACTATATGATTTGTCTCACATAACAGAACGTTAGTAAATCAGTAGTTTTATCAACAAATTCTGAATCACATGAATCTGTATAGTTCAACCTTCAAAGTTCTTGAGTGGTCTTATATTAGAAGAAAAAGACCATGGATTAAACAAAAACATATCTAGAAGATAACTATGTATTACTTTAATAACAAGCATACAACAAAAACTAAATAACGATATAATTTCCAACCAATGAAACTATTATTGCACTTGATCCAAAAAAAAACTATTTGAACTAGTTAATCGTGCTTTTGTGCAGATTGAATCAGACTACTTGCTACTAAAAATAACCTCACACTTCTCACGTGTGTTCCAAGATGAGTTTGTAAGAATATAAAGCTCCATTATTAATATTATCCAACATTACTACTCGAGACATTCTACTGGTAATCAATGTTAGCTAGTTATACTTCTATGTACTTTGTTAAATTATTTAACTAGTTATATAATCTTATGGGAAAATAATACATAATTAATATTGGTTCCAAAGATGTTACCGAAAATTCAATCTATGTTGTAGTGATATGTGTCCGACAAATATCTACAGATGTCATAGTGCATGTATATGGTTACCTCATGCTTGACACTTGTTGTCATTTCTGTTCTACTAACTAAACATGCATGTAATCGTGATAGCTACCCTCTCTTATTTTTCTCATCTGTATAAGAGGAAACACAACGAATCAGAAGCATGCCTGATTCTCCTTATATTTTGTCTCTGTTATGCTTTAATGTTTTTGTCTCCTCCATTCAAATGACGGTAACGATCTAGAATTTTCAATATGGTTTTTCCTTAAGTATCAAAGGAATAAATGTGAACAATAATATATTATATTTAAATACATGTTCAATTTTTCATGATATCAAACTTCCCAACTCATCTTGTTCTTATTTCGAAATCTAAAAATCAAAACATAGAGATTTCGGAAATATGCAAACTATAACTAGGATAGGTTCTGAATGGAGCGGCCTTGGAATAGATCTTGGGATTGGTCTAAATTCTTATTTGAGTTTGGAAGGTTAATTCGAGTTCAAACTAACTTCAATACATGTTCATAAAATTACTTTCTAAAATGTTTCGAATTTTAGATTCATAAGTAGATAAACACATCTAGTTTTTCGAAAGTTTAGCACTAATCAATGACAAGAATCGTATTAGAATTATGTTGAAGTCACTTAAGTATAGAAAATTATATATACTATATAACTCAATATGATAAGTTGTAGAATGTCATTCCTATTTAAACTTTTATCTTAGATAATGATCAAGTCATCTAAATCCTAAAGCTATATAAACAAACTTCGTATGTTATGTTTTTGATGAATATGACCGTATGAACTTAATAGAAATGAAAAACTCAAGTTAATAGTCACTAACCTCAATCTGGAGTATGGTACCTTAGTTTGCTCTACAATACATCTTTAGGTCTTCATTATCTTTATATGTCCTAAGTCTAACCTAACAAAGCCGATTTTAGTAACCAATTCAAAAAGTGAGTTTTGGAACTAAACATGACAACCAAACTTGACATACCAATGCTTGGTGGGTTCAACCAAGTAGTGATCTAATAAGCAAAAAACTTTTTTTCGTCGAGGAAAATTTGTTGAGCAAGAAAAGTTGCGACAAATACGATCTTTCATGTCAAAAGAAATGATAATAACATTATACGAATAAGAAGAAGAAAAGTGTTTGTCGATTTATATAGGATAAAACCACGAAAAAATTGTAATTTGTGGTCTTTATCTTCTATTGTTGCCAAAATTCCAGTCGCTCCTACTAAAATAACATGGCTACCACAATGATGAATTTCATGGAAAAGTTGATAGAACGATTAACCTCTGCTACACAATGGTGGAAGTATTTGAGCGAGTCAACAAAAATCTAAAGCTGGCGACGAATGACTTTATTTAAAACAAGAAACAAATTCGTCAACTCAGGATTATTATATACAGAGCTAAAAATTCTTGTTACATATAAATATGTAAGTCTCCAGTGCATTTTTTTAGAAGCTATGAGATATTCCTTTTAATTATTGTGGTTAGAATAAAAAGACTTGATGATATCTTTTCTGTCTAATTTAATAAATCGTTTATATACTTGAAACATATAGGTTTGAGATTTGATCGAAAATTTTAGTGCATATATAAGTTATGAATATCTAAGTATATCACTGATTTAAACGCATGAGATCAAGACCGTATGACCATTATATGCCCATTTTGGCAGATGCTCCATAATCCGGATATAAGATTTTTTAATTTTTTCCGGCTTTAAGGCCAAGAACAAGTGAGTATTATGTGTGCAACAAATCCTAATTAAAAGGCCAATAATAAAATTCATGGACAAATGAACCCTTTAAAGCAAAGTCTGGATTGCAATCCCGTGTCAAATTAAACAAAGAAAAAAATAATTATGCATATCATTCATATCTCAGTGCTTCTTTTACACCTTTGAAACATGAGTATAATGCGTATGACTGTAGTCTTACGAATATATACAGTATAGAAAACTATGAAACCGCCGTAATATTGCATTGAAACGATGGGGTTAGTTTTCGCATGCCTTCACACTAGAATAAATTGAACTTCTCAAATTCACACCTTAACATCTCTTCGGTGCTCGTTATGACAAGGTTGTAAAAGTTGTTGTTACAATAAGTTGGAAAGAAGAAGCCTTTTACGATTACTTGGGTCCACTTGTCTTCCAAGGACCAGCTCTTTCCACCATAAAATCGTAGAGTTGTTTCCCATTCTGTATATCTTTCTGAAAAAGCGAAAATTACAATGCTAGCTAGTTAACTATAATATAAGAATATCCAAAAACTCGTGCTCGTGTGACCACTATATAAATGTTGAAATTGAACAATAAAATAAAATATGAGGATAACTTGTGCAAATTATATTTATATATTGAATTCCTTATGAAAAGCACATGAGATAAATAAATTTTTCCTTTAGGATTTGTCTTCATTTCCTTGAAGTACAATGAGACAGGGAAGTTTGGTTACCATGATTCCCAATTAACAAATGACGAATATTCGGGATATAAAGATAAATGAAATTAACACCATATAACCCGAAGCCTGTTTTATCTATATTATAAAAAGAAGTGCCGATTGTCTTGGGTAATAGACGGCCGTTGATTTCGGTTATCCGACGGCTGGGATCGATAGTTGGCGAGGTTTCTGTCCGTCTGTCCGTTTTTTACATATAATTTTGAGAAATGCATCCGTCCGTTTTTTATATATAATTTTGAGAAATACATCCGTCCGTTTTTGACATATAATTTTGAGAAGTACATCAGTCCGTTTTTGACATATAATTTGCGAGAATTACCTACGTTTCCTTATATGACTCTTCATAACTAAGAACAATCAAAAGAGTACTACCATTGATTTCGGTTTCCATATTCAAAAGGTTTTCCTTAGCTAACTATATATACACCTGCCTTTCTGATTTATACCCATTACAGATTTTAAGCTAACAAAATTTGGTTTATCAATTTTTGGTACGTATTGATATTTTTTTGATTGATTTCTCTTCTTTACAGTTGATTAGTTAACATTCTTTCAAATAGTGGCATCTTTACCATTGAAAACAACAGATATGATTCAAGAGAATATTTGGCTGCAATCGATTTTGGTGGTATGTGAAAAGAATTAGGAGAAAATTTGAAAGGTGAAGACAAGCATGGAACAGGTAATGCGATTATATGGAACATTTTGTTCTTCCCCTATTGATATTGACAGTGGCACCACATTATTTTTGCCCCAATTCTTGAAACAATTTTGGATTTGTGAAACTATAGAGAAATGTCGTTGTTGTTATGACGTCTTGAATTGGGTATGGTTTCATATGCTTAACTTCATCCACTTCAATGCGCTCTTGTGATTTTCTCTTCATTTTTTTAGATTGCGAAGAAAAATGTCAAACTTAAGGAAGAAAATGAAACCCTAAGATGTGTTTATTATTTTGAGTGAGAGGAAGAAAAAAGAAATATATGTTGGTCTAATAGAAGCAAATTTATTTCGGTAAGATTATATTTAGAGGAGTTTTCATATTTCAGGACTTCCAAATTTATTTTCTTCGATTTTCCCATTTCTTAATAACCAAGTTACTTTGTTCCGTTAAGGAGAGAAAATCACGAATAATCTTTTACCCCTGGAATCTTAAACCGTTCAACTGAAACTAGGTTAGTCCGGTTTCATTAGATATTTGTCATTAATTACAGGGAACCGTGATATATAGCATATATATATATATATATATATATATATATATATATATATCCCGTAAACAACATAGTGAAAAGCAAGGTTGTGAATCATGAATAACGGAGCGAATCATTTTTCAATGTTGAGAATTGAATCGTATGTTGAAGCGTGAATCGAAGATTTATGACATGAATGCCTATAAAATATTTTTAAGTTTTTGATCTTTGATCTATAAGTAGTATGCATATAAAGGAAGTGTTGTCTGTCTTGGGTAATAGACGAACCTTGATTTCAGCTATCCGACGTCTGGGATAGATAGTTGGCGAGGTTTCTATTCATCCGTCCGTTTTTGACATATAATTTTGAGAAATACATCCTTCCGTCCATTGGAATTTGCGAGAATTACCTTCGCTTCCTTATATGACTCTTCCTAACTACGAACAATCAAAAGAGTACTACCATTGATTTCGGTTTCCATATTCAAAAGGTTTTCCTTTGATAACTATATATACACCTACCTTATTGATTTATAACTACTGCATACTTTAAGCTAAGAAAAATTTGGTTTATCAATTTTCGGTACGTATTGATAATTTTTTGATTGATTTCTCTTTTTTACAGTTGATTAGTTAACATTCTTTCAAATAGTGGCATGTGTTTACCATTGGAAACAACAGATATGATTCGAGAGACTTTTTGGATGCAGTCGGTTTTGGTGGTATGTGAATAGAATTAGGAGAAAATTTGAAAGGTGAAGACAAGCATGGAACAGGTAACACGAGTACATGGAACATTTTTTTCTTCCTCTACTGATATTGATAGTGGCACCACATTATTTTTGCCCCAATTCTTGAAACAATTTGGATTTGTGAAACTATAAAGAAATGTCGTTGTTGTTATTACGTCTTGAGTTTGGTATGGTTTGACATGGTTAACTTCATCCACTTCAATGCGCTCTTGTGATTTTCTCTTCATTTTTTCAGATTGCGAAGAAAAATATCAAACTTAAAGAAGAAAATGAAACCCTAAGATGCGTTTATTATTTTGAGTGAGAGGAAGAAAAAGGAAATATATGTTGGTCTAATGAGAAGCAAATTTATTTCGGTAAGATTATATTTAGAGGAGTTTTCATATTTCAGGACTTCCAAATTTATTTTCTTCGATTTTCCCGTTTCTTGATAACTAAGTTACTTTGTTCCGTTAAGGAGAAAAAATCACGAATAATATTTTGTCCCTGGAATCTTAAACCGTTCAACTGAAATGAGGTTAGTCCAGTTTCATTAGATATTTGACATTAATTATAGGGCACCGTGATATGTAGCATATATATGTACACCGCAAACAGCACGGTGAAAAGCAAGGTTGTGAATCATGAATGACGGAGAGAATCATTTTTCAACGTTGAGAATTGAATCGTATGTTAAACCGTGAATCGAAGATTTATGGCATGAATGCCTATAAAATATTCTTAAGTTTTTGATCTTTGATATATAAGTAGTATGCCTATAAAAGAAGTGTTGTCTGTCTTGGGTAATCGACAACCCTTGATTTCAGCTATCCGGCGGCTGCGTTCGATAGTTGGCGAGGTTTCTATTCGTCCGTCCGTTTTTGACATATAATTTTGAGAAATACATCCGTCCGTCCGTTGGGATTTGCGAGAATTACCTATGTTTCCTTATACGACTCTTCCTAACTACGAACAATCAAAATACTATTACCATTGATTTCGGTTTCCATACTCAAAAAGTTTTCCTTTGCTAACTATATATACACCTGCCTTTCTGATTTATACCCATTACAGATTTTAAGCTAAGAAAAATTTGGTTTATCCATTTTTGGTACGTATCGATAATTTTTTGATTGATTTATCTTCTTTACAGTTGATTAGCTAACATTTTTTCAAATAGCGGCATCTATTTACCATTGAAAACAACAGATATGATTCGAACAAATTTTTAGCTGCAATCGGTTTTGTTGGTATGTGAAAAAAAATTAGGAGAAAATTTGAAAGGTGAAGACAAGCATGGAACAGGTAACACGAGTATATGGAACATTTTGTTCTTCCTCTAAAGGCTAAACCTAGGGCTGCACAAGACCCGCCCATGATACCCAATCCTGCCTGTACCCATTAAACCCGTGAGTTTTTTGTCCAAACTCGCCCGTTGTGGGTGCGGGGTTGGTTAAGAAAAAAAAACCCCGTTGTTTGTGGGTGCGAGGTTGGTTTTAGCTAATACGCGCCCATACCTGCCCAAAAAATCCAAAAAATATATACCATTAGATAAAACGAATCCCTCTGTCCACAAACTTATGAAAATCAAAGACTTTTAACACCAGCTAGCCAAGGCCACTAGAAGATTAATTATTATTATTTCCTTTTTCTTGTTGATTGTTTCCCTCCTGCAATATATGTTCAAACTAAATCTGATAATTCAAAACTCCCCTCACCTCAATACCCCTTTTATCTTAAATCCTCCTCCCAGTTCTTCTTCTTCATTTCAAATTCAAATCTCCTCTAAACTCTCGATTTAGATGACCCACATCACAGTAAGTATTCTAATTTAAGTGTGTTATGTGTTTGATAAATTGACTCACTGAACTGAACACAAAGTTTGTTTGTCAATCTAATTAATAAAGTTGAATCACTAATTAAATTGTAACTTTTATTGTAAGACTTATGTAGTTATTGTTTTTATTGTAAGACACTAAGACTTATGTAGTTATATTGGTTTTTTTAAGTTATTAAGAACTTAAGTAAAACATGTGTGTGTGAATGATTATTGCGGGTTTAAGAGGGTGTAAACTCAAACCCGCCCTACCCGCCCGTTGTTTGTGGGTGCAGGGTTGGTTACGAAAAATGAAAACTCGCAGTCTATGGGTGCGAGGTTGGTTTTAGCTTATACCACCCATGTGCAGCCCTGGCTAAAGCTAATCATATTCGGTGAATCATCTTGATTTGGATCGCATACATATTTTTATAAAAATAGATCATGCGGCGGCCCAGGAAAAGGTAATCCTAACCTAGACACTAATATTCAACACTGCTACCTTATTTTTTTCGGACTAAGATTTTTTATTCTAATCTAATTTAATTCCTAATAAAAAATGGAAAACGTTTATGTTGACTATTAGTTTCCAAAAGAATTTAGGAGGCATGGTCGGGGCTTTAGGTTTCAGCTAGTTTGACACGACCAACAAAATACCAGGACTTACTTAAGGAATCACGGCCGGTGCTGAAGGTCCCGACTAATTTTATCTGACCAACAACACATTGTGGTGGTAGTACATGGCTAATTTTAGTGGGGGATAATGTTTGATCGTAGATATTCTAATCCACGGCCAGGGTAGTAGGCGCCGACTGATTTAATCAGGACGACAAAACATTGGGGTCTTCTTTATGTGCTCAATCTTCTAGATTTCAACCTAATCACGACGAATTTTGACGTGGGACTCATTTGACTCTAGATTTTGTACTCCACGTCCCGGGCCTTGGCCCCGGCTACTATGACCCGACTAACTAAACATGACCCCGATCATTACAGGATGACTAAGATTTTGTGCGCGGATACTGACCGTCTGACCAGAAAATAAATAAAAACCGAAAAAGGTAAGCTGTAAGCCCCGACTAATTTGACACGACCAACAAAACACTAGGGAATGTTGAAGATGCCATAGCGGGGCTTACAGCCCCGTCTAATTTGACATGACCAACAAAACACTAGGGCATGCTAAAGAGGTCACGGCTAGGGATGTAAGCCCTTGATAATTTCACATGACCAACAAAACATTAGGGCATGTTTGAGAAGCCACGGCCGGGGCTGTAGCCCGGCTGATTTCATTTGACCAACAAAACACTAGAGCATCCTTAAGGGGCTGTAGGCCCCGACTAATTTGACATGGCCAAAAAACACTAAGGTCGCAGGTGATGAGTGCTAAAAAGTGCATATTTCTATATATTTTTCTTGGCATTTAACTCATCTATTGTGCTCTAATTCTCCATTTTAACCCATATTCTGTATTTTCATTGTTTTCAAGAATAAATCTTTTTATTAATTAATTTTGCATTTTTAGGTACCAAATAAAGTTTGGATGAATAGCGGAGCGAAAAGAGCAAAGACACGGGAAAAAGCCGGAGGAAACTCTAGCGGAAAAGAAGTGCAGAACGCGGTATGGAAGACTCAAGGATGAAAATGGGCTTAAAAAGGAAGAAATTGTTCTTAAAGAAGAAGTGGGCTCAAGATTACCTAATCCCAAATCCAATTCCTAAACCCAAACCCATATCCTAAACCCAAAATTCAATACCCAAACCCGTTTTCCTTCTTAACCGTAAGACTGGATCCATTCCATCATCCAACGGTCGCTGCGTCATCGTGCATCAGATTTCGATGCATCTGACCAACACTACAACACTTAACCCCATCTGGTGCCGTCAGGTTTGTTGTATCACTAAATCTAACGGTCGCTCAGAGCTTGTTTACATCGTGCCGTTCGATTTAATTAGTAAGTGATTATCCAACGGATCTCCTCGCTGCGCATCAATTTCAGATGATTCCGCTCAACACCCTAGCAACCGAACCCTTATACCCCAAAACAAACAGCCCCTAACCCATTCTTCTCTCGAGCTCTTCTTCCCCTTCTTCCCAAAAATTGCAGAGCCTGCAAATCCCTTTCCCCGACCATGGCAGAGCTGCTCTCTTCCTCCACCTCGAGCTTCACCACTTCCACCTTCACCCGACATCCCAGAAACCAAAACCCATCACTCTAAACTCTATCTCTCTCACCTCTATCTCATTCACCCTATGAGATAAATCTAAGAGAGCTAGGGTTTGAGTACCAGTCGACAGAAGCATGGTGGACCCGGAGGAGTGTGAAAATTAAGCGCAATAAAAACGCGGGTCTACAGTAATACCGTAAGTGCACGGGCGTCAGTTGTAGCTCGTGCAAGTACGGGTCGATCCACAGAGACTGGGTGTGTTTGGAGTTTCTAGCTATTTTGGGTTTCTAGTTGCTATTATTGGGCTTTGGGTACCAATGGATTTTGGTAACCAATGGGTTATGATTGTGCTTTGGGCCTTGAGCCTCTGAAGTTTACTGGGCTTGGATATGAACTTGGGTTCAATGGAGTGAACTGAGCCTTGGGCTCAGTTGGATGAGCCTCAGGTTAAGCTAGGCTTTTCTTGTTCTGAACCTATTTCTGGGCCTTTGGTTGTGAACTAAACCTTGGGCTTTGTAGCTTATGACCTGGGCTTTGGTTAAGTTCAATGGACTGATGGGCTTTTGGTCTTCGAACCTGGGCTTGGTTTGGACAAACAATGGACAGTGGGCTTCAACTTTTGGTTCAAACCTGGGCTTGGTCTTTAGCTGAGCCAAGCTCAGTTGCAGCAGCAGCAGTGGTGGAAGGAAAGTAGCAGCAGCAGCACAAGCAGTGGAAGGGAGGCAGCAAGCCAAGGGAAGAAAACAGGGCAAAACAAGGCAATATAGCAAAGGGAAAGACCAAGGCAGTGAGGATGACAATGGAGATAGTATCAATATATACAATGTGGCAATATATACAATGATAAAACAACAGTAATCTACATGTGCATATTAACAATGGCATAAGCAAACAGCAAACAACAATGATGATGAGAAGGTGACAGAACACTGCAAGTACAAGCAGAGAACAATGGAAGTGAACCAAGGCCTAAGCCAAGGGCAGGGGAGATGGCAGTTGTGGCTAAGCTAAGGCTTAGAATCCACCTTGTGTCCTAGCTAAACAATGCAAAAACTTAAGCATCCAACTAGAATGGGAAGAAAATCAGCTTGCTCACTGATTTGCCCCTAGCATTGACTGTCTTTTGACAGAACAATCAATCACAGGCATATCAGAGCACCAACTTCTTCCCATTACTCAAACAAAGCAGGCCTTCCTAGCAATTCATCATTCATTAGTGCACTAAGGGTTCATCTGAGCCTCAACAGTGAACTCAGAACATAATTAACACTACAATGGAACTAAACATGATTAACAGGAACAACACACATTTAAACAACACACATTTAACAGGAACAACATATTTAACAGGAACACATTTAGAATGGCAAAACAGTAACACACATGTAAACAACACACATTACAGGAACAACACACATTTAACAGGAACAACACAACATTTAAACTACTAAACAGGGAATGAAAATTGCAAAACAAGAACCCTAAAAATTAAAAGTGAAATTAACCCAATTAGGGGGTGTCTCGGCTAACCAAGAACAAGTTTTAACATCCTACATCAGTTCCTATTTATAGTTTACAACAAAACCCTAAATTGAAAATCCCCAATTTTGCAAACCCTAATTTTTAAATTCCAAATTAAACTCACTGATTTCTGAATTTGTCTCCCCTGTGCTCGACCCATGCTTCATTTTCGTCCTCTCCTTCTTTTCCCATACTCTCTGATGCTTCAATTGACGCCTCTGCAAACCTAGCTCGAGTTATTTTACTCACCCCAAAACCTAGGGTTTCAGTGGTTGTGAGATGGGGAAAATAACTAGGCTAGGGAGATGGGTTTGAGGTGGTGTCGGGGTATGGAGATGGTAGTGAGGCAGAGGGTGGCAGTGGACATGGAAGAGAGGCAGGAGCAGAGCTCGACTGCAACTGTCGGGGGAAGAAGAAAGATTTTGGGAAAAAATATTTGGGGAAGAAGAACTTGTTTGGGTGAAGTCGATGGTTTTGGATGCTAGGGTGTTGAGCGGGTGTAGCGAACTTTGATGATCTGCGACAAGGAGCGATGGATGGGAAGATGGTAGGTGGATCCAACGGCTATACGGAGGTAATCGTGGATCGACCGTCGGATGATGAGATACAACAAAATTGACGACACCAGATGGAGTTAGGTGTTGTAGTGTTAAGCGGAAGTATCGAGGTTTGATGAGCAGGCAAAGAAGCGACCGTAGGATCTAAATGTGATCTAATCTGAAGGCTTGGAATTTAGTTACTATGGTGTGTGATAGGAGCTTCAGATTTTGATGCGCGATGAAGGAGCGACCATCGGATGATGAGATGCGTCCGATCTAACGGCTGAGAATGGAGGCGGGTATGGATATAGAAAATGGGTTTGGGTAAGGGTTTTGGGCCTTGGGTATGCCAAGCCCATATCTTCTTTAAGAACAATTCTTCCTTCTTGAGCCCATTTCTAGCTTTTTGGACGTGCGCTCCATTCTTTGCGGCTTCCTTGCGTAATTTCTTCCGGCTTTTCACTACTCTTCAGCTCTTTTCTGCTCCGCAAGTCATCCAGACTTTATTTATTACCTAAAAATGCAAAATTAAGTAAGAAAAATATTTATTCTTGAAAACAATGAAAATACAGAATATGGGATAAAATGTAGAATTAATGCACAAAAGATGAGTTAATTGCCAATAAAAAGGGATAAATATATACATTATTTGGCACTCATCAAAGCATCAGAGAGTATGGGAAAAGAAGGAGAGGACGAGAAGGAAGCATGGGTCGAGCACAGGGGAGACAAATTCAGAGAATCAGTGAGTTTAATTTCGAATTTAAAAATTAGGGTTTGCAAATTTTAGGGTTGGGTGTAAAAACCCTAATTGGGTGTTCTGATTATAAATAGAAAGTGAGGGTGTAATGTTTTGGATATGCTGGGTTAGCCAGCTTCACTCTTGTAGAGAACTGGACTAGCCAGTTTCTCATATGTTTCATGTTTACACTGTTGGTTCATTTGTTTTGTAAATTTTCAGTCATGCTTTGTTTGAATTTGCTCTTATTATCATATGTGATGAATGTTAATGCTGTTTATATGTTGAGCATGAGCTAAATTGTTGCAGCTGAGGTTTAGATGAAACCTCAGTGCACTGTCTGATAGTGGAATGCTAGGTTAGAGCCTTAGTGCATTGTTTTGATTGAGCAATGGGAAGAGACTAATGCTCATAGTGCCTGTGATTGATTGTTCTGTCAAAAGACAGTCAATACTAGGGGCAAACTAGTGAGCAAATTAGTTTTCCTCCCATTCTAGATGTATGCATAGGATTTTCAACTCAACCTAGGATCACATTGTTTGGCTAGGACACAAAGGTGGATTCTAAGCCCTTAGCTTAGCCACAGTACCTCATTTCAGTCACTTACAATTTTAGTCTTGTTTTGCTTCCTGATCAGTTTATTTCCTTCACTGTTTTTCTTGCATTTTGAAGCTGTTGTGCACTGAAATCAGTGCACAAACTCACCCCTGCCCTTGGCTCACAGCCTTGGTTCCATGCTGTTTTGTCATCTTTGCTTTGTTAACTGCCTTGGTCTTTCTCTTTGCTTCATTTCCATTGCCATCCTCACTGCCATTTTCACCATTTCCTTTGCTTTTCTTCACTATCACTCTCCACTGCCACTGTCACCTGTTTTGTGTTTTGTATTTGTATCTATTTTCTTGTGTTTATTGTTTTATCATCCATTGTCTCATTATTTCACTACCATCTTCATTGCTTTGTAAATATCACAGCTTCACTGCCACTATTTGCTCTTTCTTCTCATTTGTTTCTCTTGTTCTTGTTACTGCATTCATTACCTTGTTTTACAAAAGCCCATTGTAATCTGTTTAAAGCTCAAAAGCCTAGTTCACTGCCAGGCTCAAAAACCCAAGCCCAGTTCACAATTGAACTGTTAAGCCCAAGTTCACAGTTCATTCCAAAATCATTCAAAGGCCCAAGGCCTAAAGCACTTCATCATTACAAACAAACCCACTAAGCCCAAAGAACAATTAGAAGCCCAATAGTAATTTAGAGCCCAAATAGCTAGAAACTCCAAACACTCCCAGTCTCTGTGGATCGACCCGTACTTGCACGAGCTACAACCGACGACCGTGCACTTGCGGTATTACTGTAGGCCCGTTTCATTTCGCTTCAATTTTATACGCTTTCCCGGGCCCACCAAGTTTTTGGCGCCGCTGCCGGGGATTGGTGCTGTGTTTTTCGGGTAGTTTTCTTGGCTATTTTGCATTTCACTTCATCGCACTTGCATCTGCATCTGCTTCACCTCTTTTGCTGTTGGGCATGCTATTCTGAACCTGTTTTCCTCTGCTGGGACGCCACCAAGGAAAAGAACCAAAACCCAACTGGGTTTTTGCAACAATATCAGAGCAGCTGGGCTGTGCTAACAAGGTAAGCCTAAACCCATTAAGAGAACCCAACCTGTGGGCTTCCAATTTTTAATTGTGGGCTTGTAATATTAAAGCCAATTTTTGGGATTTTTATTTTTTGTTGGGTTTGTAATTAATTTTTGTGGGCTTGTTTGTTTAATTTGTGGGCTTGTATTTAATTTTTGTGAGCTTGTTTAATTTGGACTTGTATTTTGTATTCTGGGTTTTTAAACCCAGCTGAGCTTGTAACCGATCACGCTAGGTTAACTCGTTAGTGGGCCGAGTACCCAAATTCTAGGCCGAGATTTTGGACTCAGTTTCACCAAACGTTTTCAAACCAGCTGAGCCAAAGCAAACACAAAACCAACAGTGGGCTTGCTCCCATTCAAAAACCAAATTTTATTTTCTTTTAAAATAAATAAATAAATAAATATTTTCTCTCCCATTCAAAAACCAAAATTTTTACTTGCTCCCAGATTTTAAAACCAAATTTTATTTTGCTCCCACATTAACAACCAAATTTTTTTTTTCTTTTATCCCACCAAAACCAAGTTTTTCCCAAAAATCCAAACCCTTTAAAAACCAAATTCTGAGCTTTGTACATTCTTTACTTAGCTTTTGAGCCAATCATGAATAGATCTTTTTCTACAGTTGGGGAGTACAACAAATCCCTTAGAGAACTTGCATATGGACAAACTTCACGTTATGAACCTTCCACGGACCATGATGTCAATAGTCATAGGAATTATTATGGACATTTTCAAAGTCCCGAGCCGCAATACATGAACCCTAATGACTATTCATACATGCATCATTCATCGCAACGTGAAAATGAACATTCTGCTAGAGCCTCACTCACACAATCATCACTTATGGATCAATTAGAAGCTCGAATCACAGCTTTAGAAATGCAATCACATGAGGAATCTGTCACATCTAATTTTCTTAGGCAACCTGAAATCTATGCATGTCCCGTATGTGGTAGTCTAGACCACCCTGTTGAGAATTGTCATATTTTTCATAATTTTAGGCAATCTAGAGAAAATCCAAGGTATGAAATGCCCATAAATTGTGAGAATGGTAGTCATTGGGACCATAATCAATCCTTTGAGGGTTGCGATCAATATTTTGTAAACCCTAATGACCATGCACACATGTACCATTCACCATAATTTGAACATGAAGAATTTTGTACTCCCATGAATTTAGACTCCACCACAGAAGCTTTAAGACTCAGTAAGCAAGACTTTGATAGATCTACATCACGAATTCATGCATATTTAGATCAGATTTTGCTTCACCTACAAAAGGAGGAAATTCATGAGGAAATGTATGTTGTCCCTAATGAAGTGTCTAGTCCCATTCATGTAAATGATGTTGAATATGAACCTAATTTAGAGGAACATGAATCGACTAATGACACCACCACTGTTAATAAGGACCAATATGCATGCTACCATGATGATGATTATGATGATTATGATGATATGTTAGAAGAACATGAAAATATTGTGGAACCTGTTGGTTCAATAACATATGGCTTCTCGCCCTCGACCTTCATGAATGTTGTTCTTTCTAATACTCATTGTAATTCATATGATTTTGATATTGACATGGGATTCGTACAATTATTCTGTGAAGATGAGCATGACATAGGAATAGTTGAATCTTCTGTAGACACTAATATGCATGAAAATATATTTGATGTATCTGATTCTCTACCTAGGTCACATTGTGATATTTCTCCTGATTTGCCGATGCATGAGAATAAATCTGTTGATGATGTTGATGATTCTGATTGTGAACTTGCTAATTTGATTGATGATTGTGAGCATGATGTGACATGTGTAGATGGTTTAGGAGATTTTGATTTGATTGATAATGATGTGCCTATTCCTCTACATAAGTCACAATCTGATGGCCTTCTACCCAACCTAGATTTGGTTTGTACCAATATTGTAAAACCAATTTTTCTGAAAATGCCTAATCTAGGTCTGGAACTGTGTGCTTCCCAAGTCCTCTTGGACTATTTTGCATCTAAGTATAATACTTTTGAGGAACCACAGTTGGAATTAGTATGTGTACCCGTCCCTAGCACAGTTCACTTTGACTTAGACCTTGTGCATGATGAACCCCCAAAACTGCGAGATTTTGTTTCCAAAATTTTATCCGTTGAAAAATCCAGGTTTGGGGGTAGCTCATTTTGTTTCACAGTTTCACTTGCGTTTCTTTCCTGTTATATTTGTGTGAAGCTGTTGAAACCTCTACACTTTGTCTTTTGGGTTGATCCTCAACTCTTTAGATTGTTAGTGTATGGTGAATTTTTGTATATAATCCGGTAGATAAAATTTATTAAAACCCTTTTGTTCCTTTTGTATATATTTTTTGCTAATCCAATATGATCTCGGCTGACATATGTTGGATTCTTGCCTTGAATAACGGAGTTCTAATATTGCTTTCGCCGAAATCGGGTATTCTCTTTCCTTTTTCTCTACTCAACATGATCCTCTTCATATGTTGTATTATAATTTTGTTCATATTTTGAAACATTGAGGACAATGTTTAGTTTAGGTTTGGGGGTGAAAAGTAGATACTTTGATAATATGCCATAATTGAAAACAAGAACTCCTTCTTTTTGAAAAAAAAAATGAAAAATGAAAATAAAAAATTAAAAATTGAAAAAGAAAAAAAACATAAAAATGGAGCTCATTTACCTTGAAATGTTGACTCTTGTGCAAATATGTAATTATTAGGAGTCTTAGTCTAGATATTTAGGCACCCTGATTCTAGCACAATTCACATAGTGATAAGAAATTTGCACGCGCACGATCTACCAATACATGTATAGCCTCGATCTTCAAGGTGTTTGATAGGAAGTCACGATTGCCAATCACTTTAGAATACTGAACGAAACTTGACTAGCTTGTTCTTTGGTTGGTTGGGATAGAAGGTGGAGGTTACACTAAGAAAAACAACCATCGAATTTAACTGGGTGCATCAAAAACGGCTACCTCTTGCAAAGTGTCATGTAATCTTTTGTTTCCTTTTGTATATGTATCAAAAGTGTTTCCTTTTCAAAAAAAAATAAAAAATGATGTATATATTCAGAAGAAAAAAAATGAAAAAATAAATCAAGTATTTATCAATTCCATCATCTCTTATTCCAAAAATAAAAGAGAATAGTCAATGTAAATAAGAGTCATGTAAAGAGTCTTTTGTTGTTTCATTGTAATAAGCAAGGAGGGTGTATGCCATTGATGTACAACGCGAGTAATTGTGAAATACCTCCTACTCATTCACAATTCTCGTAAAGTCCGGACAGCTAGCTAGATTTCGACCTTGGTTCTTAGCCTGAGAAACTATCTCTTGGTGATTAGTAGTCATAACATCCGATCTTTCTTTACACATGTGTAGATACACTTTACACTCTTATCACATGTCTTTATTTGTTATCAGTGCTAGGATTGTGCCTTGGATAGCTAGATTGACATCTCCATTTTGTTGTGAGCTTCTACTGACTTGCGCATGTCACATTTGATGGAATCTGAGCTTATATTTTGACCTAGAACTTTGTAGGTACGTTCTAAGCAAACCTTCACGAGACTTAACTCGTCCACTAGGGGCACTTAGTGGTTTAAAAGACTTAGTGCATACGCTAAATGCATTCGAGAGACCAGCGACAGTGGTATAGGTAGGATTTCCTTAGTTTTGTTTTACTTGAGGACAAGTAAAATTCAGGTTTGGGGGTATTTGATGAGTGCTAAAAAGTGCATATTTCTATATATTTTTCTTGACATTTAACTCATCTTTTGTGCTCTAATTCTCCATTTTAACTCATATTCTGTATTTTCATTGTTTTCAAGAATAAATCTTTTTATTAATTAATTTTGCATTTTTAGGTACCAAATAAAGTTTGGATGAATAGCGGAGCGAAAAGAGCAAAGACACGGGAAAAAGACGGAGGAAACTCTAGCGGAAAAGAAGTGCAGAACGCGGTATGGAAGACTCAAGGATGAAAATGGGCTTAAAAAGGAAGAAATTGTTCTTAAAGAAGAAGTGGGCTCAAGATTACCTAATCCCAAATCCAATTCCTAAACCCAAACCCATATCCTAAACCCAAAATTCAATACCCAAACCCGTTTTCCTTCTTAACCGTAAGATTGGATCCATTCAATCATCCAACGGTCGCTGCGTCATCGTGCATCAGATTTCGATGCATCTGACCAACACTACAACACCTAACCCCATCTGGTGCCGTCAGGTTTGTTGTATCAATAAATCTAACGGTCGCTCAGATCTTGTTTACATCGTGCCGTTCGATTTAATTAGTAAGTGATTATCCAACGGATCTCCTCGCTGCGCATCAATTTCAGATGATTCCGCTCAACACCCTAGCAACCGAACCCTTATACCCCAAAACAAACAGCCTCTAACCCATTCTTCTCTCGAGCTCTTCTTCCCCTTCTTCCCAAAAATTGTAGAGCCTGCAAATCCCTTTCCCCGACCATGGAAGAGCTGCTCTCTTCCTCCACCTCGAGCTTCACCACTTCCACCTTCACCCTACATCCCAGAAACCAAAACCCATCACTCTAAACTCTATCTCTCTCACCTCTATCTCATTCACCCTATGAGATAAATCTAAGAGAGCTAGGGTTTGAGTACCAGTCGACAGAAGCATCAGAGAGTATGGGAAAAGAAGGAGAGGACGAGAAGGAAGCATGGGTCGAGCACAGGGGAGACAAATTCAGAGAATCAGTGAGTTTAATTTCGAATTTAAAAATTAGGGTTTGCAAATTTTAGGGTTGGGTGTAAAAACCCTAATTGGGTGTTCTGATTATAAATAGAAAGTGAAGGTGTAATGTTTTGGATATGCTGGGTTAGCCAGCTTCACTCTTGTAGAGAACTGGACTAGCCAGTTTCTCATATGTTTCATATTTACACTGTTGGTTCATTTGTTTTGTAAATTTTCAGTCATGCTTTGTTTGAATTTGCTCTTATTATCATATGTGATGAATGTTAATGTTGTTTATATGTTGAGCATGAGCTAAATTGTTGCAGCCGAGGTTTAGATGAAACCTCAGTGCACTGTCTGATAGTGGAATGCTAGGTTAGAGCCTTAGTGCATTGTTTTGATCGAGCAATGGGAAGAGACTAATGCTCATAGTGCCTGTGATTGATTGTTCTGTCAAAAGACAGTCAATACTAGGGGCAAACTAGTGAGCAAATTAGTTTTCCTCCCATTCTAGATGTATGCATAGGATTTTCAACTCAACCTAGGATCACATTGTTTGGCTAGGACACAAAGGTGGATTCTAAGCCCTTAGCTTAGCCACAGTACCTTATTTCAGTCACTTACAATTTTAGTCTTGTTTTGCTTCCTGATCAGTTTATTTCCTTCACTGTTTTTTTTTGCATTTTGAAGCTGTTGTGCACTGAAATCAGTGCACAAACTCATCCCTGCCCTTGGCTCACAGCCTTGGTTCCATGATGTTTTGTCATCTTTTCTTTGTTAACTGCCTTGGTCTTTCTCTTTGCTTCATTTCCATTGCCATCCTCACTGCCATTTTCACCATTTCCTTTGCTTTTCTTCACTATCACTCTCCACTGCCACTGTCACCTGTTTTGTGTTTTGCATTTGTATCTGTTTTCTTGTGTTTATTGTTTTATCATCCATTGTCTCATTATTTCACTACCATCTTCATTGCTTTGTAAATATCACAGCTTCACTGCCACTATTTGCTCTTTCTTCTCATTTGTTTCTCCTGTTCTTGTTACTGCATTCATTACCTTGTTTTACAAAAGCCCATTGTAATCTGTTTAAAGCTCAAAAGCCTAGTTCACTGCCAGGCTCAAAAACCCAAGCCCAGTTCACAATTGAACTGTTAAGCCCAAGTTCACAGTTCATTCCAAAATCATTCAAAGGCCCAAGGCCTTAAGCACTTCATCATTACAAACAAACCCACTAAGCCCAAAGCACAATTAGAAGCCCAATAGCAATTTAGAGCCCAAATAGCTAGAAACTCCAAACACTCCCAGTCTCTGTGGATCGACCCGTACTTGCACGAGCTACAACCGACGACCGTGCACTTGCGGTATTACTGTAGGCCCGTTTCATTTCGCTTCAATTTTATACGCTTTCCCGGGCCCACCAGCAGGCCCCAACTAACTTATAGGCTCGATGTTTGATGTTTCTAATCTAGTTAGTTTTTCTAATGACTAAAATTTTGTGGAAGAATACGAACCTGCCGACCAAACAACAAAAATAATCGAAAAAGGTTGAGATATTAACCATAATAACTAAACACGTGTTTGAGGGTAATAATTGATTCTGCTGTTTTTGGTAAATTTTGGGTGTGTTGATGAGAAACGAATTCAAACCCTAAACAAATGCACTGCACGGGAGTACTTTTAGATTCGATAGATCAATCTGTAAGACTCTAGCCTAAACCAAGAAATGGCCGTTCCACATTCAATTCGGTCACAAGGTGAAGGAGAAGGGTTGATCTTAGGGAGGGGAGCGAATATGGTGTTTGAGATCAGAATGTTAAATTATGAAGGTGTGGATGTTAATGACTTGTGTATCGGAAAATGGTTTCAGGCCACTTGTGTTCTTATTCATTTCGAAATAGACTGAAAATCTATTTATATAAGCCATTGAGCGTATCCTGATCTCTTAGGAAGTGGAGGAAGTGAAGTAGTGGAGAAGTGGGTTTGTGCGGAAGGTAGTGATCATCGTGTCTCCGTTATGAGGGATGACTGATCACACGTTCTCCCACTACTCTCATTACTGATAGCCGTCTGTCTTTCCTGACACGTTCTCGTAATGGACGCGTTGCACGCCGCACGCTGTAAACCGCCAGACCAATACCCCAGTAAGTATCCCCCAAGTTTGTGACATGTTTGATGTCTCTAATAAGTGGGTCAAGTCGTGGGACTTGACGTGGAGAATAGCGTATGGTGCTATTAGGTGAAACAACTAAGTTGTTTATGAGGCCGACATAAAATATCGTATGTATTTGATGCATGTGAAGCAACGCATTTAAGTAGCTCAAATTAATCAATGTGTATGAAGCATCGTTGTTTTAGAGCTTGATTGAATAATTAAGTCGCGGATAAGAGTCTTAAAGGAGGTAGCATGATCGACCACCTTTGGGTGATCATTTGGTGGCTCTAAGGACACGCCATCACTTGGTCGATTACTGCTCGTGGAGGAGGGGTGACCGGTGACCATGGAGTTACCCTCCTGACCATCTAGAATCTGATCTAAACCGTTCGACCAAGCTAGCGAAGTTGGTCGTACAAGATGATTTGCGACAGTTGAACGCTGCCGCTGATTATATTTTTAGAGTTTGATGCTGGACGGCCAACCCCTCTTTGGGCGAGCGCTCTGGGACATCGAGCCCTAGTTCGAGAAGGCCATCGGCCATGTGTAAAGACAATCCATCGGTGTGCACGCTGACATCTCTCGGGCCGTCTAAAGTTAGATCTAAGCCACTCAAATCGGCTGGCGAAGATGAGCGGTCACGATCAATTTGTGACAGAAGTGTGTTGCCGCAAAGCGTTTTTTAGAGTTTTCGAACAACGCGTTCACCCTACTTTGGGACGGCGATTTTATGCACTTTAGTCTTGCCATGAGCAAGTCGATCGACCACGTGTGGAGTTGGTTCGATGGTGAACGCGTTGGCATCTCCTTGATCATTTGAAACACGATCTAAGCCGTCCAACTAGGCTGGAAAAGTTGGAAGGAAACGATTGATTTGAGGCAGTTGAATAACGCCGCTTATTCAATTTAGGGTTTCAATTTGGGCGTGCGATTCAACGCGTTTCTGGTTTACAGTGGGCAGGTCGATAGACCAAGAATGTAGTTGGGTCGTTGGTGATCCCGCTAGTACCCTTTCGATCATTCGAGGGAAGATCTAAGCCGTACAACTAGGCTGGCGAAGTTGGACGAATGTGATGCATTTGAGACCGCTTTGGTCGGTCTCAGCTCGTTTGAGCTCTTCTTAAACAACGCGATCACCCATGTTAGGGTTGATCGTTCGAAGCGATACAGATGTATTAGATGAAAAATGTTCGGCTAAGGAGTTAGTGGTCCCGCCGGTGGTCATCGTGATGATTGCCTAATTCCGTTAGGAGCAGGCTAGGCCTATTGAATTGCGCGACCAAATTGTGTGGTCGTGATTATTTTTAAGACTGATATTAACAGTCTAGATTTTCCTTAAGAAATTTAAACATGTTCGATCGAGTTATCTTTAATTAAAAGTGTGTCGATACGAAAATCTCTTTGTCAGAGAGTGATGTAGCATGTGTTGGTATTTTCATGCAGATCTCAATACTGGCACTTCGGTAGATTCGTTCTACTCTGCTGAGAGTGAACACTTAATCGTCATGTCATGTCAACAATGAGAGTTCGTCTGGGAACATAGCATATACAAATACTAGGCTAGTCATGCATTAGTTGGTAATGCTGGCAAAAATAGAATTCACAAAATATTTGGGATTGCTAATACGCGCACCATTCTGAGTGAATTTCATATATATATATATATATATATATATATTGAATTTCTCAATGTGCGAGGAGGGTTTTTTGCACTCGTCACTCTTCAAATGGCTTTACCCTTTGCAGGGTGACAATGCATTAAATGCTGGTTTTACAATTATAGCCTTGAACTAAAAACCACCATCAACATTAAGTCCCCTACTTAGGACGTAATAGTTACAATATTGCGGGGTAAGCACTAGATGGTGACAAATAATGGTAAAACCTATGAGACAAAGTTAGACGTTACCAGGAGAGATGGGTCGGCCTGTCCTTCACGTTCAAGAGGCGTCCAGGTAACCATTCCCCTAGCATGATGTCGGTTGGATTCAGGTAGATTAGGCATACTGTTGGTTGGGATCTCAAACGTATTCATGACAATGTCATAATCCTCGACTCTGATTTGCACAAGCCCTGTCATGAAGAATATCCTTAAAAGGCTGCTGAAGAAATTGAAGCAGATCCTAAAGAGAACGTTGATGCAGCTTTCTAGAAGGGTATTGAAGCGGCTCGAGAGGATGTTGAAGCAGCTCTAGGATAGGATTCTAGTGAAGGCGCCATTGGCCCTGGCGTTGAGGACACTTCTTTGATGTTTAGTAGTCTGCGGTTAGAGACAGGGCTTGATTGAATAATAATCCTTCATTCATGATGCTTTTATGATTTTATGTTTCCAGTTGGATGAATGAATGAAATCTTCTGACTAAGAAATCCAAATTCTTAGAAAGATCTCGCAATGTCTTGAAACTTTGGACGTAGCTCTCCTCGGTAAGGTTAGAGTAGAGCCTGTGTACATGATTCTGCAATCTGAGATCTCCCATTCTTTTCTTTGATATTCCCCTTGTAGACTACACGCTTCTTGAAGATTTGTGGCGTGCCAGCTAGGTATGTAGAAGAATGGACGTTGTTTCGCGAATCTTTACGGACTTCCTTCAAGCAACATCTTTTGAACCGTCTTCTGAATCTTCGATGGTTGTATGGAATGGGATGCGATGAGCAGTCCCCAGTTACACTTCAGATTCGATGGCATGGCCGGACACGTGAAAATATCTATGTAGCGTACTTTGGAGTATTTGATGCAGTGTACGGATCCATGTTGAGTACTTCATGCGGCTCCTAAAGCTTTGACAACGATGATGTTATATCAAAAATAACCTGGTTGAAGGACGTGAAGGCATCCCGTGCTGGCAGTCCCCAGGTGTAATTATCCTGAGCCTATTTTCTCTTGAAAGACGTACTTCCATTGCATTTGCTGGTAAGGTGGTTGAAGAATTGATGAAGGCAATAATCTTTTGGATTCGTCACTTGTTGATCAGAGTCGTGTTTGAAAGATCTATATTGTATCCAAACTTTTGGCAGCTCATGCACCCCTTCCATAGGAAACTGGAAATCTAGAAACACCGATTCTGATTTTTTCGGTGATGTGGCAGACATGGTGCAATTGGTCTGTGTGGCTTGCTGAGGTGTTGAAGCGGTTTTGGCCTCTGAAGAGAGCGCTGCAACGGCTTCGGGAGAGAGTGCTGAAGCGGCTTCCGGAGAGAGCGTGCGTTGAAGAGGCTTCAGAAGAGAGCGTGCATTGAAGCGGATTCTTTTGGAGAGAGCGTTGAAGCGGCTTATTCTGGAGAGAGCTACGAAGCGGCTTCTGGAGCCAGCGTTGAAGCAGCTTCTTCTGGAGCCAGCGTTGAAGCGGCTTCTTCTAGAGCCAGCGTTGAAGCGGCTTCAGGAGAGGGCGTGCGTTGAAGAGGCTTCTGAGAGAACTCCAGTGAGGGCGCCCTTAAACCTTGTTTTCGAAAAATGAGTTATTCCCATTCTCCTGAGGCGATAAGATATGGCAGATGGGAAGATGACACACAAATAGTGCTGGCCGGAAAGTCGTGTTTTCTCCTCATGGGAAACAATACCGTTTCTATTGTAACATCTCAACACATGCAACGCTCTTCCGGTAATTCGAAATAGGGGAGATAACAATAATGGTTAAGGATTCGACCAACCTCCAGTTTGATTTTCCTTTGAAAATTACATGCTTCTTGATTAACCGTCTCTCTTGTGTTGAAGAAGTCCTTGATAGTGAAGGGATTCTCTGTCCGTAGTGGTTGTTTCTATGGTGAAGCTCTGGCGAGCAACAACGATTCTTGGCAGTAGCTGTGATCAGAAGAGGCCGGCAGGGAGAGTCGTGGTAGCTACTTGCACGAACTTGGAAGTCTTGATATAATGGTAGCGATCGTCTCGTTATTAGAGGGAGAAGCTGATGATGGAATCGATAGCTTCCTTGATGTTTCCTCATGGAATGGAGAAGAGGGAGTCAGTCCCCTGCCCACGAGTATCTATTGAGATTTCAACTTGATAGATGCGCTGGGTTTCTGAAGAAATAATTTGGAAGAGAGTTGGAGTTGAACCCAATGTCGATGAAGATCATACGAGTTGCTGATCATGAGACCAACTTTGCATCTTTGTTGCGTTTCATAGACGTCTAGGCATATCGCTGGTCTTTGAAAATACGTCTGCTCTCTTGAGTATGTCCTCGTTTTTGGACATCTTGGAATCATAATGATAACTTGCTTGCTTGCATCTTTGAGATGGGTAGTGTTAAGCAGTCCCCAGCCACACTCCTTTGCCTTTATCATATTTGGATCGTGTCTTTGAGGAGTAGGGAAGTTCCCTCATGTGGATGACTTAACTAACAGGTTATGAAAATATGAAGAAGCTCTTGACATGGAGAGTTCGTATGTACCTCTTAAGTCCCGGGTGCGACCTCCTTCGGTAATGCAACCACTTATTCTATGGGAGACGAAATTCTGAAAGCTTCTCTCAACGATTTTGTTTCTGTCAAGCCAGATATGGTATATCTCGGACGTTGTTTTATCATTGTGATAGTCGTGCATGTGGTACTGAGGTTAGAGTTGGCGGTTTTGGACGCGCAGGATGTTGTATCTCGGTGGTTTTCCTCTTGCTGCTTCAGTGAAGCTGCTTACAAAAGTCTGAAGGTTGTATTGTCTGTTGGTGAGATGTATGCTTCCACGAATATCATGAGGCTCTTCATTCCTGGCAGGCCTGGTTCTTTCTAGCATGGCAGGTGTTGTTGTAGCCGAGCGTTTAACAGCTTCACGAAGTTCATAGGATGTATGAAATTGCATATTCTCCAGCATAACACGATAGATGGGTACCATCCTATTAATGCATAATTCCACCAATCGTTGTTCACTCATATTTGGATCGTGACAATCCAGTGCCTGGATTTTGAACCTCTTGACATAATCATTTGGATGCTCATTTTTTCGTTGGAACATCCTCCCCAAATCTGAAAAGGTGATTTGCTCAGATACGAAGAAATACTTCTTGTATAAAGCAGTTACCATCTCACGCCAGTTGGATACGCTGTTTGGTGCAATGTTGTTGTACCAGGTGTACGCTCTCCCGGTAAGTGACTTTGAGAACTCTTTCAAGCGGAGGACATGATTATATTCGTGCTCTCCTAATGACTCCAGAAAACGAGATATATGTTCACGAGCATTACCAGTTCCGTCATAAAAGGAAAATTGAGGAGAGGAGTATCCTCTTGGAAGAGGAACTCTTTGCACATCAGGAGGATAAGGAGGCTGATACTGGTGCAGGTCTATCGGGTTTTCCTTGCCTCGATGCTGGAGAAGTCGTTCTAGATCCCACGCATGATGAAATTGAACGGCTGATTCCTTTCCCTTGAGCGATCAGGAGCAACATGAACTTCTTCATCTATGAATGCACGTCTTGTTGGAGTGCTTGCGCCAAAAGTGTTGAAAGTACTCCTCATTGGTTCTATGGGCTGACGCTGATTTTGTGATATTCGCTTCATTAGCGTCTTGAGGAAAGTGAGTACCTCTTCCTGAGTTGTATCCATGTCCGTCTGAGCCTTAGAGAGAACTTCTCATCTTTTCATCAAATCAACAATGGTGATAGGGGGTTAGCCTCCTCTGGCTCCTCCGGTCTATCATCCTGATGGGGAAGTGGCAGTAGCTCTAGTAACGACCGGGGGCGTTACGCTCGAAGAAATATTGGTGGAGGCAGCGGCTCTGGCTCAGGTGATTGGAGGTGTGACACCTAAGAGAGTGTCTTCTGCGACGCTGGTGTTGGTGGTTGAGGATGTAGTACCGAGATATGTGTTGATCGTGCTGGTAGGCGGTACATTGGTGTCATCGGCAGGAATGTGGACACCAGGGGTGTTGTCAGCGCAAGTAACATCAGGATTTGTCGCTGATCCAGACCTAAGATCCACCATCTTCAATTTCGATAAAATTGAAATGAAATCGAAAATTGATCTTGCAACCGAGAGATTAATCTCCCATTGTGGTCGCCAGTTATTTGAGGGTAAAAACTGATTCTTCTTTTTTTGGTAAATTTTGGGTGTGTTGATGAGAAATAAATTCAAACCCTAAACAAATGCACTACACGGGAGTACTTTTAGATTCGAGAGATCACTCTAGCCTAAACCAAGAAATGGCCGTTCCAGATTCAATTCGGTCACAAGGTGAAGGAGAAGGGTTGATCTTAGAGAGGGAAGCGAAGAAGGTGTTTGAGATCAGAATGTTGAATTATGAAGGCGTGGATGTTTATGACTTGTGTATCATAAAATGGTTTTTGTACACTTGTATTCTTATTCATTTCGAAATATATTGAAAATCTATTTATATAAGTCATTGAGCGTACCCTGATCTCTTAGGAAGTGGAGGAAGTGAAGTAATGGAGAAGTGGTTTTGTGCAGAAGGTAGTGATCATCGTCTCTCCGATATGAGGGATGACTGATCACACTTTCTCCCACTACTCTCATTACTGATAACCGTCTGTCTTTCGTGAAACGTTCTCGTAATGGACGCGTTGTACGCCGCACGCTGTAAACCGCCAGAACAATACCCCAATAAGTATCCCCCAGTTTGTGACATGTTTGATGTCTCGAATAAGTGGGTCAAGTTGTGGGAATTGCCGCGGAGAATAGCATATGGTGCTATTAGGTGAAACAACTAAGTTTTTTATGAGGCCGCATAAAATATCGTATGTATTTGATGCATGTGAAGCATAGCATTTAAGAAGCTCAAATTAATCGATGTGTATGAAGCATCGTTGTTTTAGAGCTTGATTGAATAATTAAGTCGCGGATAAGCGTCTTAAAGGAGGTAGCATGATCGACCACCTTTGGGTGATCGTTTGGTGGCTCTAGGGACACGCCATTACTTGGTCGATCATTGCTCGTGGAGGAGGGGTGACCGGTGACCATGGTGTCACCCTCCTGACCATCTAGAATATGATCTAAACCGTCCGACCAAGCTAACAAATTTGGTCGGACAAGATGATTTGAGGTAGTTGAACGCTGTCGCTGATTATATTTTTAGGGTTTGAAGCTGCACGACCAACCCCTCTTTGGGCGAGCGTTCTGGGAAATCGAGTCCTAGTTTGAACGGGCCAGTCGGCCTTGTGTCAAGACAAGCCATCGGTGTGCATGCTGATATCTCTCAGCCGTATAAAGTTAGATCTAAGCCACTCAAATCGGATGGCGAAGATGAGTGGTCACGATGAATTTGTGACAGAAGTGTGTTGCCGCAAAGCGTTTTTTAGGGTTTTCGAACAGCGCGTTCACCCTACTTTTGGACGGCGATCGATTTGATGTGCTTTGGTCTTTCCATGAGCATGTCGATCGACCACATGTGGAGTTGGTTCGATGGTGAACGCGTTGGCATCTCCTTGATCGTTTGAAACGTGATCTAAGCCGTCCAACTAGTCTGGCAAATTTGGACGGACACGATTTATTTGCGACAGTTGTATAACGCCGCTTATTCAATTTGGGTTTTAAAGGCTGCGTGATCACCCTTCTTTGGGCGTGTGTTTCAACGCGTTTCTGCTTTGCAGTAGGTAGGTCGATCGACCAAGAATATAGTTGGATCGTTGGTGATCACGCTATTACCATTTCGATCATTCGAGGGAAGATCTAAGCCGTCAAAATAGGCTGGCGAAGTTGGACAGATGTGATGCATTTGAGACCGCTTTGGTCGGTCTCAGCTCATTCGATCTCTTCTTAACAGCGTGACCACCCATTTTATGGTTGATCGTTCGAAGCGCTACGAATGTATTATATGAAAAACGTTTGGCTAGGGAGTTAGTGGGCCTGCCGGTGGTCATCGTGATGATTGCCTAATTCCGTTAGGAGCAGGCTAGGCTTATTAAATCGTGCGGCCAAATCGTGTGGCTGTGATTATTTTTGAGACTGATATTAACAGTCTAGATTTTCCTTAAGGAATTTAAACATGTTCGATCGAGCTATCTTTAATTAAAAGTGTGTCGATACGAAAATCTCTTTGTCAGAGAGTGATGTAGCCTGTGTGGGTATTTTTATGTAGATCTCAATACTGGCACTTCGGGAGATTCATGCTACTCTGCTGAGAGTGAACACTTAATCGTCATGTCATGTCAATAATTAGAGTTCTTCTGGGAACATAGCATATACAAATACTAGGCGAATCATGCATTAGTTGGTAATGCTGGAAAAAATAGAATTCACAGAATATTTAGGATTGCTAATACGCGCACCATTCTGAGTGAATTTCATATATATATATTTAATTGCTCGGAGGGTTTTTTGCACTCGTCACTCTTCAAATGGCTTTACCCTTGCAGGGTGACAGCGCATTAAATACTGGTTTTATAGTTATAGCCTTGAACTAAAAACCACCATCAACAACATGCTACAGTAGAACTTCGATAAATTTATTACTTCGCTAAATTAATAAAATTCTCCGGTCCCAACTAGGCTTGTACAGACTAAATTTTAACTCGATAAACTAATAACTTCGCTAAAATATTAATTTTCTCTGGTTCCAAGGCTATTAATTTATCGAAGTTTTAGTGTACTATGATCTGTCCAACTAAATATTATGGTCATCCCTAACGACTGGGGTCGTAAACTCCGCTACTATAACCCGACTAACTAAACAATATGATATGGCCAGGATAAATAAAACATTGACGCGACTAATGAAATATGCCACTATGATCCGACTAACAAATGTTATGGTCGTCCCTAACGCCCGGGGTTTACGACCCGTCTGACTAAACACGATATTATGACCCAGTTAATTAAACACTGACCCGGCTAACTAAACATCATACTATGTCGACTCGACTACCTAAACACGATTTTATGACCAGGCTAATTAAAAACTGGATCCGCATTCCCAGCTAACTTACAAACTGACTGGAATATTGTGAGTGGACACAGAACGACCATAAAACAACAAGAAAAAGTTGAAAGAGGTTGAGCCCCGGCCGTAGGCTGGGGTGATACCTAGTACCTTTCTCGTATTTTCACTTTCTAAATAATAAACAGACTTTAATTTCACACGTTACTGTGAAATTTAAAACTTATGAAGATGTATCATATGCAATGACAGGAAGTATGAAACTTTTGTCTAGGGTGGAAACATCTTTTTTATTTTTACGCAAAATAAAGCTTATGATATAGAGTTTAAACGCATTTAAGTCCAAAACCAATATGATCATTATAACTAAGGAATTTTTTTAACCTAGTTAAATATGTTATCCATGTTAAACTTCTTTTCAAAATGACAAAAAAACGGTACCGACGAGATACATGAGAAAGATAAACAAAAAATACATTTGGATCTTTATGATTCTTTCAAGAACGTAAGAAGAAAACCGAAGCGGATCTCGATAAGTTATAGAAAAATGATTAGATTTAATATGGAAAGTGTGGATGAGAAAATCAAACAGAATAAAAATGAGGAATGAAAAAGAGATGACTAACCATTCTAGTGTAACACCTTATTCCATGCCAAACACTTCATATGATGAGAACATGTTCAGGAATGATCTTCGGTGTAGTTAACAACAACTTGGTCATGTTACATCATCACCATCACTGGATGGTATCCTGTATAGACAATTATCCAGTGGTCAAGGTGTCTCAACAACAACAGTCAATATAAGAGAATAAGGACAAATGAAATATTATTTTCTTTGCGCAGCTGGTCTAAAGAAGAGAAAAAAATTGAAGTTAAGAGGAAACTGAAAAATCATTCAAGTACTCAGGGGAGCTCTTGTGGTTGATGTTAACATAAAAATATTACAAACTATATTAGTTCTGTAAATATCTTCAAAGCAACTAAACCAAGTACATCGCCATCTCTTCAACTCAAGCAACTTTTAATCATCATTTCGTTTCTTTAAGCCATGCTTATATTTCCTGCATAAAAATCTGTTCTTGTTAATACTAAATCAATGGATTTTGTACTCTTAAAAGAATCTCACTGTTTATTTACATCTTGATGCATTAGAAGTTTATTACTTTGTTTTTGTTTATTAACTTAACTTTCCCGAGTGTATAATGAGAATACCTCATTATAGTCGTACAATTAAATATGTGTATTGTAATTTCTGTGTTATTCTATATAAGCCAGATTTGATACCATTGATTAGGTAGGTGTAGTAGCTAATTGCAGTGCATTATTATAGACCTCCAAAGTGTTTGATCTTAATACATATTTTTTGATTAATTTGGTTTTGATTTTGAGGGGTTTTCATTGACTAGGGAGAAATTTTATTTTGATGATTATGTCACAAATTATGTGAATTGTAGTCTTGAAAATGAGAATAAGATGCAAATAACATATACCAAAAACCAAAATCAAAACTACATTAAAGATAGAACTGGCGCATAACAAACAAAACTGGTACAAATAACAAATAATGCTCAAGCTGGAGCATCCAAAAGAAACCAATTTACTAATCTAAAGCTTAAAATGGAGCATCAAAAATACTAATTAAGAAGTCCATAATCCAAAGCTCAAACTGGAGCATCCAAATACTAATTAAGATCTTACTCTGTAGTGCTCAACCCGAGACTAATGAACACTTATTCCTACACTGTGATATCACCTTTAAAATATGGACCTATTTCTTAGAAAGCTTTGGTGTCAATTGAGTTCTTGCCGACACGGTAAAGACTAACTTACGGGAGTAGGGACCTAAGAAGAGCGCTAATAGAGTGAAGCGAATCTGGAGCTTGTTATCTTTTGCAATATATATGATGGAGTTTGGGGAATGAAAGAAATGACAAATTGTACAATAACAAAATAAGGAGTGTTAAGCAAATTATTGTGGCAGTCAAGTGTTTATTGTTCAATTGGGATATTAACTCTGATATGTTTAGAGCTTATTCATTGTCCACTCTTATTTGTAATTGAGACGTGGCTGTAAACACATCCATGTAATTGCTTACTCTTGTAGTTACTTTTTTGGTGACCATAAGTTTTTTTTATATAAATTTTGCCTTTTTCTGTCAAAATAATAATAATTAAGATCTTGCAAATCATCATCATTTCGTGTTTCAAGCTTATATCTGCAAAATCCAAGACCATTGTGGTAGTGCCCTTAAAAAAAAACACTGTAGAATCCCTCAACTTTCCTGTCCTAAAATGTTTTCCACGATGATCCCGCTTCACACCTCCATATTATCATATACAACCCCTTCATTAACATCTTTTTCTCCGTTTTTACCGGTAAAGAATTTTGATAAATCATCCGCAATGTAATTTGCTTCCCTTGGGGAGTAGTCCAATTCCACAAATTTGCTTGGGTAGTAGCTTGTGAAATTATCCCAAATGTAATTTTTTATTTCTAAAACAAGACGACGCCACAATGCTCCCAGTGGGAAACATGGATATCCAGGATTACCTACATAATATGATGTCGACGCCAACGCCTATGCCGATACCTTGGTCAGGTTCGATTCTTTCAGCTGGGTATTTTTCCCAGGTACATTACCATCAACCATTAAATAAAATGCAACAGGTATCTTCATCATCTCATGAGCATCAACATACATTCACTACCATGATCTCATTTCATATGAAGAGTCTTTTGGCATTCAATAAGATCAACTAAAGAAGTACAAACTACAATGAGGTTGTACCATATTACAATGAGGTTTATATTCATGAATATACCATAGTACCAACACAAAAGCATTGAGGAGTCCCATAAGCAGCGGTTCGTAACCCTTTTATTTTTGTGTATGACAACCTACCACATACACAAATTGGGTTGTATTATGTCTAATTTTGTTTTTGCTCTCGCAAACAGTGTGTATGTTTGTCTTATAGTATAGGCTTATTTCTATAGCTGGATTGTTTTTTTCTTTTTTTTTTGTAATTCTTTGCCTTTATATATTTTCTTTAATAAATCATTCACATTAACCACAAAAAATAACCACAAATTAAGAAAACACAAAGATAATAACAATCAAATGAAACCAACTGGTACCGCCCAAGTATATTATCAGTATATGCAAGTTCACCATCTAAGCCTATTTACAACAAGGAGGATGTTATAAGTTCTCTAGGCGGTTAACAAATTTCAGCGAAACAATTAGCTCCCAAAAATAACTTAAAATATTTTCAACAATAAATTAGAACCAACTAAAGTGAAGATATCTTCTTACTAATATCTTCAGAAAGAGGATAGTTTTTATTACTTAGATGGAGAAGATAATTTTTTGTCTTTTTTTTTTGTTGTTGTCGAAGGAACAAATAAGCACCTCATTTTATTACTCCTCGTAACAATTTATAAGTTGGATCCGTATCTAACAGTCGGGTTTGGTTCCTATAAAAACAAACCGGAAGTCTAGAAAACGATCCTTTCTTCTATTATATTACCAGTTAATTGTGTGGAAATAAAATTATTAATTTATTGAGTCTACGACACCCATCAATGAACTCGGATATCTAGCTAATCTATGTATATAACTGATTTAAATGGACGAAAATCAAAATAGTATAATTAAGAATTTGATCATTGCATGCGAGTCCTTTTTGGCTGATGCTCCATAATCCAGCTATAAGATTTTTTTTTTTCTTTCCGGATTTAAGCTGCCGCCAACAACAAGTCATTATTATGTATGCAACAACCTAAAAAGCCTAAAATAAAATTTATGAACAGATCAACTCTGAAAAGCAAAGTTTATATTGCAGTCAGTGTCAAACAAAACAAAAGAAAAAGAAATTTAAGCACATTATTCATATTTTCAGTACTTCTTTTATAACTTTCAGAACAACGATCATAGTATGTATGCAACCATATCCTTACAAATGTATATAGAAAACTATGATGATGTCGTCAAATTGCACTGAAACCATAGGGTTGGTCTTTGTATGCCTTTATACAATTATACTTGAATACATTGAACTGCTCAAATCCATACCTTACCATCTCTTTAGTGCTGGTTATGACAATATCACAATTGTTGTTGCTGTTGTTGTTACAATTAGTTGGAAATAAAAACTCTTTTGCGATTACTTGGGTCCACTTGTCTTCGAAGGACCAGCTCTTTCCACCATAACATCGTAAAGTTGTTTCCCATTCTGTATGTGTTCCCAAGAGAGTGATATTACAATGCTAGCTAACTTGTATAGAAAAAGATTCATATATTTGTGCTCATGTGACCAGTATATAAATTTTGGAATCGTAGAGAATAAGAAATATGACGCTTTGTGCAATTTCCAATAAACTACTAAATTACTTACGAAAATCACAGGAAAGAAATGAATTTGTCCTTCGGGCTTTGTCTGCGTCTCCTTGAAGTACACCAAGATGGGAAAGTTTGGCCACCACAACTCCCAATTAACAAATGATGAGTATCTGCAATAAAATGAAAAGACGAAAAATATAAACCCGTAGTCGTGCACTCGTGCTTCTTTATACATTGATTAAATGAGAGCACACTTACTTCCAACGGTTTTTGCCACCAACAAAGGCATTTTCACCTGATTCCTCAAGTTGCTCTCCTATTTTCACTTCCTAGATCATCAACAAACTCGCACACGTTACACTAGGATATGAAACTTCTGAACATGTTTCACAAGTAAGGATAGTAAGTAAGAACTTTTTCTCGAGGAAAAAGTGATATTTTATTTTAGCTAAAGATGAAGCTTACAATGTGGAGTCTAAATGCATTTAAGTACCAAACCAATTGAACTATTATAAAAACGAATGCTTCTAACCTAGTTGAATGTACTATCCATGTTTAGTTTCTTTTCAGAATGCCAAAAAGAAATCAACACCATTTTGGGGATGCAAAAGACAAACCAGTGCTTCGTCATCGAATACAAATTTCACCCGAGTTGACTGAGAAAAAAATGGATAAGCTGATTAGTAAGCAAAAAGGTACGGAAAACAAACAGGTAATAACTTAAGTAGCAGATATGTCCTTATTTCTCTTATTCCTGTTAAGCAGCAACAAAGGAAAACTTCACCACAATTCTTAATTCTTGTTAAGATATTCCTAACCCTCTTAATAACCAAAGTGGGAAGTTGGTATCTTACCACATACACAAATGGGGTTGCGCTTGCACTATGTTTTGATTATTCTTTGCTCTTCACAATAACTTGGTTGCCTTTTGTAGTTCTTTATGTCAGATTTTTTTTTCTTTCAATAAATCATTTTCATTAACCGAAAAACAGAAATTACGCAAACAGAAATGTAAATTACCTGGACTAGTAACAACAATCCAATGAGACCAACTGGTACCGCCCCAAATAGATTATCAGCATATGCTAGTCCACCGGCTAAGCCTGCAGATTTCAGCCGGAAGAATATAATGGTGATCTAACAAATTTCAACAATTAACTTCCCCACAGCAAGTAAACCTATATTAACAACAAATTCAAGCCTAGATAAGTTCCAACAGCTCCGCAAGAATGAATAGAAAGGGCATCAAGTATGACAGAATTGGATCCAAAAGCCGCATTGCATGCGAATACTCACCAAGAAACGCAACTGGTAATCGGTAATCTGGGCCGGGAATCACAGTTTCTCTTTTCACAACACTAGTCTTTTTTCTTCCCATTCCAAACTGGCAATAACCAACCATGAATCAAAAGTTAAAATACTCATACTAATTGCACCAAGGACTAGAAATTGAGATTTCAAGGCCTACTAACCATTGATTTGACAACAAAGCTGCCATGAGATTTGGAAACAACCCCATTTTTGTTACTCAAGAACAAACTCTGAGTAGTATCCATTAATCTACATTTTCTTGCTTCTCCATCTAAGAATCGGCAAAATGTCACTCTAATTAACGATTATCAGTAAAGTAAATATTTAAATTTTCAATATTGTGTAAGAAAAAATGCTTACTTGGAGATAGGAGAAGATGAGAAGCTGATAAGAAGCTTGTTGCCATTTTTTTCCTTACAAATTTTTGTGTGGCTCAGTCGAGGTTCCTTCTAGGACATGACTATTGGTGGTGTTTTACTATAATACCCTTATTTGGTTCGAGAAGATAAGGGTTGTTACGGTAAATAAGTGGTTAAATTTGTCTGAATATTCGGAGATTCCCTTATCTGTTCGGTTCTCTCTTCTGCTTCCCACCACTAAACAGAGTGATAGACAGACTCTGTTTTTGCAGTTAATCATTTCGAACCATTTTTGGAAGCTCAAATTTCTAATCAATTTTGAAAAATGGCGAATACCCTTTGTTTCTCACCAGTAAATGCCATCAAAGCTCAAAACAAACCAGGTATACGGTTCACTTTGTTCCTAATTTTCCTTCAACTGCAAAAAATAAATATCTTATTTTCATTTTGTTATCCTGAAATTTAATGGTGATTGTTTGATTGCATTATGAATTTTAGGATTCTTAATCAATAACCCAAATGCTCCTAAGGTGATTCGGGAAAACAGTGACATATTCAGGAGCTCTCAGACAGCTAAACCTCACTTAATTGTCGTTAAGGTTAGGGTTTATGTCTCTATATGTTTTTTGCTCATTGAATTTGGTGTAGATATGTGTTCATGTTATCCTCAGATTAACACCAAAATTTTGACCAATTTTCCGGGAATTTATTAATGTTTGGCCGTGTAATTTGCAGGCCGATGCTAAGGCTGATGCTAATCCAAGTCCAGCCGTGAAAGTATCAAGCATAGTTTGTAAAAATTGTGAGGGAAATGGTAAGTGAGAATTGCCAATTGAATCTCGTATTAGTGTTTTAGCTGTACACTGTCACTATGGAACTCATGATAGTTAATATATAGTACTTCAGAAGTATTCACTGAGAAATGATTTCGGGTAGTAGTAGTGTCATGTTGTGTGTGGGAGGAGATTGAATATCTTATGGATGGTGAGAAGCTAGGAATTCCAAAAAAATCCGATGCTCAATGGGAATTGGTTGTTCCACTTTTGTGTTCCTGGGGTTGGATTTAGACTAAGGCGGTTTGGGTAAGTGTTTAAAGCTCGGGTCCTTCTTGATGGAGGGTCATTTCAAAGTGCTAATATGCATATAGTGATTTTTGGAGATGAACGATCCGGGGGTTCCCATTGGAGCTGGATGTTGTTGTTTGACTGTCACTTGGTAATTGCTGTAACACCGTTTCTCTCTAATTGCCAGGTGCTGTGGCTTGCTCGCAGTGTGAAGGTAATGGGGTGAATTCTGTCGACCACTTTGACGGACGGTTCAAAGCAGGTGGCTTATGTTGGCTTTGCAGGTATCCTCATTTACTTTTACGAGAATAATCTGGGTGGATAACCACATTGTTTTATAATTTCTATACAAATTCTGGGAGAATTGGTGCTGTTTGTGTTTGTAAAGGAGCTAACTTATAATTGGCATGTGCAAACTTATTTATTGGCAGAGGCAAAAAGGAGATGCTATGTGGGGACTGCAATGGAGCTGGATTTACAGGTGGTTTCATGAGCACCTTTGATGAATAGAAGCAATAATGTGGATTGAGTCTGAAGAATGAGTTGCAGGCTCGGAAAAAGGCTTAGTGTAAGGTCTGAAATAGGTTTATGTAATCGATTTATCTGAAACTTCTGATACTTTAACGTTGTTAAGATTATTGATTTTGCCATAGTTTATATTGCAATACACCCCACAGCTCATGAGCATCAATCATTTACCTCAGTAAAAAACACTTGTAATTAGCATATGCAGGAATCACCCTTGGCACAGAGACATAAAAAATGAACTAGATATAGAAAGAGACACTGATTAGAGAAGACAGGAACATGCAATGAGGCACACTACCATGAAAAACCTATGCTTATGGCTGATTTATGAAGGCACTCATCTGACGTTGGAGCAAACGAGTCGCCTTGGCTTCTGGAAGAAACACGTGGTACACGTGTTTCTCGTTTTCAGCTTCAATCAGCTCTACCTTCACACCTTTATTCTTCAGATATTCTGCATACATAACCCCTCTCTCTTTCAAAAAATCCAGACCAGCCACATAAACGACTACTTTCGGAAACTTGCTCCAGTCAGCTTCCGACAGCTCTAGATTGTCAAAGTTACAAGCATAATGATCACGATTTGATCCTTCTGGCAAGCTCAGTCGCCAGAACATATCGTTCGACTTCACTTCTTGTTCTGCACCCTCATCCTCAGCCATCTCTTTGTCTGTTCTCTTCTCACTTCCGAAGTACGGATGAATAGGTATTAACCCTAAGATCTTCACACAACATTCATTATCTTGTAATGCTCGTACTCCTACATGGTGTGTGATATTTCCTCCTGCACTATCTCCCGATAGAAAAACTCGAGAAATGTCTGCGCTCTCCAGCCATGAATCAGACTGACATTTCATGCTAAGCCATTTAAGTGAAGCAAAGCAATCTTCATAAGCTATTGGCAGTTTATTCTCTGGTGCAAGACGGTAATCGACTGAAAGAACAATACACCTGCATTCAACTGATAAATCACCTAAGAAATGGTGATAACCACACCAAGTTGTTGAACCAATACAGAACCCACCTCCATGGAAGTAAACCAATACTGGAAGTTGTGCAGTAGAATCTTTGGTGTCAGGAAGGAAAATCCTTGCTGAAATCGGCTTTGACTGATCGATAATGACATCTTTTGATCTAAACCCATAGGTTAGCTCTGACGAAGCATCAACAATTGGGGGCGCAAATCGTTTTACTACTCCATCAGAAAATACTTGCAGGTACTTCGGAGATTCTGCAATTATTGACATGTTATGGTTGGGGGGTGCATGTGATTCTTAGAAAGGATATGCAAGAATGGCAGAGAACCTAGACAATATATATATATATATATATGTTGATAGGTATTATCACTTTTAGTCAGGTTTCAATAACAGGTTGTTCATGCAAGAATTACCTGCACGTTTGTGCAATAAGAAATTCAGTCATGCATGACACATGATGGGGTAAACTTGCAAGGTAATGAAATATACTCGACGTTCTCCACCAACTTTGACTTATCTCCAGCTCACTCCGGTTCTACGGCAACATACCGGTTCCACAACAACATATGTATATATCTTCTGTTGTACTCGATAGAGTACAACTTAGTCAAGTTGGTTTCAGTCCTATTGAAGTCGATAAAGAATAACTTAGTCATCAACAACTTAGTCAAAGTTGTTCCAATCAGTTGTAAATAGATTAGGCTAACATATCGTGATCTACTTCTCTGTATAAATACGAATCTATTGAATCAATAAAATTTAACCAGTTCAAAACCATAAACTTAGAAATCCTTTATGGTATCACCTTCAACAGGTTCGATCCTATTTTAACCTAAACCTCTATTTTTTTTTTTTACCATGGCTGGAGAATCCCCTGTTCATGATGAAGATCCTAAAACTCCTAATACCCCTATCAACACCACTGCTCCTAATACCCCTATCAACACCAATGCCAAAACACTCGATCCCTCTTATCCCTATTTTGTTTACCCATCAGACAATCCCTATTTTGGCGATTTTATCGTGTCGAACAAAAGGGCGAATACTGTTGGAATTTCTTCATTTTCTACTTACTATTAAACATGGAGCTTTGCAAGGGTTTTGTGTTAACTGATCAAGTAATTTTTCTTAGCCCATCCATATCTTGCCACACATTTTGCCAGTTCCGCAGTATCTGAAACGGATAGCACCTAAAATCTTCTGAAGTGCAAAAGTCTTTCACCTCAAAAATTCCAAAATCTCCCTAGTCTTCCAACATTTTGACGCATATAGGATTGTTAAAATCTGCGGGCATCCAACTCAAAACCAATTGGCAATGAGTGGAACGACCCTGTTATATTATATTTTAAATTCATTATGCGAAAACTAGTGATGTGGGACTATTGTCCTTTCACACCCTCCCTCACGTGTAAGGCCGGTCATTCGGCATAATTGGTTCTCATGTGCACCCGTGACCGAATAACTGGTCACTCGTATGACCTGTACATGGGGTGGACCGTGACCGAATGTCACCTGCACACTCATGATCCACACCATAGGACCACATGTTACGCCGAATCACTGGCCTTACACGTGAGGGAGGATGTGAAAGGACAATAATCCCACACCACTAGTTTCCGCATAATGAACTTAAAATATAATATAGAAGGGCCGTTCCACTCATTGCCAATTCGTTTTGAGTTGGATGGACGCAGACTTTAACAAAGACCGCTACAAACTATGATTAACAAATAGTCCCACATCGGACCAAGGGATTCCAAGGATCTTTAATATATGATATTAGGATTGCCAAACAAATCGCCAATCACCGATGGTTTGGATGCCCACCTAATAGTCCTAGATGGGGCTATCAGCCAAACAAACCAAAGAGAAAACTTGCTATCACCAAATGAACTCGGGCATCAAAATCATCCAGATTTTGCGAACTGACTATTTCATGACACAAACAAGCATTACCAGAATCTATGGAGAGATTTTTTGTGATTGAGAGCAAAACCGTCGAAGTTTATTGGTCTGTTCATAATAGCACACTTGTGGTTGTGATTGTGTATCCAGTAGTATTGGGTCGGAAACCGCAATAATTTGGTGGGAAATGAACCACAAAACCCCTGAGCTACTGACACTCATCTCATCTGTGAATAGTGCAAGTGGAGATGTCACGTTTGTATTCTTGATAATTAACGCACATATATGGTGTACTAGCTTCATCTGATTTGGGAAAACAAAAAAATTTCTAGCTCAGCAGAACTCTCGTTATCCATGGCTACTTCTGAAACCAACAAAGATACTAACAGTAGTAACCACGACGGTGCAATTACTCTTGATTTTCCCAAGGGTAGTGGACGTCCTAGTTTAGGAAGTGATGTTATGTATCAATATCAAGGTTTCTGGAGCTTTGCTAAAGCAATTCAAGACGTAAAGAATGCGCAACAGAACTTCAAAGCTTCAGATACAGATGTGGTTATTTCCACACTGCCCAAATCAGGCACTCTCTGGTTGAAAGCACTCGCATTCGCCATCGTCAACCGTTTCCGTTACCCTTGTTCTCCTAGTTCAAAGAATTATCATCATTATAGGCACCCATGTCCCTTACCCTTCTTTGCCAGAATCTATTAAGACCAACACAAACTGCAAGATTGTATATATGTGCAGAAACCCTCGGGACAACTTAATCTCTGCATGGCAGTTTGTGAACAAACGCAGGGCAGCATTGCCACCAAGCACTGATAAACTTCCGCCATTGTCACTTGAAGAAGCATTTGAGTTATTCTGCGATGGCATCTCAATATTCGGACCGTTTTGGGATCACGTGCTTGGGTATTGGAAAGAGAGCTTAGAGAAGCCTCATAAAGTGTTGTTCATGAAATACGAAGATTTGAAGAACGAACCACTAATTCATTTGAAGAGACTTGCAGAATTCATGGGTTGCGGTTTCACTTTAGAATGAAACAACACAAGACTTTCTATTCTTCAGCAAACCTTAGAATCCAGAATACAATTTCTCCAGCAAAGTGGAAATTTTTAATCAAATAGCAGTATTCGCTCTCTTATACAACACACATTACATAGTAGAGATAATGGAAGAATCATATATCATATCGATTGCAGTAATTAAATCCATACCAAACTCCATAAGGAACAAAAACATTGAAGTTAAATGTAGAAATCCTTGAATTAGGAGCATAAATCTTCACATTCTCCGGTTTCCAACCATCAGATCCTGCCCTGTATAGATACAACTGACAGATTCTGTCTGTACATGGTCCGGATAAGTGGAATGTATCAGTTGAACATCTCTCAAATGTTCTTGATTTTGGATCATCTAGTCTTGGTGCATACACCTAAATCAATCAATCATCAAACAAAAATACAATTAAAATCGAAACAGACCCAGTTATTGAAATTCGATTACAATTGAAAAGGGACAGGTTTTTAATGAGTTTACCTGGTTTCCATGGGCATCACTAAATGAAAGACTGATCTGATCACGAGTAGTTCTAGTTGAAGAACAACTAGTTTTTATTGCTACAGTATATTGACACGCATAATTAGCTGCTTCTTCGATCTTGAATGATCCATATTCTTGAGGCTTTGAACTCAAGATTATGGGTTCTTCTACTGCTTGACATTGATGAATGGAGGAGCAGAAGAATACAGCAAAACAGAGAAGCGAGATCGCTTTGGCGTTGACCATTTTTGTGTGTTTCTCGGAAAATTTTATCCCTTTGTTTGATTATTGGTACTTTATAAAATGAAAAAAAAAAACAACTAGCTGAATTTGTTTTTGACTTTGTAGTCGTAACTGTGGGCTTGTGGGCTGTGGCGCTATCAACTCCACGCGTTCTTTTTCTGGTGGCATATGCTGCCGAATCTTTTGAACTCACCTTGAGAGAAATTATGAGATTTTTCCAAGAGCTTCCTTTTGGATTTGGCTTCATGCTTTGAATGCCATGTCTTAATGAAGCAAATTTACGAAGAAAAATGCTAGCCTTACCCAGCATTTATCCCAAGAGAGAGAGAGGATGGGACTCGATTTAACCTGCACCTATCCTAATAGTAGAGCGAACGTCCAAATCATATGGGATTGTCTTTTGGGGAGATGATACACCCGCTGAATTCGAAAATGATATATATCCCCCCACTCTTTACCCTTTTCCTTTCCCCACCTATGTGTCATGTAGGCATTGGTTAAATCCATAATTCAGAGGATCAAAAGCTAAAAACAGCGTCTTCTTGGAACTATAAGTTTATTTTTAAATGCACTAATAGTAATTAATGTTTGATGACTTTTCTCAAAGATATAAATGGAAACTATTTATATCTCTCTTCATTTCTTAATCTGCGTGAAAACTTCAAAAACATCGTCTAAAGTGGAACGAAAGGAGTATAATTTAATGAAAAATAAATAAATTTGGACTTGTATATAAATAAGTTCACTGTTAATCAAAAAATAGCATAGCACAATTGTTTAGAGATGAGCTCTATGAATATTAATTATATATGAGGAGTTCGAATCCTCCTAATCTTTTATTTTTCTAAATTAAAAGAGAAATGTGAATTGAACTGGTCCAAGGTCAATCTTTATGATTCTTGGTAGATATGATTCCTCATTCTCTATGGTAGAGAACATAGTAAGTTTAGAAACTACAAAAACCAAAAACTTAATGTCATCCTCTAATATCTTTCTAGTTTTACGTATTTACTCATGAAAGGTAAACGTGGGGATACCAAATATATTAACTTTTTTTGTTCGGCAACCCGTAGACAAAACTTAACAAGTAGATCAACTGAATGATCCTTGATAATATGAATATAAAGTTTTGTATCTCAATCAGTATGTATCTAGACACAAGGTCCGTGAATCTGATTAAGCAGAGTATTTGGACGATCTCAAAAATGATTATCCAAGATTCAATCTAGTCGTATCCAAATATGATCGGAATTCCACCAGTGATTAAACTTGTTATCTATCTTTCAAGATACGAATTCTACAAGAAACATGTCTTGTAATCGATTATAATTAAGCAGAAGTATCTACTTAGATTGAATACGTACAAACCTGTGTAAATCCAAAACATAATGCGGAAAAATAAAAACATAAGAAATTTTTTGTTAACGAGGAAACTGCAATAGCATAAAGACCCTAAGATCTCGTCCAGATTGAACACCACACAGTATTAAGACGATACAGATACTAGCATACTATCAGACTTCAGATTGAAATGTGGTTGAGATCGAGCCTATGCTTCGAGAAATTCAGTTGCAGTCGTGATCCTTACGTTTCTTGAACCTCGCAAGGCTCTACGCATTGGATTCCCTTAAATGACATCCTTTACATCCTAAGAGTTGGTTTAGCTGAAGTAAAGACTTTCGATACCAATTTTCCTCTAACAGATAAGCCTATTTGATTTCCGTTTAGATCAAATATCAAGGTATGGAAATCTGTTTGCAAGACAAAGTTAGCAAAACTCAAAAATCCGTAAATTACGACTCTCGAAGAGAATCCTAGATTCTTCAACACCTCTCGAGAACAATCTTCGAAAGATCAACCAAGATCAGTCTTTAGATATTTATATTGAGGAATCACAAAGTTTGAGATGAAGAGAACTTTGCGTTTACTATCTATCTTGCCTGAAAGAGATTACGATAACCTCAATAACAGAAAAGAAAGATAAAGATCCACGAACTATCAAGGTAAAAATAGTCGTACCTGGCTTCACCAATCCCCAAAATAAAGTATTTTAGTTGTAGACCTAATAATGTTCCAAAGAGGAAACCAAGGTCAACTATGATACAAAATTTCAGGGATTTAGTTTCCCAGTTGAAAGAGATGCTCTATTTATAGTCTTGAAAGACCATAGTTAGCTTAGAATTCAAGATAAGATAAATTGAGAATCAAGCAAACACTTCAGTTTTCAAAATACAATAGAAGATTATGCATATAGGTTCATTTACGGAACCGTATACAATGATTGTTTGGTTTGGCAAGTTAGCTAAAGAACTAAAGGCTATCTGATGTTCATTTAGACACATAAGGGTTTAATCATGATACACACACATAAGTGTTTAAGTGATCAATAAAGTCTTTAAAGTGTTTATGAGAGTTCTAGTAATGCTAAACATATTATGAAAATTAGTTTGTAAGCATATACTAACATATAAACTGGGACAGTTGGTACAACAGTTCGTAAACCGCAAGGCTTATTCATGAGTCAGGGTGCAACGGTTCGTGAACCGGGTTCGCCAACCCTACTACACTATCGAACTCAGTTGACCATAGTTCGTGAACTGGGTTTGTCAGTTGATAGCCTATTTATCCAACTTTTAAAAATTTAGTTCATCGCGGTCCGCCAACCGGGTTCTTAAACTGTTCCCAACGAACTTGCGTTTTGCGAATGAGTTCATCAACCTTCTTATATTTCTGTAACTCGGATATCTATGGTTTGCGAACTGGTTTGCTAACCTTTCCTCAGTAGAAACATCAGTACATTCATAATTCTTTCTTATGATGTTTGAAACATTCCCAAGTGATATGATCATTTGCATGGGGAATTTTTAATTGATCAATATATTAATTCATAGGATGATCTTGGGACCTCGACCAGATTGAACGCCAAACTGTATTAAGACGATACATATACTATCATACTATCAGACTTCGGATAGGAATGTAGTTGAGACCGAACCTACCCTCTGAGCGATTCAGTCGCAGTTGTGATCCTTACGTCTCTTGAACCTCGCAAGGATCTACGCACTGGATTCCCTTAAATAGCATCCTTTACAGCCTAAGAGTTGGTTTAGCTGAAGTAAATACTTTTGATACCAATCTACCTCTAACAGATAAGCCTATTTGATTTCCGTTTAGATCAAAGATCAAGGTGTGGAAATATTTTTGCAATAGACAAAGCTACCAAAAATCATAAATCCGTAACTTACGACTCTCGAAGAGAATCCTAGATTCTTAAACACCTCTCTAGAACAATCTTCGAAAGATCAACTAAGATCAGTCTTTAGATATTTAGATTGAGGAATCACAAAGTCTGAAACGAAGAGAACTTTGCAATTACTATCTATCTTTCCATAAAGAGATTACAAAAACCTCAATAACAAAGAAGCAAGATCAAGATCCATGAAATATCAAGGTAAAAATAGTCGGACCTGGCTTCACCAATCCCCAAAGCGTTAATAATGTTTCATAGAGGAAACCTAGGTCAACTAGGATACCAAATGTCCAGGATTTAGTTTCCCAGTTGAAAGAGATGCTCTATCTTTAGTCTTCCAGGACCATAGTTAGTTTATAATTCAAGCTAAGATAACTTGAGAATAAAGCAAACACTTTTGTTCAAAATACAATAGAAGATTATGCACATAGGTTTGTTTATGGAACCATATACAAGGATTGTTCGGTTTGGCAAGTTAGCTAAAGAACTAAAGGCTATTTGATGTTCATTTAAAGACCTAAGAGTTTAATCATGATACACATATATAAGTGTTTAAGTGATCAATAAAGTCTTAAAAGTGTTTATGAGAGTTCTAGTAATGTTAAACATATTATGAAAATAAGTTTATAAGCATATACTAAAATATAAACTGGGACAATTGGTACAGCGGTTCGTAAACCGCAGGGCTTGTTCACGAGTCAGGGTGCAAAAGTTCTTGAACCGGGTTCGCCAACCCTACTAGAATACCGAACTCAGTTTGCCGTAGTTCGTGAACTGGGTTCGTGAATTGATAGTAAAAAAACGGGGGTCTAACAACCACACCCAACAATTCGTTTGGCAATCTGAGAGGACTTACTCCAATACACTTTCTATAGAATCAACTAGACATTCAGACTCAATATAGATAAAAGTATATCAAAGAGTTTAATATCTCTAACTCTTAATTCAATCCGCAATCAACAAATAGAAATCTGCGAGCCCGATTGAATATAAGAGGAGTTAACTTGAACGGTACTAAAGACCAATGTTCAAGTGTCAATAAATGTAAATCAACAACCAAATGTTGGATATTCTAATTGATTGATATTAAAGCACAACCTGTGATATTTCAATTATATAACAAAATATAATGCAAAAAAAAAATAACACAGACACCAGAATTTTGTTAACGAGGAAACCACAAATGCAGAAAAAACCCGGGACCCAGTCCGGATTCAACACCACACTGTATTAATCCGCTACAGACACTAGCCTACTACCAATGAAATTCGGACTGGATTGTAGTTGAACCATAATCAATCTCATACTGATTCAAGGTACAGTTGTACTCCTTACGTCTCTGATCCCAGTAGGATACTACGCACTTGATTCCCTTAGTTGATCTCACCCACAACCAAGAGTTGCTACGACCAAAAGTCGAAGACTTGATAAACAAATCTGTCTCACACAGAAAAGCCTATAGGATTGAGTAAAATATGTCTCCCAAAGAAATACCCAAGAGTTTTTGTTCCGTCTTTTGATAAATCAAGGTGAACATGAATCAATTGATAAACCAGACTTATATTCCCGAAGAACGGCTTAGTATTATCAATCACTTCACAATAATCTAAATCGTATAATGACGAAACTAGATATTGTGAAATCAAAAACGATGAGACGAAGATGTTTGTGATCATGTTTTATCTTGCCTATCGAAGAAATTAATCTCGAGAAAATATTAGAGAAGATAAAACTCAAACGATAGAATCAGGCAAGATCAGAACATGCAACTACAAGAGAAATAGTTGGGTATGGCTTCACGATTCCAATGAAGTTTTTCAAGTCGTTAACCTACAAGGTTTAGGAAAACCTAAGGTTAAAGGAGAATCGACTCTAGATTATGCAACTTGTAACACACATGAGGTGCGGGGATTAGGTTTCCCAGTTGCTAGAGTTATCCTTTATATAGTTTTCAATTCATGGTTTGCAATCCAAGTTACCTTGGTAACAAAGCATTCAATATTCACCGTCATATGAAAAACCTGATTCAACCAAACTAATATCTTTCAACTGTTAGATCGAACTTAGCTTGTTACACACAAATGAAATGTACCCTCATTTACGTTTATGAACCGTACCCAAACGTGTACACCCATGTTGGCTCAACAATGGTCAACCGAAGTTAGACATATGATAACTCTCATATCAACCATATTCATCTTATCCATAACCAGTTCAAATGACTCAAATGAAATTAGTTAAAGAATCGTTCAATTTCTATATTCTCATAGACGTATACAAGAACACAATCGAAACAAAATCGGTTTGATTCACTCGAATCAATTCATGAACATTATAGACACGGTTTGCAAAGATTGCATTCCTTATTATATAAATGTTTAAGTTCATGTACACAACCGATTTTAGAAAGTAACTCACTCAAGTACGCAAACAGGTACGCATACTTGAGTAGCCGGACTTGAGTTTGGTTATGCCAGTACGCGTACGGGTGCACATACTTCAACACATTCCAAACTCCAACAGATTTTCACGGACGTGAACTTTCCGCCGGTGTGCGTACGGGTATGCATACTTGCCCAGACATTAGTAACCACCAGTACGCGTACGGGTATGCATACTTCAGGTTCCCGGATTTGGACTTGTACACTAATGTGATTAACACACTATGCTTATATCCAAACATGGTTACATGATTCTAAACTCTTTATTTCAATTATTGAAACTTTCTTAGAGGACGTTATGTAGTTGTTGTTCACAAACTATTTTTCGTCAAGGCGATTTTCAAGTTATTGAAATTATCATAATGAAACATTCCAAGACAACACCAATGATTGTATCACACGAACCATGTAAGATGTGACTCGACAATTTTCATATGATCTTATTCGGACTTTCATCACGAATGTAAGATGAATTCGGCCGAAGCGAAAGCTTTCCAACACAAAACTATATTGTAACACGACTTATGTCTCAATATATGAGATAGAGTATAAATAGACTTTCCAAGTGATAAATAAGTTTCAGTCTCCACATACCTTTTGTCGATGAAGTTCCACAAGCTCCCCTTAACAGTTCTTCGTATTCAAGAGATGAACACCGTAAAGTCTAAAGCTCAATTACACAATCTATGTCCTAGTTCCGAGACATCTAAATAGGCTATAAATCAAGAATCATAGTTTTGATCACTAACATTGACAAACATGCTTGAGATAACAACGCATGCGTGTTCGACCGACAAATGCTCTAACAATCTCCCCCTTTGTCAATTTTAGTGACAAAACTATATATACATATGGATTACAAAATAAATAAAAACTTCTTAGCTTCTCATCCAAATGCTTGATCTCCCTGGCATATTCAACATTACTCGAAATCTTCGTCACTTCCAAGTACTCCAATGATTCCAAAGGTTGTAAGTTTAGTATCATCGTTGTTGAGTATCTGTAGCGATAACAATGAGAAAACAAGTGCTCTCGATTATTGTTATACAATGTCATAGTATTATTACACAACATCAAAGTTCAATTGCATCACAACTTTGACAATAATACTATGGTGATATGTATTACTCCCCCTCAGTCAATACATTATCTCAATATGAAAACCACTCCCCCTTACATAATGATCCGTAAACCATATGTATTTGTAGTATGAAACTAAACATTAATTATCCCCCTTTTTGTCAATAAAAATTGTCAAAGGTACGAAAACTAGTGAGATCCTCATGAAATTTCCATAGAGATTCTTCATGACCAAAAGAGAACAAACATACAAACAAATTCAGATGCAATCATAAAGCCGAAGCTAAATGCATTCATCAAGGAATTTATAAAGATACAAGATAACCCCTATAAAATTCCACAGCCGCACTCCCCACAAAGATATGGAGATTAAGCACAAGTTCATAAACGAACTCTCCCATAAAATGTCATTCCCGAGCAACAAAGGCGACCTTGCTTTTACAAGAAAAGAAGGATTTCATTGGATATAACTAAATCACATGAAAATATGAATTTGTATCCAAAAAATCAATAGAATTAAACACACAAGTTGATTAATTCAATTGCACATGCTCGACATAAGAGAACTTACGGATCAACACCGTAAAAACAAAAAGATGTGGATCCGAGAAGATCAATACTGCAGAATAAACAAGAAATCACTCTATTTTCCATCACCATTTGCACAATGACATAAAATAGACAATTCTTGTAAACAAAAGTTCATCCTTTCTTCCATCACTATTTGCATAATGACATAAAAGGCATAACTTTTGTTTTTCAAAAGTTCATTCTATCTTTTATCAATACTTTCATACCGACATATAATAGAGATAACTTTTGAAAAAGTATGGGACAGTCAAGGTTCACGGACGTAAACAACATATCCCATAACAATTTGCAATATATAAAACCATAAATATTAAAATTGCAAACATCATCTTCCAAATAACTTAGAATTTACATTAACAAATCTAAAAACATTGAAGACGAAAAAAACGTTTGGAACTAGCTATGTGTAATCACAATAATGACTATTCCAAACCCTAGTAATCCTTCTAAACAAAAACAAGAATAAAAATTCTGATAAGAAGTTTCCTAGACATTGAGACCTCTAAAGAATTCTTTATCGTCCCCGAACTCCTTGTCGTCAACAGCTATGGGAACATATGGTTTGTGAAGATAGTAGTCAATTTCAACAAACCTTCTAGGCTGATGATGTCGAACCAGGGACTTCTGAATTTCAAGAGTTCTCATAACAATAGCCTTTATTTACTGAATCTCCTTTCTTGTATCCTTCAACTTATCAAGAACACCAGAAAACTTCTGAGAATTTGAAGGAACGTCTCTTGGCTTCCTCACATTCCTTCTTTTTCTTTTCAAAGTTGGAGGCAACAAAGATTTCTCTTTTTCCTTCATGATTGATGGCTTAACAATCATATTAACATCTTTTCCATCAGAAGATAGGATGCCTGGAGTATCCATAAGAGTACGAGTTTGTGAGAGGAAATCACAATTTAAACTCACCAAGCAGTCTTAAGATAAAAAAGAGTTCCAGAGAAGGAAAAAGGAATGTAGGGTTACACAACCTTTAAACAGGTTCGTACACGAACAATCCACAACCCTAAAAAGAGTTGAATTGTCGAGAATAACCCCCTTTATTGATTGACAGGGAATTCCAATTTTGCAAAAACTAAGAAAAGAAGAAAATAAACTTTTCCTAAAGCCTGAGATGTGCACAAAATTGTCTCTTTTGATCAGGCGCATGAGACAAGATACACTAAACAACACAATCAAGTTGTTCTGTGGTGAACAACAATCTGTCCACCATGTTCCTTATGGAAGGAATTCATTGAACCATGTCTATCAAAACGTTTAGACCATACTTTGTTTTCTAATGGTCTTATCTTATCTTTGGAAACTAACTTCTTCGAAGAAGACAAAATCTTACATACCTCGCAGTTTTTGAGCGAGTTTAAGCTTATTTGCTAGTCGATTTGCTCTTCGCTGAAGTTTGTTGACATATCTCATCTTGTGTTTGTACTTGAAACACTATGAAAGTTCATGACGCTTGAGTGAACAATAAGAGCATGTCAACGCATATGATGATTCAAACACCCGGGATGTGCAAGCTAATAGACACATGGTAGAACCTGAAAAATCAGACAGAGAGTTTCCAACAGAAAAGTCAATTATTTCTTCCAGACTGGTTGAGTCTTCTTCTGAAAGAATATCAAGATTGATATATGTATTGCTACAATTATCAAAATCAATATTTTTACAAAGAAGTGCAACACTTGATTTTCCGTCTTTATTGGAATCATATTGATCAGACATTTCATCAAGAGTTGTGATAGACGCATTTATGTGTCTAATTTTCCATCAATATTTCGTATTGTTAGTACTCGTTTTCGTCCTTATTATTGTGTTTTTATGTATTTTTAGGTATTTTTGGAAATAAACCTTTTTGGGAAATTCGGCTCGAAAAGTTGCTCGGGGCACCCCTGGAGGACAACTGCTAAAAGGACTCTCAGTTTGGAGAAGGGGCACCCAGTTACTAAGGGCACCTTCTTCACTATTTGCACCCAAGACCACCATATGCTATTCACACCCCTACTCTGCTAAGGGGTGTCTCTTCTTCACGTACAAACTGTTTTGGCGGGAAAAATGGTGTTTCACCTACGGAACTCTTGGAGACAATTTTGACGGGATTTCTGTTCGATTTCTTCGTGGGTTTGGATTGATATCCACCTGTTTCACCGAAACAGGGTTGGTATATGGGTCAGATACGATAAGGGAGGCAGATTTCTTCATATCTCGGCAAAACAGGGACACGAAATTCTGTTGTGCGTTCCCGTGTTTTGTGAGTAATTCACAGAGGTTGGTGTGTGTCTTCAAGGAGTTTTACTACAACATAGACTATGTCTCAGCGTGTTTAGAGGATGCAGGCGCGTGGAACTGATAATAAAAGGAAGTTTCCTTCGACAAACAGGGCAGTTAGAGCATCGAATATTTTTTCCTTGTATTTGGGGGATATGCTTTGAAGGGGAGAATATTTTGTCGGAGGATTTCATTCTTTAACAGTGGAGAGAGCATTGACAATTCATTAGATAGCAGATAATACTTTCCTTAACTGGCAGTGAAGAGTAAAGGTGATTGATAGTTGATTATTCTCGGAATTTATTATGAGAAGATACGGAGGTTGTCGCAGCCTGTTGAGTATAAAAAGAGTTCCGGAGATCATATGACGGGGGATGGAGAGTTAAGGGTTCGAACAAAGGCTGAGGATTGGGAGTTGCAGAGCTTGTCTCTGCTGCTGCCATTGAAGAAGAAGAAGAACACGAAACAGCAGTTAAAAGCAGTCGCAGAAAAACCGTGACCTATACTTTCAAACTCAATAACTTTGTAACAATTTTTCCAACAATTATTTTGAGTTCGCAACAGTTATGTTAGGTTCTCTATAACAGTGGGCTGTGTAACAATTATAACAGTGGGTTTTGTAACAATTATAACTGTTGCAAATACACTGTTTTATACCTTTTCTCCTTGTAAACACCTTTTTGAGCAATGAAAAATTATTTTGAGAGTGTTTTCACCATGTGGAGCTAGACCCCATCATCGGGACAACGGAGGAAGCAACTTTTCATGATTGTGGTAAATGAATTAATTATTTTATTGACTTTTTGCATAGATTTAATTGTTTTATGATTTCAATTAATTATTTGTTATTTTGTAAGATGCCGCATGCTTAGTTTTAATTACTTTAGATGCGTCACGCTTTTAACTTACAAATAATATTTTACGAAATCTATTTTTGGCAAAGAACTAGAGTCACAACTTCTTTTGTTTGAGCTATATTGTTTAGAGTTAATGACTGAACCACAACAATATGAAAAGCAGTGGAATCCCGAGTCCCGGTATCTCTTCATCCTGTGACAAATTTTGTATATATATTTTTCCTTATTTTCTTTATTAAATCTTAAAACAAATTCTCAACAAATCTGAGTGAACGAATCATCTTACTACAACTTCATTGAAAAAATAATATCAACTTTTGGCGCCGCCGACGCTGATTTGTTTAAAAATTTGTTTTTAGTTTTTTTAGTTTTTTTTTATTTGTTCCTTTTTACGCCTTTTAGTATTTCTTGTTTGATTTCAGATTTGGAACTGAGCTAAAGAAAAGGGGAGAAAGTCCTGAAAACAAAAGCGAAGCCAAAGAAAAAAAAGAAGGAGGAATCCAAAAGGAGTGAAGAAGAAATTTTTTGTATATACATATTCTATTTTATTTTTTTAGAAACTGTAATTAAGTTTTTTTTTTTAATTTTTGTAAAGTTTTTTTGTTGGACATTTTTTTTGGACATTGGACATTTTTGTTTATTATTATTTTTTTAGAAACCCTACGGAAGGGTACTTTTAAATAAACTTTGTGCAGAGAAGGACGACGATTACGATATCGCCTCGGCCCCTCGGGTTCGTACATGACATAGGAGTCGTGGCCCGAGTCGACTTCAACGGTTCATCCCCCGTCTGGAACGGGAGGTAAGAATTCTAAACACCCGCGAATCCACTGTCAGCGGGTTACTGGATGATTTTGTATGCATATATGTTGAGGACCTGAAATCGGATTTAATTTTCTAGTAAAGGGAAAGGCCTGGCCAAATCAAGATAAGGACTCAGATTTCATCACCGTTTCCTTCTTGCCCGCCTTAGGAACACGTAACCTACGCGAACCTAAGCCTAAAATTTTGACTAGAACGATACCGATAGGGTAACGAGCTTAATAGGAAAGTCATTCAAAAAATATTGTTTACTCTTTTAAGCATACTTCGAAGTTCATGATGGTTTCTGTGATTTGAATGCGTGACTACGCCGCCTTGTAATGCGGTGAGGCCTTGGTTATCAAAGCTCCATGCAGCTTCCCTCGCCTCTATTCAACTTACTTTGACTTGGATTGATTCCAGAGGGGTTTTATCAAATTGTAACGAATTCCCTTTCGAAGGATTAGAAGCTGGTCTAGAAACAATCTAAGTGGAGCCATCATGGTTTTTGTTTGCTAGATAAAATAGGCTTGTTGTGGTCGAGTCAGCCTTCTTTGTGTTTGTTTAGAATTCCCTTGCAGTTAGCATGTTGAACTGGTATTATAATAGCCAATACAATGAGTATCCGACTGAGCAGCTTAGACATTATCCTTTTTATGACCATAATGTGAATAGTGATTGGGAACGCGAAACCTTTGAAGGTTATGGTCCATACCATTTGAGCCCAATTACTATCCACATACCCACAGGTCATACGAGCAAAACAATCCTTTTATTTCTCTAGAAGAGTCTCTCAAGAGTTTCGATGAGTCAACACGGAAGTTATTTATGAAAGATACTTATAATATTCTTCTCCCAGAAGAGTCCGTAGAGCGGTCAACTAAGATATCTCTAGAAGAGACCCTCAAGCATTTTACTGAGAATACAAATAGGATTGTGGAAAAACTTGCTCAGGATAGTCTTAATTTCCAGTGTAGTTTTCCCAATACCACCCTCGAAAATAAGGATAGTTTTTATTCACATAATCAAGATGACGAGGTTAGAATTGGTAACACTACTTGTTTTGATAAGGTTCGATCATTTTCATGTTATTATAGTGATGATTATGATGAGGACAGTATTGATGAAGAACATGAAATATGTAGGCATAGTGATCAGGAATTTGTTACTCTGATTGAGCTTTATAATGATAGTGTTGTTTCTAATACAAATCCAAATAATTTTAATAATTATTCACCTATTCAAAAGGATGTCGATTTGACTAGAGATACCACCGTTTTAGACGATGTAGTTCATGATCCTTTATCCTGCTATATGTTGGATAATCCATTATTTGATGTGCCCATCAGTGAATCGGAGGAGGTAACTATGATTAAAACCTTAGTTGATGAGCCTTTATATGAAACTTTCTCTGATAATCCTTTATATGATTGTGATGATGGTTTAGAGGAAAGATTTTACCCTGAGAATACTGTTTTAGAATCTAGCGATATAGAAACACTAGTCTTAGAAGATGATAAACTCGTAGAAATGAGTGAGGATGAACCCAACTTAGAAGAATCTATTGACAATTTCCAGAAATCTGATGACCTAGAAATTAGGGAAGTTGTGACTAGTCTTTCTAGAGACACAGAAAACTCTAAGTTTGGGGGTGATTATCATTCTCCGTGTGCTTTAACTCTTAGAAAGTACCCTCCTGTAGGACTTGACATTTGTTCCTCAACCATCTTACAAGATTATCTTCATACACGTTTTCCCGAACCTAATGATGTCCAGAAAGAAGCTCAGTTGTTAGAAACCCATCCTCTGGTTGATGTGGTTAACCCAGACGATGATACCAAGATTGACTTTGTTTTCCCACCAAAAACTTTTCAACCAATTGTGGGAACTTTTGATTTTAAGATGTGTCGGTTATTAAGTTTTGAGACTAAACCTAATCACTTTAGGATATTAGGGTCGACACATTTTCTTAAGGAAGACCACCTCTTTCATTGTGGTCAGCTGTGTGAGTCAAATCTGATTGACTTAGAGGATCCCCAGTTATTCAGGTTGTTGTTATGTGCTTATAAGTTCTTAGTTGAGTTTTTCCAGACTCTAATACCTGAACCGGATCTTAGCTTTGAGGAAATCCAACCGATGAAAACCTGTTATCTAGACCCAGTTATAGAACCTGAACCTGAGCCACAACTAGATGTAGTTGTCTTAAACAAGGGTATGTTCATCTTTTTGGTCTGTTGCAGTTTCCTCTTCTTGTGGGTAATACTTTTTGATCCAGATGACCCACAGTTATTCCGACTACTTCTATATGATTCTATGAGGTGACTAATTCCTTCCGATGTCTGGCTGAAGACTTTAAACTTAGCACTTCTTGGGAGGTAACCCAATATTCTTGCGACACGGTAATATCTTTCCTTATCTCTTTTGCTTCAAGTGGTAACAGTTTCTCCTTGTTCATGCTTTTAATTTTATCTTTAGAACATTGAGGACAATGTTAGATTTAAGTTTGGGGGTATGGGAGAAACATTTTAGTCGCATTTTTGAAACTTCTAGCGTCACATAGTACCCGGTTAGCTAAGTTTACATACTGTTTCTCACCGAAAAGATAGAAATTGGAATGCTAGAGATAAAACCTATTGAGACATTAGAGAAAAAGACATTGAGATCCTTGAAATTCAGGAGAGAACTTGTTCCTTTTAGAGGGTAACCGTGATGGACCTAACCATCCATGATGGAAAGGCGAGTAGGTCAGGAGGAAATGCCAGAAAGACAAAGCAACCTCACAATGTAGTCTTAGTTACTGGATTATTACGACTCTCTCTCAGTAGAAACTTATCATCATCAACAAGCGGAGCGACATCAAAATATATGAAGAAAGTTGAAGACGTTTAAGGTTTAGAAGTAACAATAGAAAAGAATATTTCAAAAATCAAAGTTGAAGACTTAGTTACAAAAAGTTATAAGAACAAATGATATAAGTTGTTGAAGTTCATGATACCAAGACATCACAAGTTGCGAAGATCCAAGTTCTAAAGTCCTTCTCTCATGGCCATTTAAATTTTTGTCTACAAAAAAAAAAAAAAGAAAAGAAAAAAGAAAAATGAAAAAAATGAAAAATGAAAAATCATCGTTACGTTTTGTTCAATAAGGCCAAAGGGAAGTAGAAATTTATAAGTCAAACAAGAGATCGAAGAGAAGAGTTAATTGTAAAGGTTCTATGAGGTTTGATAGTTTATCATCAACAGTTGAAGACCGAAGAAGACGTTATTTCTACTGAGCATTATGAGAGAGTCGAAGAAAGATACATTTGGTTGCTTTGTTAGTCCGCTTTCCATCTGGCACAAGATCTTTCAAGTGGTTCAACTCATCACACGTAATTATTCCAGCTGTGTAGCAGATGTCCCCCTCATCTTTATCTCTCTCCTAATCTTATCCAGCTGTAAAGCAGCGGACGCATCTTACAATGTTTATCTAGCTGTGTAGCGGATATCTCTTTATCTAGCAGTGTTGCGGATGTGTCTCCCCTTTTCTTCAGTCAGCTTTAGTGCTGACACCTTTAATTTCTCTGGCATTCTAGTTACTTGGAGATAGGTTGAGAATATGTATGTCCTCATAGCTCTTTGGATACCTGTGACCAATTAGAAGTAATGGTTTTGTGGGTACACCTCTGGTAAACCCTCCCGAGATTAACTCGGTCACTAGGGACACCTAGTGAGTTAGGATTTTATTTTCCATATTAGTTTTGCTCGAGGACTAGCAAATAATAAGTTTGGGGGTATTTGATAGACACATTTATGTGTCTAATTTGCCCTCAATATTTCGTATTGTTAGTACTCGTTTTCGTCCTTATTATTGTGTTTTTATGTATTTTTAGGTATTTTTTGGAAATAAACATTTTTGGGAAATTCGGTTCGAAAAGTTGCTCGGGGCACCCCTGGAGGACAACTGCTAAAAGGACTCTCAGTTTGGATAAGGGGCACCCAGTTACTAAGGGCACCTTCTTCACTATTTGCACCCAAGACCACCATATGCTATTCACACCCCTACTCTGCTAAGGGGTGTCTCTTCTTCACGTACAAACTGTTTTGGCGGGAAAAATGGTGTTTCACCTACGGAACTCTTGGAGACAATTTTGACGGGATTTCTGTTCGATTTCTTCGTGGGTTTGGATTGATATCCACCTGTTTCACCGAAACAGGGTTGGTATATGGGTCAGATACGATAAGGGAGGCAGATTTCTTCATATCTCGGCAAAACAGGGACACGAAATTCTGTTGTGCGTTCCCGTGTTTTGTGAGTAATTCACAGAGGTTGGTGTGTGTCTTCAAGGAGTTTTACTACAACATAGACTATGTCTCAGCGTGTTTAGAGGATGCAGGCGCGTGGAACTGATAATAAAAGGAAGTTTCCTTCGACAAACAGGGCAGTTAGAGCATCGAATATTCTTTCCTTGTATTTGGGGGATATGCTTTGAAGGGGAGAATATTTTGTCGGAGGATTTCATTCTTTAACAGTGGAGAGAGCATTGACAATTCATTAGATAGCAGAGAAGACTTTCCGTAACTGGCAGCGAAGAGTAAAGGTGATTGATAGTAGATTATTCTCGGAATTTATTATGAGAAGATACAGAGGTTGTCGCAGCCTGTTGAGTATAAAAAGAGTTCCGGAGATCATATGAGGGGGGATGGAGAGTTAAGGGTTCGAACAAAGGCTGAGGATTGGGAGTTGCAGAGCTTGTATCTGCTGCTGCCATTGAAGAAGAAGAAGAACACGAAACAACAGTTAAAAGCAGTCGTAGAAAAACCGTGACCTATACTTTCAAACTCAATAACTTTGTAACAATTTTTCCAACAATTATTTTGAGTTCGCAACAGTTCTGTTAGGTTCTCTGTAACAGTGGGTTGTGTAACAATTATAACTGTTGCAAATACACTGTTTTATACCTTTTCTCCTTGTAAACACCTTTTTGAGCAATGAAAAATTATTTTGAGAGTGTTTTCACCATGTGGAGGTAGACCCCATCACTGGGACGACGGAGGAAGCAACTTTTCATGATTGTGGTAAATGAATTAATTCTTTTATTGACTTTTTGCATAGATTTAATTGTTTTATGATTTCAATTAATTATTTGTTATTTTGTTAGATGCCGCATGCTTAGTTTTAATTACTTTAGATGCGTCATGCTTTTAACTTACAAATAATATTTTACGAAATCTTTTTTTGGCAAAGAACTAGAGTCACAACTTCTTTTGTTTGAGCTATATTGTTTAGAGTTAATGACTGAACCACAACAATATGAAAGGCAGTGGAATCCCGAGTCCCGGTATCTCTTCATCCTGTGACAAATTTTGTATATATATTTTTCCTTATTTTCTTTATTAAATCTTAAAACAAATTCTCAACAAATCTGAGTGAACGAATCATCTTACTACAACTTCATTGAAAAATAATATCAAGTTGCAGCTAGACCTTTGTTCCCAATGTATTTTCTGCGGTTTGGAAACTCATTTGCAAAATGACCGAAACCCTTACAGTTAAAGCACTGAGGCATATCCTCGTCAACATCCCTGTTTTTAGGAGGAACGCGATTGTGAGGTTTAACTGATGATCTGGGTTTGTCTCTGGAAAACCGTTTACTTCTCTTCAATAAAAGATCTCTAAACTGTCTTCTGATCAAAGAGACTGACTTATCAAGATCTTCATCAGATGAATCATCCTCAGAGACACAAACACTTTTACTTTTATCAAGTAATTTAGTGTTCTTTTCTGCTTTAAACGCAACATCCTTACCGGTTTTGGATGTATGCTGATGATCAAAGATCTTAAGCTTCCCAAACAGAGTATTTCTGTAAAGAGCATCAAGGTTATTTCCCTCAACTATGGAATTCTTATTAGAATCGTATCTAGATGGCAGCGATCTGAGAATTTTCATCACAATTTCCTTTCCAGGAATAGTCTTACCCAATGCAAAAGATGCATTAACAATTTAAGACACTTTGTGATTAAACTCATCAAATGAATCTTCATCTGCCATACTAAGGTTTTCCCAATCGGAATTAAAGTTTTGAAGCCTAGCTTCCTTCTCACTGGTATTACCTTCAAATACGGTTTCTAAGATATCCCAAGCATGTTTAGACCGAGTGCACGTAGTCACATGGTGCTGAAGATCTGGGGTAATGGAATGTATGATGGCATTCAAACCGTCGGACTTTTGCATTGCAGCAAGTATCTCAGCAGCGTCATATGCACCAATATCCTTAGGAACGGTCGCATCTCCAACTGCAACAACGGGAGCATCATAGCCATTAACAACATAAACCCATGATTGAAAATCATGCGCTTGAAGAAAGGCACGTATAACAATTTTACACCATAAGTAATTAGAGCCATCGAATACTGGTGGTACGTTTATAGAGATAACACTTCTGTCTATCCTCAGATCGCTACAGACACAGACTTATAAGGTCTTTAACGTGTTTGCCTGCTCTGATACCAACTTAAAAAGCGGGGGGTCTGACAACCACACCCAACAATTCGTTTGGCAATCTGAGAGGACTTACTCCAATACACTTTCTAGAGAATCAACTATACAGTCAGACTCAATCTAGATAAAAGTATATCAAAGAGTTTAATATGTCTAACTCTTAATTCAATCCTCAATCAGCAAATATAAATCTACGAGCCTGATTGAATATAAGAGGAGTTAACTTGAACGGTACCAAAGACCAATATTCAAGTTTCAATCAATGTAAATAAACAACCAAAGGTTGGATATTCTATTCAAGGTACAGTTGCGCTCCTTACGTCTCTGATCCCAGCAGAATACTACACACTTGATTCCCTTAGTTGATCTCACCCACAACCAAGAGTTTCTACGACCCAAATTCGAAGACTTGATAAACAAATCTGTTTCACACAGAAAAGTATATAGGATTGAATAAATCTGTCTCCCACAAAAATACCCAGGAGTTTTTGTTTGTCTTTTGATAAATCAAGGTGAACATGAACCAATTGATAAACCAGACTTATATTCCCGAAGAATATCTTAGTATTATCAATCATCTCAGAATAATCTAAATAGTATGATGGCGAAACTAAATATTGTGGAATCACAAACGATGAAACGAAGATGTTTGTGATCACGTTTTATCTTGCCTATCTGAGAAATTAATCTCGAGTAAATCTTAGAGAAGATAGTACTCAAACGATAGAATCAAGCAAGATCGGAACACACAACTACAAGAGAAATAGTTGGGTCTGGCTTCACAATCCCAATGAAGTCTTTCAAGTCGTTAACCTACAAGGTTTAGGAAAACCTAAGGTTAAAGGAGAATTGACTCTAGCTTATGCAATTAGTAACACACAGGAGGTGTGGCGATTAGGTTTCCCAGTTGCTAGAGTTCTCATTTATATAGTTTTCAAATCAGGGTTTGCAATCCAAGTTACCTTGGTAACAAAGCATTCAATATTCACCGTTAGATGAAAAACCTGATTCAACCAAGCTAATATCTTTTAACCGTTAGATCGAACTTAGCTTGTTACACACAAATGAAATGTACCCTCATTAAGGTTTATGAACCGTACCCAAACGTGTACACTCATGTTGGCTCAACAATGGTCAACCGAAGTTAGCCATATGATAACTCTCATATCAACCATATTCATCTTATCCATAACTAGTTCAAATGACTCAAATGAAACTAGTTAAAGAGTCGTTCAATTTCTATATTCTCATAGACGTATACAAGAACACAATCGGAACAAAATCGGTTTGATTCACTCGAATCAATTCATGAACATTATAGCCACGGTTGGCAAAGATTGCATTCCTTATTATATAAATGTTTAAGTTCATGTACACAACCGATTTTAGAAAGTAACCCACTCAAGTATGCATACTTGAGTAGCCAGACTTGAGTTTGGTTACGCCAATGTGCGTGCGGATGCGTATACTTCAACACATTCCAAACTCCAGCAGATTTTCACGGACGTGAACTTTCCGCCGGTGTGGTACGTGTACGCATACTTGCCCAGACATCAGTAACCACCAGTACGCGTACGGGTACGCATACTTCAGGTTACCGGTTTTGTACTTGTACACTAATGTGATTAACACACTATGCTTATATCCAAACATGGTTACATGATTCTAAACTCTTTATTTTAATTGTTGAAACTCTCTTAGAGGAAGTTATATAGCTGTTGTTCACAAACTATTTTTCGTCAAAGCGATTTTCAAGTTATTGAAATTATCGTAATGAAACATTCCAAGACAACACCAAATGATTGTATCATACAATCCATGTAATATGTGACTCGATAATTTTCATATGATCTTATTCATACTTTCGTCACGAATGTAAGATGAATTCGGCCGAACAGAAAGCTTGCCAACACATATTCCGAGAAATATATAAGCGAGATAAACTCAGCTCGACATCTCAAATGTGTATCATAGAAAACTATATCGTAACACGACTTATGTCTCAATATAGGAGATAGAGTAGAAATAGACTTTCCAAGTGATAGATAAGTTTCAGTATCCACATACCTTTTATACATGAAGTTCCACAAGCTCCCCTTAGAAGTTCGTCGTCTTCAAGAGATGAACGCCGTGAAGTCTAAAGTTGAACTACAAAATCTATTTCCTAGTTCCGAGATATCTAAATAGGCTAGAAATCAATACTCATGTTTTTGATCACTAACATTGACAAACATGCTTGAGATAGCAACACATGCGAGTTCGACCGAGTAATGCTCTAACAAATAGCCTATTTATCCAACTTTAAAAATTCAGTTCACCGCGGTCTGCTAACCGGGTTCTTGAACTGTTCTCAACAGAAATTGCGGTTTGCGAAATGGTTCGACAACCTTCTTATATTTCTGTAACTCGGATATATATGGTTTGTGAACTAGTTCGCTAACCTTTAATCAGTAGAAACATCAGTACTTTCATATTTCTCTGTTATGTAATTTGAAACATTCCCAAGTGATATGATCATTTCATGGACAATTTTCAATCGATCCACATATTAATTCATAGAACGACCTTGGGATTTTGATGAGTGCCAAATATTGTATATTTTTATCCCTTTTTGTTGGCATTTTAACTCATCTTTTGTGCAGTAATTCTACATTTTACCCCATATTCTGTATTTTCATTGTTTTCATGAATAAATATTTTTATTAATTAATTTTGCATTTTTAGGTAATAAATAAAGTTCGGATGAGTCGCGGAGCGAAAAGAGCAGAAAAGTAGTGAAAAGCCGGGAGAAATTACGCAAGGAAGCCGCGAAGAATGGTGCGCACAACCTCATTTTCTACACACAAAAGCGCCTCCGTTCTCAGCCGTCAGATCAGTTCCCAGAAGCATCCGATGGTCGCTCCTTCATAGAGCATCAAAATCTGAAGTCTCTGCCAAGCACCACAGCGCTGAAATTCCAAGCCTTCAGATTAGATGGTAGTTGAATCCAACGGTCGCTCCCTTGCTGTGCATCAAAGTTTGATATCTCCGCCTTACACTACAACACCTAACCCCATCTAGAGCCGTTAACTTCGTTGTATCAAAAAATCTGACGGTCGCTACAAGCTTCACTTCACATCACCGTCCGATCTACCTACCAGCTTCGCATCCAGTGACTCAGCATCGCAGAACATCAAACTCGATACGCCCGCCTCACACCCTAGCGACCGAACCTATACCAGCTAACCAAACACGCCTTCTCTGCCAAACCATCGAGCTCACCCCATCTCCTTCCCCATTCCCTCTGCAGAAACCATGTCCGCCACCATCTCCGCCTGCCTCTGCCTCAACCACCACCACACCTCTTCCAAAAGCCATCATGGCTACTTGTAATCATAACCCATCACTACCCTACCTCTCTAGACACATATTCTATCGATTTCAACCCTTTTTCTTCACAGAAACCTTAGGTTTGAAATTGGTAGAATAGGTGAAGTTGGAGAAGAAATCAGAGCATGGGTAGATGCAATTGGATCAATAGAAGCATGGGGGGGGGGGGGGGGAAGATTTAGAGTTGTTATCAGTGTATTAGGTAAGCCAATTTCACCTTTTTGTAAAACCCTAATTTCTGACATTTGGGTGTTTTTGGGGGGGATTGTAACTAACTATAAATTGGGGTCATGGGTTGTGAAAATGGACATCTCTGGGCTAGCCAGTGAACAAATGTGTTAGTTTTCATTTTATTTCAAATATCAGTTACTTGTGATCAGTTCATGTGGAATGTGTGTTATGCATAAAAATTAACTGTGAAGTGTGCTGTTGTCATGTGGAGCATGTGTGTATGTGTTGACATTATGATTATAAGCATGTTCATGTTCTAATTATTTTGCTAGGGCTTAGAGGAAGCTCCTGATAATATGCTAGGATAGTAAATGTGTATGTATTGTCTTGAAATGCTTTAACTGCCTTAGGATTAATGAAATGCCATTTGAGTTACTTCACTTGTGATCAGCTGTGCTGTTAGAAGACAGCTGATGCTAGGAGTGCAGCTAGGTCAGTTGTAAGAATTTAGTCCATTAGAGAGATTGCCTCAAGTTCATTTAGCTAGTTGAGCTAAATACTTGTGATCAGTTGTGCTGTTGAAAGACAGCTGATGCTAGGGGTCATTTAGCTAGGTTAGTTACTCTATCCTTCTTTGTAATCTTTCATGAAAAAAACAAGACATACATTGCATCACAATTTCCTTATCCTAGGGTCAGGTAGTGGAATCAAAAGCCTTAGTACCCTCCCTTGAACTCAGAAAACCTTAGAAACTCCCCAAAGAGAACTTTAGCAAATCCTCCAAGTCCCTGTGGACAAACCCCTATTTACTCTTTCTTGCTTCAACTTCCCTGTATACTTGCAGGCTAGTTTGTAGGTTACTTTTCCCCTCACACCAAGTTTTTGGCGCCGCTGCCGGGGACTCGGTAGCGGTTTGCTTGTTTTCTGCTTGTTTCCTGTTTTCTGCCTTGTTTTTGCTTTTGGTGTGCACTACCTTGCACTGCTGCAACTGCAACTACTGCTGTGCTGCTGCTGCTGAGGAGCTGCTGCTGAGGAGCTGCTGCTGTTGCTGTGCTGCTGCAAGTGTTGCTGAAGCTGCTGTGAAGCTGCTGCTGCTGGTGTGGAGCTGCTGCTGCCAAAGCCAAAGCCTGCTTTCTCTGTTGCTGGGCTTGTGCCAACTCTCTGCTGCTGGGCTCTGAATCAACTAAGCTGGGCTTAGTACTTACTGCTCCTGGGCTTCGCTGCAGATTCTGCTGGGCTCTGCTCCACCTTTGTTGCTGGGCTTGAACCAACTGAGCTGCTTAGGACGATCCTGAAGCCCAACTGGGCCTGTGCAACTAAAAAGGGATAAAAAGCCCAAATTTGGGCTCCCTCCAAAAATCAGGTAAGCCTAACCCATGAGCTAACCCAACTGGGCCTCATTAAATTTATCTGGGCTTGTATTTAAGTGTTTATATTTGGGCCTGTAATAATTTTATTTTTCTTTTTCTTTATTTTTCTATTTGGGCTTGTAATAATTTTTATTTTTCTTTTTCTTTTTCTTTTGTGGGCTTGTCATTATTTGGTTGTTATTTTTCTTTTCTTTTGTGGGTTTGCACTTTATTTTGGACTATAGGTTTATATCCCAACCATTGGGCTCCTAACCTTACAAAGAAGGGAAAAATTTTGTCGGTCCGTGAGTTAAGATTTTTCTCACCAAAATTCTCCAAAGAACCCAAGAACCAAAAGCCTTTTTAGTTGTTTGGGCTTTTTGTCCAAATTAATCCAAAATTTCTCTAAACCCATTGTGAAACCAAAACCCAACCAAAACCAAATTTTAGGTCGTGTTTTTCATTGACTGTGGGCTTGTTAGATGTTAGTTCGTCGATCAATGATCTTGTTAGGATATGGTTGTGACCTTTAGAGACCAATCAAACCGACTAATTAGAGTCAATCCAATAGACCCAATTGACATACCCACATCCTCCGAGGAAAACACACCAGACCAACCTGAGATAATGGAAGAACCCCGTAGCCTCAAGGATTACATGTACCCCACAAGGACAAGCCAACCCTCGTGCATTGTTTTACCAGAAGCCACTGGTCATTATGAGCTAAAATCGAGCACAATACAAATGCTTCCCGTGTTTAGAGGAATTGAAAATGAAAACCCTTACCATCACGTGAGAGAATTTGAGGAGATTTGTGGAACTATCCGTTTCACTCAGATGTCTGACGAAACCCTAAAATTGAGACTATTCCCTTTTTCTTTGAAGGAAAAAGCCAAGTCATGGCTGTATGCCTTACATCCACAGTCAATTAGGACATGGGACAACCTCACGAAAGAGTTTTTCAAAAAATTCTTCCCTAATCACAAGACTGCGACAATTCGTCAAAATCTGAACAGCTTTGTACAATTAGAAGGTGAAACCTTAGCTAGATATCTTGAGAGATTCAATGAATTATTGCTTAAGTGTCCCCATCATGGTTTTGAGAGATGGAGACTTGTGCAAATTTTGTATGAAGGTTTAGATGTCTCCACCCGAACAATTGTAGAGTCTATGTGCAATGGACTCTTCACAGATAAAAGTGCTGATGACTCTTGGGCTTTCCTAATTGAAGTTGCTGAAAAAACTCAACAATGGGAATCCATTCGTGAACCTAGAAAGACTACACCTGTAGATAAGGTCCATAGAATTGAGTCTAAATTTGAGGAAAATGCAAAAATGGCAGCACTAGCAAGAAGAATAGAAGCATTAGAACTTCAGAAAAACGTAAAACCTTCTACCACTGCTTTCTGTGAAAATGTCGAAATGGCTATCTGTGATATATGTAACAGTTCTGACCATCAGGTCAGTGATTGTCCGGAAATGCATGCATTCCAAGAATCTAGGCTAGAACAGGCACATGCTATGTTTCAAAAACAAGAGCATAACCCTTATTCTCAGACCTACAACCCAGGATGGAGGAACCACCCCAATTTTTCATGGTCTAAAGGACCCATCCAAGGAGGGCCATCTCAACCCACTCAAAGCTATCAAAACAATCAAGGCTATCAATACCCTAAAAATCCTCAACAACACCCTCAATACACTGCTGACAAGAAATTGTCTAGCATTGAAGAGAGTATCAATCAATTGACCCAACATCTGATGAAGAATGAGAAAGCAACTGATCAACGAGTCTCAGCTCTAGAACTCCAGATGGGTCAAATTTGCGATGCACTGAATACAAGAGAAAAGGGTAAACTTCCTAGCCAGCCCCAACAAAATCCAAAGAGGATATTTCAAGCAGGAACATCATCTTGCAACGAAACCTCACCCGATCAAGCCCATTCCATCACCACTCTCCGAAGTGGTAAGATTGTTGAGAACAATGTAGGCATACCACAATCAAATGAGTCTGAGCCAAGCATATCATTGCCTACACCACCAAAGAACACCTCCAACTTAGAAAAGGAACCTGAGTACATTAGCAAAGCCGACAATCCCACTGTTGTGAATACCCCTCTAACTCCTAATGTTGATGTTGCTCCATATCCTCAGAGGTTAGTTCGCCAACAGATAAACACCCACTACAATGAGATGTTAGAACTGTTCAAAAGAGTCAACATCAACATTCCTTTTCTTGAGGCAATTAAGCAAATCCCTGCATATGCCAAATTCCTCAAAGACTTGTGCACTCAAAAGCGCAAGATCAATGTGCACAAACGTGCTTTCTTAGCTGAACAGGTGAGTTCCATCATTCTGAACAAAACTCCACCTAAGTTTAGGGACCCAGGTTGTCCAACAATCTCTTGCACTATAGGAAACCACATGGTCAGTAAATCTTTATTAGATCTAGGTGCAAGTGTGAACCTCCTGCCATATTCTGTTTATGCGCAGTTAGGTCTTGGTGAATTGAAGCCAACTCCCATAACTCTCCAATTGGCGGACCGATCCGTCAAAGTCCCTCGAGGTGTAGTTGAGGATGTCTTAATTAAGGTTGATAAGTTCTACTTTCCTGTAGACATTATTGTCTTAGACACTCAACCTGTACAAAACCCGGATAGTCACATTCCTGTCATTTTAGGACGTCCTTTCTTGGCAACATCTAATGCGATCATCAATTGTCGTAATGGAGTGTTGAAGCTGTCTTTTGGGAACATGACTGTCGAGCTGAATGTGTTTAATGTTAGTCAACAGCATGTGAATCTTGATGATGAGGATGTACATGAGGTCAATATGATTGAGAGTTTGATACAAGATTCATTGACTGGCATTATGTCAAAAGATCCCTGGCAAGCATGTTTGGAAGATGTTAACTTGGAGTTGTATGATGATGAATACATTGGTGAAGTCCAATCTTTGCTCGAATCTGTACCTCAAATGGACATCACTAAATGGCAGACTACAGTGGAACAACTCCCACTTTCTGAGAAGTCTGTTATATCTTCGGATGAGTCTCCTAAGGCCAAACAGGAATTGAAACCATTACCTGATACTTTGAAGTATGCATTTCTAGGTCCTTCTGATACTTTACCTGTTATCATTTCTTCACGATTAAACATAGAACAGGAAAACAAGCTTTTAGGAGTACTTGAGGAGCAGAAAGAAGCCTTAGGATGGACCATCTCAGATCTCAAAGGGATAAGCCCCACCATTTGCATGCATCACATTAATCTGAAGAGAATGCCAAACCATCTAGGGAAATGCAAAGGAGACTTAATCCTAACATGAGAGACGTTGTTAAGAGTGAGATCTTGAAGCTACTTGATGCGGGTATCATATATCCGATTTCAGATAGTAAATGGGTTAGTCCCATTCAAGTTGTGCCTAAGAAGTCAGGCATTACTGTAGTTCGGAACGAAAAGAACGAGTTAGTCCCTTCACGTACAACCACAGGATGGCGAGTATGTATCGACTACAGGAAGTTGAACACAGTAACAAGAAAAGATCACTTCCCCCTTCCCTTCATAGACCAAATGCTAGAACGTGTGTCTGGACACAGTCACTACTGTTTTCTAGATGGCTTTTCCGGTTATAACCAAATTCACATTGCACCGGAAGATCAGGAAAAAACTACATTCACGTGTCCATTTGGGACATTTGCTTTTAGACGTATGCCCTTCGGGCTGTGTAATGCACCTGCTACTTTCAGCGTTGCATGATGAGCATTTTTTCAGACATGATAGATAGTTTTCTCGAGATCTTTATGGATGATTTCTCTGTGTTTGGTCTCTTTTGACGAATGTTTGGACCATCTAGTCCTTGTGCTATCAAGATGTAAGCAAAAGAATCTGATTTTAAACTGGGAAAAATGCCACTTCATGGTGAAATCCGGCATAGTTCTAGGACACATCGTATCGGAAAAAGGAATTGAAGTAGATAAAGCTAAAGTCGACTCATTCAACATTTACCCCAACCCCACTCTGTGAAGGGGATTCGATCATTTTTAGGTCACGCCGGATTCTACCGGAGATTCATCAAAAACTTTAGCCAAATCTCTCGCCCTTTGTGTAACCTACTTGCCAAAGATGTTGTCTTTAACTTTGATGCTGCGTGTGTGAAGGCGTGGGAAGAACTCAAGACTCTCCTCACCTCAGCTCCTATTGTCCAACCACCCGACTGGGAATTACCGTTCGAACTCATGTGTGATGCCTCTGATTACGCCGTTGGCGCTGTTTTAGGACAGCGTGTTGATAGACTACCATATGTGATATACTATGCTAGTAAAACTCTTAATGATGCTCAACTCAACTATTCGACTACCGAGAAGGAGTTACTTGCCGTGTATTTGCATTAGACAAGTTTAGATCTTATTGATAGGATCTAAGATCATCATATACACTGACCATGCGGCTTTGAAGTATCTTCTTTCTAAGAAGGATGCTAAAGCTCGCCTTATTCGATGGATACTCTTATTACAGGAATTCGACATCGAAATCCGTGATAAGAAAGGTTGTGAGAATGTGGTTGCTGATCACTTGTCCCGATTAACTAGTGAGTCTATTGATGAATCTGAGCTGATTAGAGAATCATTCCCTGATGAACAATGATGTCTGTGACAAACCTTCCTTGGTTGCCGACATTGTTAACTACTTGCTACAGGTAGAATGCCCTCACATTGGTCGAGACAAGACCGCTCCAAGTTCTTGGCTGAAGTTAAACATTTCCTTTGGGACGACCCATATTTGTTTAAGTATTGCCGGACCAAATCATTAGGAGATGTGTCCCCAACATGAACAGAAAGATGTGATATCTTTCTGTCATGACCAAGCATGTGGAGGCCATTTCAGTGCCAAGAAAACGCTGCAAAGATCTTGCAGTGTGGATTCTATTGGCCATCATTGTTCAAGGATTGCCATGATTATTGTGTTGCTTGTGAACGCTGTCAAAAGCTAGGAAGCATTTCGAGGAGAAACATGATGCCATTGAACCCCATTTTGATTGTGGAGATTTTTGATGTTTGGGGGATAGACTTCATGGGTCCATTTCCCATGTCTGACAGCAAGTTGTACATCCTAGTCGCAGTTGATTACGTTTCTAAGTGGGTAGAAGCCATAGCAACCAGAACAAATGACCACAAGGTGGTACTTTCATTTCTAAAGGAGAACATATTTTCACGTTTTGGTACCCCTAGAGCTATCATCAGTGACGGCGGTTCACATTTTCGTAACAAGTACTTTGAGTCTTTAGTACGCAAGTATGGCATAACTCACAAGGTTGCTACTCCGTACCACCCTCAGACTAGTGGACAAGTGGAAGTGTCTAATAGGGAAATAAGCACATTCTGGAGAAGACGGTCAACCCGTCCAGGAAAGATTGGTCATTGAGATTGAATGATGCTTTGTGGGCCTATAGAACAGCTTATAAGACACCAATTGGCATGTCCCCCTATCGTCTAGTGTATGGAAAGCCGTCATCTACCTGTGGAATTAAACATCGTGCCTACTGGGCAATCAAAGAGCTGAACTTTCTCTGGACGAAGCTGGAATTCAACGGAAACTTCAACTCAACGAGTTGGAAGAATTGAGAAATGAGGCTTATGACAGTGCCAAGCTGTACAAGCAAAGATGAAGATGTTTCATGACAAGCGTATTCTGCGCAAATCCTTCACTCCTGGTCAGAAAGTCTTGCTGTATGACTCCCGATTACATCTTTTTCCAGGAAAACTGCGTTCCAGATGGAAGGGTCCGTACCTAGTACGCACAGTTTTTCCTCATGGAGCTGTAGAGCTGGAGGATGTCTCCAACAAGAACGTTTTCAAAGTCAACGGGCAGAGATTAAAGCCATTCCTTGAGCCATTTCCACCCGACATTGAAACAACCGACCTGGAGGACCCAGTCTATGTGGACTAAACTGGTCCACTCTTTCCCTAAATAACCAAACAGTTTTCCAAATGTTTCCCTAAAAACCAAAATTTTTCGTTTTCCCATCAAAACCAAAATTTGTCTTTTTCCCAACAAAACCAAAATTTTCCAAAAGTCCAATCCCATTAAAAACCAAATTTTCTTGTAGATAATGTGTTAGTTAAATTTCCTTTTGTGTATATTGTGCTCATCCATTGTGACTGCTAATATGATGGATTTTGCCTTGAAATAACGGAGTTTTAATCGAGCCCACCGCACAATCGGGTATTCTCTCTCCTTTTACTCTACTCAGCATGTTCCTCTTCATATATTGTTTTATAATTCTTTCCATACTTTGAAACATTGAGGACAATGTTTAGTTTAGGTTTGGGGGTATAGAGTAGATACCATGATAATTTGCCATAATTGAAAACGAACTCCTTCTTTTTGAAAAAATTGAAAAATTCCAAAAAATTGAAAAATCAAAAATTCAAAAAAATTAAAAAATTGAAAAAAATCATAAAAATGGAGCTCATTTACCTTGAAATGTTGACTCTTGTGCAAATATGTATTTTTATTAGGAGTCTTAGTCTAGATATTTAGGCACCCTGATTCTAGCACAATTCACATAGTGATAAGAAATTTGCACGCGCACGATCTACCAATACATGTATGGCCTCGATCTTCAAGGTGTTGGATAGGAAGTTACGATTGCCAATCACTTTAGAATACTGAACGAAACTGGACTAGCTTGTTCTTGGTTGGTTGGGATAGAAGATGGAGGTTACATTAAGAAAGACAACCATCGAATTTAACTGGGTGCATCAAAAAGGGCTACCTCTTGCAAAGTGTCATGTAATTTTTTTGTTTCTTTTTGTTATGTATCAAAAGTGTATCAGTCAAAAAAAAAAAAAAAAAAAAAAAAAAAAAAAAAAAAAAAAAAAAAACGATGTATATATTCAGAAAAAAAAAAAAAAAATCAGAAAAATACAAAAAAATCAAGTATTTATCAATTCCATCATCTCTTGTTCCAAAAATAAAAAGAGAATAGTCAATGTAAATAAGAGTCATGTAAAGAGTTATTTTTGTTGTTTCATTGTAATAAGCAAGGAGGGTGTATGCCATTGATGTACAACGCGAGAAATTGTGAAATACCTCCAACTCATTCACAATTCTCGTAAAGTCCGGACAGCTAGCTAGATTTCGACCTCAGTTCTTAGCCTGAGAAACTATCTCTTGGTGATTAGTAGTCATGACTTCAGATCTTTCTTTACACATGTGTAGATACACTTTACACTCTTATCACATGTCCTTATTTGTTATCAGTGCTAGGATTGTGCCTTCGATAGCTAGATTGACATCTCCATTTTGCTGTGAGCTTAAACTGTTTTGCACATGTCACGTTTGATGGAATCTGAGCTTATATTTTGACCTAGAACTTTGTAGGTACGTTCTAAGCAAACCTTCACGAGACTTCAACTCGTCCACTAGGGACACTTAGTGGTTTAAAAGGCTTAGTGCATACGCTAAATGCATTCGAGAGACCAGCGACAGTGGTATAGTTAGAATTTCCTTAGTTTTGTTTTACTTGAGGACAAGTAAAATTCAGGTTTGGGGGTATTTGATGAGTGCCAAATATTGTATATTTTTATCCCTTTTTGTTGGCATTTTAACTCATCTTTTGTGCAGTAATTCTACATTTTACCCCATATTCTGTATTTTCATTGTTTTCATGAATAAATATTTTTATTAATTAATTTTGCATTTTTAGGTAATAAATAAAGTTCGGATGAGTCGCGGAGCGAAAAGAGCAGAAAAGTAGTGAAAAGCCGGGAGAAATTACGCAAGGAAGCCGCGAAGAATGGTGCGCACAACCTCATTTTCTACACACAAAAGCGCCTCCGTTCTCAGCCGTCAGATCAGTTCCCAGAAGCATCCGATGGTCGCTCCTTCATAGAGCATCAAAATCTGAAGTCTCTTCCAAGCACCACAGCGCTGAAATTCCAAGCCTTCAGATTAGATGGTAGTTGAATCCAACGGTCGCTCCCTTGCTGTGCATCAAAGTTTGATATCTCCGCCTTACACTACAACACCTAACCCCATCTAGAGCCGTTAACTTCGTTGTATCAAAAAATCTGACGGTCGCTACAAGCTTCACTTCACATCACCGTCTGATCTACCTACCAGCTTCGCATCCAGTGACTCAGCATCGCAGAACATCAAACTCGATACGCCCGCCTCACACCCTAGCGACCGAACCTATACCAGCTAACCAAACACGCCTTCTCTGCCAAACCATCGAGCTCACCCCATCTCCTTCCCCATTCCCTCTGCAGAAACCATGTCCGCCACCAGCTCCGCCTGCCTCTGCCTCAACCACCACCACACCTCTTCCAAAAGCCATCATGGCTACTTGTAATCATAACCCATCACTACCCTACCTCTCTAGACACATATTCTATCGATTTCAACCCTTTTTCTTCACAGAAACCCTAGGTTTGAAATTGGTAGAATAGGTGAAGTTGGAGAAGAAATCAGAGCATGGGTAGATGCAATTGGATCAATAGAAGCATGGGGGGGGGGAAGATTTAGAGTTGTTATCAGTGTATTAGGTAAGCCAATTTCACCTTTTTGTAAAACCCTAATTTCTGACATTTGGGTGTTTTTGGGGGGGGATTGTAACTAACTATAAATTGGGGTCATGGGTTGTGAAAATGGACATCTCTGGGCTAGCCAGTGAACAAATGTGTTAGTTTTCATTTTATTTCAAATATCAGTTACTTGTGATCAGTTCATGTGGAATGTGTGTTATGCATAAAAATTAACTGTGAAGTGTGCTGTTGTCATGTGGAGCATGTGTGTATGTGTTGACATTATGATTATAAGCATGTTCATGTTCTAATTCTTTTGCTAGGGCTTAGAGGAAGCTCCTGATAATATGCTAGGATAGTAAATGTGTATGTATTTTCTTGAAATGCTTTAACTGCCTTAGGATTAATGAAATGCCATTTGAGTTACTTCACTTGTGATCAGCTGTGCTGTTAGAAGACAGCTGATGCTAGGAGTGCAGCTAGGTCAGTTGTAAGAATTTAGTCCATTAGAGAGATTGCCTCAAGTTCAGTTAGCTAGTTGAGCTAAATACTTGTGATCAGTTGTGCTGTTGAAAGACAGCTGATGCTAGGGGTCATTTAGCTAGGTTAGTTACTCTATCCTTCTTTGTAATCTTTCATGAAAAAAACAAGACATACATTGCATCACAATTTCCTTAGCCTAGGGTCAGGTAGTGGAATCAAAAGCCTTAGTACCCTCCCTTGAACTCAGAAAACCTTAGAAACTCCCCAAAGAGAACTTTAGCAAATCCTCCAAGTCCCTATGGACAAACCCCTATTTACTCTTTCTTGCTTCAACTTCCCTGTATACTTGCAGGCTAGTTTGTAGGTTACTTTTCCCCTCACACCAGATTTCGTCCAGATTGAACGCTACACTTTATTAAGACGATACAGATACTAGCATACTATCAGACTTCCGATTGGAATGTAGTTGAGACCGAACCTACCCTCCGAGTGGTTCAGTTATAGTCGCGATCCTTACGTCTTTTGAACGTCGCAAGGTTCTATGCACTGGATTCCCTTAAATGACATTATTTACATCCTAAGAGTTGGTTTAGCTGAGGCGAAGAATTTTAATACCAATCTACCTATAACAGAGAAGCTTATTTGATTTCTGTTTAGATCAAAGGTCAAGGTGTGGAAATCTGTTTTCAATAGACAAAGCTAGCAAAATTCACAAATCTGTAACTTACAACTCTCGAAGAGGATACAGTGCGAGATTTTTCTTTGTGTCGTTCCCGCCTCTCGTTTTTGGGGTCCGAGGATCGGTTGTGTGTTCGCGTCTTGTATTAGTACTTCATCTCCACTATCCTCGTTTTCTTCATATTTTATTCCTATAATAGAGAAATTGCTTTCTATTGTACTATGTACCTCTTTATATAAATTTTCCCAAAAGTCACTCCTTCTCTAATAGAACCTTCTCTTTTCCCCTAATTCCTTCCTTATCCTTTTCTTCTTATAGATATTTCTTAGTGGACTTGGGATTTAGTCCCAAAGTCACCTTTGATTCATGTTGGGTTTGGCTCCCTTTTAGGGGGCTTCCTAGCCCTGCTAAGGGGTAACGATTTTCATGTATCAACATTAGTCCCCTGACTATTGGGTCAATTGTCAAATGACCCGATAGTCAACTTGTGCCTTCTGTCCCAAAATAATGGGAAGGTCTTACCTTCAGTTTTGCGTTCCTAGGTGACGTTTATACCTCTACAACGAGCGGGAAAACTTTTCAGTTCTCCCTTGTTCATAACCGCCACGTTCAAGTCTCCACGTAGCATATATATAGGCCCTCTGGTTTATCCTTCCTCTTCAACTTTATTTTGTCATTCCATCTTACCACTTTCTAGACACACCTTACATGCACCATGTCCAGCGATTCTACCAGTAGAAGTTCATCCACGCAGGAGGAAGAAGAGGAGTCCAGCAGAGTAATGGGTACCGATTTCGAAGAGAAGGAGTACATGGATTAGGGAGAGATGAATATACGTCTCTCATTGGATGGAGAGGCGTATACGATTTCTGAAATCACAAGCAACCCCGACCTGATACGTGCATTAAAGCTGAGAGGTTTCCGTGGTGGTCAACGCGTTCTTCCTATGGATGATGTTCTTGTCTCGCACCTACTCAATCCTCCTCCGTTAACTTGTCCTCCCAACCCCGGAAACCCCGGATGGATTATGTATCCCGAGGTAAATACTTCAGACACCTTTCCATTTAAGAAGGTGTCGCGGATGGCTACCACAGTGATTACGATCTTCCGACTATTGAGATTCGTTCTTCCTCTGCCACGCCTTCCGCGTAGCCATATTTGACATATTATATTTGTTCTAATCCGGACATCGTGATATGACGCGTCTGTTTTGCCGCTGGGTGCCTCCCGTTCATACCATATTGTTTTCATGGGGTGAGGCTACAATAGTTTTAGAGGACGTGGTGGCTCTCACGGGATTACCCATTCATGGAAGTCGCTCGTACGACGAGGCGTCTGTTTTCACAGCTTTGAATGACGAAAATAGGGAGCTATGGGAGTATCTGTTGGATTGTAAAAATAACTCTCGTGTTGAATAAGTGAGAAAAGATTAACTTCCGGCGCAACGAGAGAGCAAGGGAAGGCCGCAGACGATTGTAAGAAGGGGAAACCATCGCCTGCTGTTAAGGGAAAATCCAAAGCATTCGAGGATAAGAAACCTTCTCTACCACCTCACATAGGGGAGCGACTACTTTCCAGCTCCACCAGCGCTTTTGAAGCATTTCATGGTTCGTCGGCTCCTTCAACACGGACAAGCCCCGAGTTGGTTGTCAAACATAATAAACGCACCTCCTTTCCTCTCTGGATCAAGTATTGGGCTCCGCAGTTGGTGGATGGAAAATCTATGCCTCCCCGCAGGAAAGAGGAGTGCCCTCGCACCGATCTGGCAACTTACATTTTATTCTGGCTCTGTCATGACGTGTTTGAGTATAGTACTCAAGATACCATCAAGAGCGAGCTTTTTGCGATGGATGTGTTGTTATCTCGGGGCGTTTCTTTTCCTCTCGCGCCGATGTTCTTGGGCGGCTTTTATCGTCAATTGGACCTGTTCTGCCACGAAGTTCGTATAGTTAATGCGATTTATAAGGTCGAGACCTACATTCCTGCTTCTTTTATGCAAGCGTGGCCCTGGGAACATCTTCCTGCATATGCTCCCGATCCTCACATTTTGGCAGTTCATCGTGAGGAGGAGGTTACACAAGACGATGATATCGTACGTAAGATCGACGTTGTTAACAGTTATCCGCGGATGGCCCTTTGGAATGGTAAAGGGAAGGTGCCTAAAGGGGACATTGCTGATTTTATGGATGTGGCCAAAAACTTGAAGACTTTTCCTTATCATGACGATCTCTCCGGGCATGGTCACTATGATTTTACCTCGCCCGCTGGGGGGGGGGGGGAACGGAATTGAACTTGACGTTGACCTTGTAGGAGTCTGACTTTGATTCGGTAATGGCGGTGTTGCCTGGCTACCTCCCTGGTTTTTATGCTGGTAGGTTTATTGCTATGTCTTACAACCCTGACCGTGTATCTCCCCAAGTTGGGTTTGATCAGGGGCCCCTTCTAGTTTCCCGCTTTGGAGTGGTTCCTAAAATGAAGATATTATTGCTAGCTTCAACCGCTTTTTCTTCAAAGGTCCGACGTGTCTAATCAACCGAAGGATTAATTTTTCTTTTCAGCAACCCATATCTGAGCGCCCTTTGATGGATACCAAGCTAGCGCATGAGTATCAGCTCTGCTTTCTTTGCCGAGCTTTGAATTTTCTCCTTCGTGATCTGTCGTCTTCCCCCAATTTGTCTTATAAGGATCTCCAAATTTTATACACATCTGGTCGGGTTAAGCTTGACGAGGTGGTGGCTCAAAAGAATAGTCTTAACTCAGGTACTAAAGGTCGCCCCTTGAAGCCTCTGGTAACTTCTTGGGATCCCCCCGAGGGTCATGAGCCTATAAGAAAAAAGAAAGGGGCAAAACCTTTCTCAAGTCGGAAGCCTCCTAGACTTCATGTCCCCAGCCCGGCTGCTGGTGTTCCTACGCCTCAGGTATTTCCTTGATTTGTTTTGTTATATTTTTTTCTTTCTCGCCCTTCTCTCCTTTTTTTTTGTAAGGACGAGTACTGGGTTTTCAGGAGGCTCCTCTATCTAATCCCGTGGGGTGGAAAGCGCCCTCTTGCTTGATGAAGGGGTATCTCAACATACCTGAGAATGAATGGTTTGTGAAGAACCTTGCTAAAAAGGCTAAGCGGGAAGCGGCTAAACTGTCTGGTTCCCAATCTTGTTCATGTATTGATGTTCTTTCTCTACGTCCCATATAGACTAGGCGGGTTAGTCCTTCGCGGTCTCAGCGAGGGACTGGTGGCAGTCCGACTCCCTCATTTGTAGATCTCGTACATAATCTCAGGGTTAAATTATCTAAAGGGGCTAGATGGGTGTCTCCTTGCCTTCACATATCATCAGTTAATCCTTTACGGGCAGAAACCGTTCGAAATAAGGGAAGGCCTTGGATTCTCCTAGTGACGTGTTGCATTCTCTAAGCCCTTCTGGGTTGAACCGATCGGTTTTTGGTGGATCCTTCGCCCATGTGCTGCCTCAGACAGGTCACCCTGAAGGTAGTTATCCACCCGTCGTTCGACACGTGTATTTCTATCCTGATGTCATCTTCTGTCCTCTTTTGTTTCTGCCTATATATTAAAGTTTCTTCTTGTGATGCCGTTTGTTTTCTATTTTGCAGGTTACATAAGTGAGTCCGAGTCGTCTTCTGGTTCCTCGATGTCTCGTGTGAAGCCTGGTGCTCATCGCTACATCCCTCTATTTCGGAGGTCAGTTGCTTCCTCTATCTTTTTTTTTTTGAGTTATGGACTGCGCTCCCGTGTGCTTACCGGTAGCGTTTCCCCCTCTTCGTTTGTGTTTCGTTTTGTCATTTCCGCGCATTTCATTTTCCGGATATGGGTAACAAACGAAAAGAGACTGTGAAGTATGAAGGCTCCAATATCAAGGGTGGTCGGCGCATGCCTCCTGTCAGTGATAGGTCTCCGAAGCATACCCGGTTGGATGGTAATAGTTCTTCCTCAGCCGGACATTCAGAGAAGCGTCCCAACATGCCTGTCATGCCTATTGACTCCAAGGACGCGACCTTGCGCTTTCCGAAGGTGGTAGACGCTGCCGAGGCTGGCGTTGATCCTGCCACTCATAAGCTAGTTCACGGTTTTTGGATGCCATCTGCCTTATCCGCTATCTATAAGGATATTGTAGAGCGCAGTGGTGGTCATATGGTGAATGAGGGTCTTCTTGACATGCGAACCTTGTGCTTCATTAATGAAAAACAATTTGGACTAGCTGACCAACTCGCAGGGGTGAAGAACGTTCCCATTGATGCCAACACATTGCACTTGTTGGGAGACTACTATTCATTCTGCGCTTGGCCTGGGTTGCCGGTGGAATGATTGAACGAGTTGCTGATAAAGGTGAGAGATAGTGATGACCCTCGTATGCACCTCCCGGACCATATTGTTCATCTAGAGAAACGGTTGGATCAGTTGTTTAAGGTAACTTCTGCTAAGAAGACAGCGCTGAATCAGCTTATCACTAGCATGGGGTTGGCGTCTAGTATAGCCCAGCAAGCGGAGGCCACGGAAGAGGAGGTTCATGTGGAGCTCGAGAAGAAAAGACAGAAGTGGTCTGAATTCCAATCATCCTGATGTTTTTCCACTTTTGTTTTTCTTTTCCTTTCTGTTATTTGTTTTACGCGCCATTCTTTCCTTGAACAATTTGTCGTGTGTTTGGCTATTTGTGACTGTTTTAGATATTTTATCGTTATCGTTATCTTGTTGGTTTACATATAACGCGCTAGTCAGCTATTCAAGGGATGAACTGGGTTTATGTTTTATGTAAGGCTCGCTATCCCGCCTTGCTTTGATTTATATTCACCTCTTTTTTCCTTTGGTTAGTGTGAACCGCGACGTTTTGTATACGTCGTCTCGGTAGGGTAGATAATTTGTTCGTTGAATGCGTCTATCCATCCTTCATGCTCGTCGAGGCGTGTCATATAATGGTCTCTTGGGTGAGGCGCGATTATTTTAATGTTCTTCTTTGGGGTGATCAAATCATATGTTAACGCGTCTACCTCCCTATTTTTATTTTGTTGGATGGGCTGCGGTACTTTCGCATATGTCCTCTTGACGGGACGAGCCGCTTATTTGTTCAATATTCTTGTTACGGGTTACACGGGTTCGGGTTAACACGGGTTAAAACCCGCGGGTCAATATTCTTCACGGGTGATCATTTCTTCAACCCGCACCCGTAACGGGTAAAGCTTGCGGGTTCACGGGTTAACCCGACTTGTTTAAATAAAAATAAAATTATAATTTCATTAAGTTAATTTGTGACAAAACAGAGACCAAAGTCACCAAACCACAGAACATAACTTGGGGATAATACTAAAACATAGGATTACATAGAAAAAAAACACAATTATAAGTTCTCTAGTCTACTGTGAAAAAGAGTAAAGAATCAAACCCTAACCTAGGATTATCGTTTCTAACCTAAAATCAATTCACATCCACCACTTTCATCACCTGCATCTCAATTTCATTCATAAATCTTCTCGTTATCACTACCACTAATCTGCAACATTAATCAACAACAACAAAAACGCAAACCCATCTTCATCCCATCATATTACAGTATTACTAATCCAACTCACATACACTTCATCTCAAACTAGTAACCTAATATCCATATAACAGGTTCTCAGATTAATTCCAAATTGAAACAAATGATTCACCCTTTGCTTAATCTTCAACTTGATTCCATCATATCCCTAAACCGTCAATTTTCTTTTTTTTTTCAACTAAGTTTCAAACCCATGAACCATGAATTCTCTTTTCTATTAAGAACCCTAATCGATGGAGTTCATCCAATTATTATACGAATCTAAACCTCAATTTAACAAAATCATCTTTCAATTTCATCGTATTCATCACCAATCAAATTTCCAGTTCATGTTGGAACCCTAACTCACTGATTCTTCAATGTGAATTAAATTGAAAATCAATAACTAAAAATTCAACCTTAAACTTAACACCCAATACCCATCAAAATCTTACTTGATTTCATTCTCAAATTGATATAAAATTTTCAATCCATTCTAGAACCCTAATCCTAATTTTACTGATTCCTCTTTCTTCAATCATCACGAAACCCTAACCAAAAATTAACTCCACATACTCATTAACTCTTTCCTTGATTCACTTATTCATTAAGTTTATTCAAATTTCAGAAGAATCATGAATCACCCACTCACAGTTCGTGCGGTGGAGAAGAAAAATGGAAAGAGAAAAGAAAAACCAGAAAAGAAATAGCAGAAGAAGAAAAAAGAGAGATAAAAAAGAAAGATATCTCTTCATTTAGTTTTAGGGTTTCTCCTTTTATACCTTAATCGTGTGGATGTGATAAGCCCTAGATAATCCGACGGACAGGATTATATAAAAATTACTAATTAGTTATTGTGGACGGGTTTACGGGTTGTACCCGCGGTTTCACGGGCCGGGACGGGTTAACCCGTTTATTCACAAGCCGGCATTTCTCCAACCCGAACCCGGCTTGTTTAGAAACCAGCCGAGCCGGGTTCGGGTTTTTACGGGTCGGGCACGGGTTAACCCGCGGGTTTCAGCTTGTTTGCCAGCTCTAGTTCAAGCTCATTCATCCCCTCTATCGATTTATCAGTTGGCTGAGTACTTTTAGCGTCTCATGATTTTTCTAGTCAATCGGGTGCTCTTGGCATTATGTGTCTTTTGTGTATTCATCGGCCGACCAGGTCCCTTTAGCATCCTGTAACCTTTTGTAAATTCGTCAGCCGACCGGGTGTCTCTGCATTCTGTGGCCTTTTGTGTATTCATCGGTAGACCAGGTGCCTTTGGCGTCCTATAATCTTTTGTAAATTCGTTATCCGACCGGGTGTCTATGCATACCGTGGCCGTTTGTGTGTTCATCGGGTCGACCGGGTGCTTTTGTCATCCCGTAGCCTTTTGTAAATTCGTCAGCCGACCGGTTGTCTATGCATCCCGTAGATTTCTGTGTATTCATCGGTCGACTAGGTGCCTTTGGCATCCCACAACCTTTTGTAAATTGGTCACCCGACCGGGTGTCTATGTATCCCGTGGCCTTTTGTGTATTCATCGGTCGACCAGGTGCCTTTGGCATACCGTAACCTTTTGTAAATTCGTCAGCTGACAGGGTGTCTATGCATCCTGTGTCCTTTTGTGTATTCGTCGGTCGACAGGGTGCCTTTGGCATCCCGTAACCTTTTGTAAATTCGTCAGCCAACCGGGTGTCTATGCATCCCGTGTCCTTTTGTTTATTCATTGGTAAACCGGGTGCCTTTGGCATCCCGTAACCTTTTGTAAATTCATCCTCCGAGCGGGTGTCTGTGCAACCCGTGACCTTTTGTGTATTCGTCGGTCGACCAAGTGCCTTTGGCATCCCGTAACCTTTTGTAAATTCGTCAGCCGACCGGGTGTCTATGCATCCCGTGGCCTTTTGTGTATTTATAGGTCGACCAGGTGCGTTTGGCATCCCGTAATCTTTTGTAAATTCGTCAGCTGATCGAGTGTCCATGCATCCTGTGGCCTTTGAAAATTGTGAAGCCGACTTCTTTCTCTTTTTTTTTTCTTTGCAATATACTATCGTTGTTTATGTAATGAGGAAGAAGAAAAAAAATACAACTTGCCTTTTATAATGCGACAGTGTCACCTGTTGCTGGATTTGTAATAAAAAGGATGTGGCACTACCACTTGTTAAGTTGTTTATTTTCCATTTTTCTTGATCGGCGCTTAAGTGTCGGAGGAGACGATCCCGTTTGATCGTTTGTCCCGCCATTTCAATTTCTCCAGCAGCGCGCTTGTGATCAAAGATGCTTCTAATGGTGAAGCATTCCATTGTCGGGTGGCATAACCTTCGATGATAATGACAATATTCGGTGGCATTCTTATCCATCTTATCGATATCCAGCACTGTCGGGGTATATTGATTTCCTAGTTAGCTATCCATTGTTACAGGAGCTCAACTATCTGTTTCCGGCTGCAGGGCTAGGGTGGCGGAGGGTTGGAGTCTCGTTTCCCCCCTTTGTTTCTTCCTGGGTTCCTCTCCATAGTCTAGGGTGGGTCCTTCCTTCCCTTACCAGCATTGGGCCTTACATTGCGCGTTTTTCATGTGTTTTTAAAATGCAATCGCCAATCTTTTTTGTTGATTCCTCCAATTCGACGAAAGTTTGGAATTTGAAATTGATTAAATTCCTTTTGAAAGCAGATGTCATTCTGCGTATGCAGAGCGCCTCTTCACTAATGTCTTCATGGAAGTCCAGCGCGAGGTACTGAAATCGGGAGATGTATTTCCCTATTTCTTCCCTTGTCCGCACCTACTCAGGTCCATTGATGTGATTTTCCTCTTGGCCAAATAAAATTTTCTGAGAAAAAGTGTGGACATGGTCTGCCAAGAGTCTACGCTTTCCGCTTTTAGATTGTCGTACCAGGTGAACGCCGTACTTGTGAGTGATTTTGGGAATTTTCTTAGGCACGACCTTATGTCATAAGCTTTATTGTTCATCGTTGACAAGAATCGGCTGAGATGTTCCCGCGCATTCTCCTACCCATCGTATACTTTGAAGTTTGGCTATATGTAACCCTTGGGGTATTGGTATTTACTGCTCGCTGGGTAGGGTCTGCTCGTGGAGTTGTAATTGTCTTGTTTTATCATATGGTAGATTGTCTTTAGATACTTCACCATGGATTCTTGAGGCGTTGCCCTCGGTCTGTTGTCCCCGGTTTTCCTTTCATTGTCGCTCCTTCGGTGATTCCCTGGCCTGTTGTTGTGACTTGCTATATCCACTTATTCAACTCCTACTTCCTTTGTGCGTGCTCCTCTAACTCTCTTCGTATGCCCTGCAGAGTTGGTGGTGCAGAAAGCGGAGCCGAGTTTGTTCATTGCGGGCTTTTTATTTGTGTCTTTCCCGCCTCTCGATTTTGGGGTCAGCGGGTCGGTTGTGTGTTCGCGTCTAGTATTAGTACCTCATCTTCACTATCCTCATTTTCTTCTTATATTATTACTTCATTGGGTTTGGTAGGTAGGGTTTTTAATCGGTTTCTTAGCGCATTCACGCTGGTGCTTTCCTGGTGTGTCATAGTGAGCTAGGCACGAGCCTCCGGGTGTGGTCGCCAACTATTGATGGGTGAATATGATTTTTGTTCTACCCGTCCTAGTCACACCTTAATGACAACACTTTCTAGGAATAAAATGAGAGAGAAATTGCTTTCCATTGTACTATGTACCTCTTTATATAAACTTTCCCAAAATCCCTTCCTTTTATGATATCATTCCACTGATTAAATATTTTTCGTGGTTGTAGTAATGAGGTTCAAACTCTCGGGCTTGTGAAGATTAAATTTAAAGATTTAATAAAATTATATACAAAATTATTAACAATGGGTGCGAGAGGTAACAAAGACACTAGATTCCACTATTATGCAAAATTGAATGATAAATATTTCAAAACTCTATTCAATTCTTAAGTCCTTTTTTATCTTTAATTCACTATCAATCATACAGATTCTCAAACATTATTCGCAAACCTTAAGCATAGATTATCAAGAGATTAAACCAAGCATAACCTATCAAACTGAATAACAAATAATTAAGACAATCATTCAAACAATTTAAAACTCTGCAAAAGCAGCGATTAGGTGAATTATATAATTAAATGAAATAGTTACCCATTTATGTTGCATGAATAGCTTCCTCCATTGCCTTGGTTACGAGGGAATTAACTCATCATAGTATAAATGCTCTCAAAATATTTTATTATGGCTCAAAAATGGTTTACAAATGATGAGAAGAAGAGAAAATGGTGTAAACTGTAATCTGCGACGCACAAAAAGCGTCACATAATGAACGATAAATGACAAGTGCTGCTGCTGTTTAGACTGTGCTGCGACCCGCGGCTGTGCTTCTTAGACACTGTTCATAAACGACTGTCCTTGCGAGTCCGTTCTTCGTGTTCTTGGTGTTCTTCATCAGCAGCAGCAGCAACAACAGAGTTTCATCAACTCTTGATTTCTGCTTCTCTGGCCCTCCTATAGACTCCCCAAACTCTCGACAACCCTTCTAGGACTCATGTATCTCCTATTTATACATTCCAGGCGCATAAAATCTCGCCATTAATTCCTCAAAATTTTCACAGTAAAGGAAAATTATTCTTGGGAATAATTTCTTATTTTCTTTTTCTGCATGCGTTAATTGTCTTGATAATTTCCAAAATCTGTTGATATGCAACCTAGGAGAATATCTGCACTTAACTTCCACAACCCATGCAACATCTTTACGTAATTTTCTTTCCAAGTTTAACCGATATCTCTTTTTTCCTGCTTTAATCGAGAATCGATTATCTGGCAAAATTTGATCGATCCCAACCACCACAATATCTTCTTATATCCATATCACATATACCCATTAAGTTTCAGCGATTTAATCTCCTTATAACACCTTCAAAAATCGATTGGAAAATCTACCAGTGTATAAAGAAAATTTCCCGCCAAAATTTATTTTTGAATTTGAGAAGAAGGGTGCCCCTTAACCAGAGCTGGGGTGCGAATAGCAATTGGGGTGGAAATAGTAATTTTTCTGGGTTCCTCAAGCACATTTCTGGGGCGTTTCCGGTGCATTTCTGGGGTGCATTTAGTAATTTTCTCCGGGGGTGTAAAACACCACTTTTTGAGCCCATTTCGCCGCAAGGGCTTATTTCTCTAAAAACATCTACAAAAACACAAAATAACACAATAAGTACTTAATCGAGTCTAACAATACAGAATATTGAGAACGAAATAGACACATAAATGCGTCTATCAGCCACATGTCCTAAACTTCCTTAATTACCACAAATTCCACTCATTCTCTAATACAACTTTCTCATTTTCCCTTAATTCCCTCCTTATCCTTTTCTTCTTATGGATACTTCTTAGTGTACTTGGGTTCTAGTCCCCAAGTCCCATTTGTTTTTGGTTGGGTTTGGCTCCCTTTTAGGGGGATCCCTAGCCCTGCTAAGGGGTAACGATTTTCATGTATCAACGTATGCCAACTGGGTTCTTGAACTGTTCCCAACTGAACATGCGGTTTGCGAACTGGTTCGCCAACCATCTTGTATTTCTGTAACTCGGATATCTATGGTTCGCGAACTGGCGCCAACATTCCCTTAGTAGAAATATCAGTACGTTCATATTTCTCTCTTATGATATTTGAAACATTCTTAAGTGATATGATCATTTGCATAAGCAATTTTCAATTGATCCACATATTAATTCATAGAACTAATATTATAAAGGACCTTCAAACATCTTAATTGCTAAATCATATTTTTGAGATTTTTCACAAGACAAGCTTGACTCAAAACTTCTTCTTTGTAATTTTAGTAGAAGTCATACAACATAGTCTCAATAGATAAAATGATGGTGAAAACGCGGGGGTACCAAAATACACCACCAAATTTTTCTTAGGCAACCTGTATGAAAAAAGCTTAAATAAAATTCCGAGAGTTCAACTTAATGAATCTCAATCAAGGAATAATATTTAGAGTTATATATCTTTCTCTCAGAATTAAAAAGTTTACAGAGACAAGTCCGTGAACCTGATTTACGTGTGAGAGTTCTTGGAAGATTCCAAAGATCGATATCCAAGAATCAATCAAGTCGTATCCAACAAACAAGGATGGATATCTACTTTGATTGATTTATGTACAACCTTTGATATTTCAATTATAAAGATAAACAACATAATGCGGAAAAGAGATAACATAGACGCCAAAATTTTTGTTAACGAGGAAACCGCAAATACCAAAAAACCCATGTGGAATCACAAAGTCTGAGACAAAGAGAACTTTGCGATTTATATATATCTTGTTCAAGTGAACAGCTCAACAATCGAACAAGATCAGGATACACGAACTATCAAGATAAAAGATAGTTGGACCTGGCTTCATGAATCCCTATGTGAAGTCTTTTTAGTCGCTAAACCCTAGAAGAGCTTTTAAAAAGAGGATGACTCTAGTTTACAACTAGGACACACAAATAATAGTGTCATGGATTCAAAAATCCTAATTGCTCGAGGTTCCTCTTATATAGAATTTCAAAGTATAGGTTGCTTTAGGTTTAAGCTAAGAAAGCTTTGAAACCAAGCAAAAAATATCCACCATTTGATGAATCTTTGAAATGAGGTTAACATATCAAAATATATACTCTAGTTAGGATGAACCGTAACCGAAACTTGTACAAAGACGTCGTTCATGAACGATTAGCCAAAACTAGACGATTGAACTATAAGCTTAATCAATTTCATAAACACTTAAGACTTTTAAGCTTGAATCATAACCATAGGTTGTAATGTGATTAATAATGTCTATATGGTATTTTTTAAAATTTATTAAAATGTTAATTTATCTCATAAATAATTTTATATGCATCTGAAAATATTCTACAGGAAAGTACATGTACTCTTCCTTGTTCGTGACTATTTTTTTCATGGTACATGTACCCTTAAAACAAAAATAAAATTCTAAATCTTATAAAACTTTTATGGTTTGCATACGGGGTATGGATACATACCGGTTTCAAAGCCACAACTTGTTTCCGGTATGCATACTAGGTATGCATACCAATTCAGGTTCACGAGTTCACAGACTTTTTGTTGTATGGATACAAGGTATGCGTATCACTAAGTCACTGTCGACATATAGATACGACGGTACGTGTATTGGGTACATGTACTACGGCTCCGGACCTGTAACAGTTTTCCCAGTTTGTGAAACTGGTATGCATACTGTCATGTATCCAGATTAATATTAGTTCTATATTTCTCTCTAAATCAATTCGAAACATTCCCAAATAACATCGATGACACATATCACTGTTCCAGGCTATTTTCGAATGGTAATCTTGAATCATGATTTAGATTATGAAAAATAAATCTTTCTAACCGAAATTCATCAAGTATGAGTAAATGTTCATTAAGCTTAGTCACATATATTTCGAGAACTAATTACCAAGATAAACTTGACTCGAAATTCTTGATATGGTTGCAATAGTCTAATTAGTTATGCGACAACGTCTCATATATAAAAGGATAAATATAACTTGAGAAATAGGTGGTCCAGTGTTCACTTACCTTTTGTTGAAGAAGTTCTCTAAAAGCTCCGGTTGATCTTCGACCTCAAACGGTAGAACGCAGTGATGTCCGATTCTCAACTACATTTCTATCCTAATCCGAGATTTAACTAATTGTAGACTATAAATCAAGATATAATTTTGATCAATTAAATTTGACAACTAGCTTGATATAGCAACACTTGTGAGTTCGACCGAGCAATGCTCTAACATATGGTATATTGAGTAAAATAAAATGGTCCAATCTTCACATACCTGAAACAGAATTTCTTTAAAAGTCTTCACCGATATTCAGTCTTCAAGTGTAATCTTTGATACTCAACTATAATTCTGACTTGACTGAGTAGACTAGAATTCAATATATAGTTTTGATCACCTAACATTGATAACAAGCTTGAGATACCAGAACCTGTGGGTTCAACTTCAACCGAGCAATGCTCTAAATATTTTTTTTTTGTTTCTTACTGTCTAGATGATCAACCATACTGAAAAGGAGACGGTACCAAGTACACCATCAACATTTTCGTTTGACAACCTGTATGGAAAAAAGCTAATACAAGTACAAGTAGATCTAAATTAAGGATTCTTAAGATATATATATATATATATATATATATATAATTTTAATTTTTTTCCACAATCAATATGTCTATACTTATAAAGTCGTGAACCTGATTGTATATAAGAGTTCTTGGACTATATCACAAATCAATATCCAAAATCAATCTAGTCGTATCCTAATCAAGAAGATATGAATTCCGACAAGTATGAAACTTGTAATCTATCTTTCAAGATCCGAATTTAACAAGAACAAGTTTATTTATTGATCACAATTAGTAATGACTTAAACTACCTAGACTGAATACGTAATGGGTTGTGCTATTCCTATTATAAACATTAAACATTATAATGCAGAAAAAGAAAAAACAGAAGATACATGAAATTTTGTTAACGAGGATAACTGCCATGAAGAAAAACCATGGGACCTTGTCCATCTTTGGACACCAAACTGTATTAATCCTCTACAGACACTAGCCTACTATCAAATTTCATACTGGAATGTAGTTGATACCGAATTAACCCTCCAAGAAATTCAGCTGCAGTCGTGCTCATTAGTATCTTGAATCTCGCAAGGATATGCACAATTGATTCCCTTATATGGCATCCTTTACATAATATGAGTTTTTTCAACCTAAGTGAAGACTTATAATACTAATCTGCTTCTAACATATACGCATATTTGACTAGCAAACCTCAGGAATCCAGAATAATAATTTATACTTAGTAATTAGCTGAAAATCCTGGATTACTAACCACCTCTCAAAAATAATTTAAACAAATTAACAAATAAGAGTTTTAGATATCTATATTGAGGAATCACAAAGTCTGAGACGAAAAGAACTTTACAATTTATGTATATCTCGTTCCTGATCGGAGATTGACGAAAACCATAACGATTTATAAGAACAAGATCAATATACACAAACTATCAGATAAAATATAGTCGGGCCTGACTTCACGAATCCCAATTGAAGTCTTCAAGTCGTAAGCCTAATTATGTTTCACAGAAGAAACCTAGGTTAATTACAGGATGACTTTGGCAAGGAACTGAGACATAAAAGTTTCATGAATTAAGATTCTAGTTGCAAGAGTATCTCTACTTATAGATTATCAAGGCTCTCAGTAGATTTGAATTCAAACTAAGATAACTTTAGATTCAAGCAAATACTTTCTCAATTTAGATAAAATTCTTGTTAACAACTCATGTAAGCATGTGAGAAGTTCTCCTAGAAATTACATATAAGAATAAACATTATGGTCCAGGGTTCTAGAACTGTGTACAATGATAGTTCGTCGGTAAATAATCTTTAATCAAGAGTTTACAAGTATGAATCATATTCAATAACACTCAAAACTTAAACGACGATTTATAAACACAAGGTGATTCAGAGATCAAAATTGTCTTATAAGTGTTTATGAGAGTTGTAGCAATGGCAAACGTATTTATGAAATGGTTTATAAGCATCTTCTTAGTTCGATACTGCGTAGGTATGTATAGGGGTATGCATATCTATAGACCAATCCATGAACTCAAGCCGTTGAGGTAACCGTACTGGGTATGTGTACCTTCATCCATTCATGAACTCAGGCCCTTGGGGTACGCGTACCTCCATCAATTTACGAACTCATAACCTTAGGGTACTCGTTATGCGTATGCGTAACTCCCCTATTATGCAACTCGCATGTCTAGGGTACGCGTACTGGGTATGAGTACCTACCCTGTATCCAGAAATTTAACATTTATGAATACTCTCTTTAAATAATTTGAAAAATTCCAAGTCGACATAGAATTGTTCTTAACCAAGATTGTTAAGGATCTAGAATATCCATTGCTTCAATCAAATTTCGATAGATTTATCAATACAAACATGACTTTAATTACTTCTTTGAAATATAAAATCAACTAAAATCATACAATGTAGTCTCGTAAGATAAAACGATAAGTGACGTGAGTAAATAGGATAATTAAGTCTTCACATACCTCTTTGTAAATGAAGTTCTTTAGATGTCTTCGTTTGATATTTAACTTTAAATCTTCGGGGTTATTCCAAACTAGTTTAACTCATTCTAATGTGCTACTTGGTTGAGGAGCTTCGAGCAATGATTTCGATCTTAGAACTCGCCTAAACTCGGCTTAATACTCAGATGAAACTTTTAGGGGCTTAGAATCTCGTTGATCATGTATTGCTACTAACATGACTTATACCTAATTAAAATCAAAATTTTAATATTATCATGTATCGATTAGAAACAACAATACAACTACAACTATATATAAGTTCAACATAACATTCAACATTAAAGTAACTATAATCGGTTAAAAAATCACCTAGAATTAGACTTGGAGACTTATTTAATCGCTCAAAATCGGCTCAGCTTGGGGTCGGAAATCATCAAGGTCATTTAGTGAGTAATGATTATTCGCCAGGAAATCGGCCTTGGAGACCTTGTTAAACTACTCTGGGTTATTCAATGATATTTGATACTCAAATACCATATATAATCTAATCCTAGTCCGAGACTTTACTTTAGTAGACTAGAAATCCATATTCAATTTTGTGCATTTTACATTGACAACAAGCTTGAGACAGTGCTCTAGTGCATGCTGCCGAATGAATAATGTCCCAAGTATGTCAGTTTTTAGTTCTCTTATTCTTTTATTTTAACCATTATCATATGAAATCTCCGACAGAGTTGGGAAAAACCAGCTGCACACCATAACCGTTTAGAAAATAGCTCCAGATAGTCTGAACTACCTCATAATGAAGAAAAATATGAGCATTGGATTTCGATATTTTTTTTTCACAATGGCATTCTTCAGTTTATCCAGAGTTTTAAATATATTATAACATGACGCCCATATAAAAAAAAATTCCTTACGTGGGATTATGGTATTCCATAATATCTTGCAAGAGTAATGGATATTGAATAATTATTAAAAAACACACATTCACTACCAGATCCAATGAGAGACTTGGTGATCACGGGTTTTCTAGAGCGTGGGGAGCAACAATGGATGATCGTGTGCCTCCCAAGTGTGCTTTCTTATTAATAATAAAATCATTATGGGACCCACGTTAAATAATTTAAAATAAATAAAAAATAAAAAAAATAAAGCTTGGGAGGCACATGTCCAGCCGCTCAAGTTTTTTTCTTCCTCAAGAGGCTGAAGATCAGCCTGTTAGTCTCGAATGTTGGACATTATTTCATATGAATGAGTGTGTGAAGGAGTTTGATAGAAAGTGGACATCTCCACACCATAGTAGCACCTAATTTGATTAAACTACTTCATTTTGAATAGAAAAACTCACTACATACATGTTTGAGGGTGAAATGTACTGCACGGGAGTAATTTTGATTCGAGAGATCAATCTGTACAACTCTGGCCTAAACCAAAAAATGGCCGTTCCAGGATTGCTTCGGTCACAAAGTGAAGGAGAAGGGTTGGTCTTAGGGAGGGAAGCGAAGAAAGTGTTGAGATCAGAATAGTTGATTCTGAAGGTGTGGTTGTTTACGACTTATATCAGAAAGTAAAACTGGATAGCTGAATGAAAAGCTATCAGGTGATTTCTAGTACTATGTTGCTTTCCTGACCAAAACTTGCTGTTTGGTGGAAATAAGTGAAACATATTTATACAAGTCTTAGTAAAACATACCGTGGTCTCGTAGGAAGTAGAAATGATTGAGTAGTGGAAGAGTGGTGTAACGTGTAACGTTAGAATTTATGCTTCCATGATGAAGGAAACATTTACACCATTACTTTTTGCTACTACTAACCGCCCTTATTCATGACGCTTTCTTGTAACGGGCGTATTGCACGCCACACGCTGTAAACCACCAGACCAATACCCTGATGAGTATCTCCCAGTTTATGACATGTTTGATGTCTCGAGTGTTTTCGTGGAAAACATGTAGCACTTTGCTACGTGTGGAAAGTTAAAATCAAGAGTCTTGCCGCAGGAAAATAACATACGATGCTATTAGGCTTGTCTTGGATGGTCGCCTGAAACTTGCCCCAAGACTGCCGTCTCGGTGGAGAACTTTGATGGCTGAGATTTCATATCATGATGAATGGTAGCCGTTGATTATGTCTACCTTTTGTTGGCGCCTGGTAATGGCGCAATGGCACCTTTGGTGCATGCCAGCGACATTGCAGCATGGATGGCATGGCTCGTGCATGTCAGTGGCACGGTGGTGCAAGTGGCGCCTGGCGTAGCCATGGCCACTAGATTTAGGCGGCGGGTCGCCTAAAAGTTTCCACAAGTCTAGCAATTCGGTAGAAAACTTGGATGGCTGAGATCGCATCTCATGAGGAAGGGTAGCCTTTGATTATGGCTACCTTCTGTTGGCGCCTGATAATGGCGCAATGGCACCTTTGGTGCATGCTAGCGGCATTGCAGCATGGATGTCATGACCCGTGCATGTCAGTGGCACGGTGGTGCAAGTGGCGCCTGGCGTAGCCATGACCACTAGATTTACGCGGCTGGTCGCCTAAAAGTTGCCACAAGTCTGTCGGTTCGGTGGTAAACTTGGATGGCTGAGATCGCATCTCGTAAGGAAGGGTAGTCGTTGATTATGGATACCTTCTGTTGGCACCTGGTAATGGCGCAATGGCACCTTTGGTGCATGCCAGCGGCATTGCAGCATGGCTGGCATGACCCATGCATGTCAGTGGCACGGTGGTGCAAGTGGCGCTTGGCGTAGCCATGGCTACTATATTTAGGCGGTGGATCGCCTAAAAGTTGCCACAAGTCTGTCGGTTCGGTGGTGTTTGTGGGTGAAAACCGTTTCTGCTGATTTTGGTAATTTTGTGTGTGTGGATGAGAAATGAATCTAAACCCTAAAAAATGCATTGCACGGGAGTACTTTTGATTCGAGAATCAATCTGTACAATCCTGGCCGAAACCAAGAAATGGCCGTTCCAGGCTTGCTTCGGTCACAAATTGAAGAAGAAGGGTTGGTCTTAGGTAGGGAAGCGAAGGGAGTATTCAGACCAGAATAGTTGATTCGGAAGGTATGGTTGTCTATGACTTGTATCTGAAATTTGAAATGGCTAGCAGAATGGAAACCTACCAGGTGATTTATAGATATTGTGTTGTTGCCGACCCAAACTTGTTGTTTGGTGAAAATAGGTGAAGCATTTTTATACAAGTCATATTGAAATGTTCCCTGGTCTCATAGGAATTGAAACGATTGAGTGGTGGAAGAAGAGTGTAACTTGTAACCATCAGACGTTATGCTTCCATGATGAAGGAAGTGAATTCGTGTAACCGTCAGACATTATGCTTCCATGATGAAGGAAATGAATTCGTTTACACCTTTACTTTTTACCACCACTAATTAGCCCACTTCATGACACTTTCTTATAACGGGTGTATTGCACGCCGCACGCTGTAAACCGCCAGACCAATACCCTGATGAATATCCCCCAGTTTGTGACGTGTTTGATGTCTCGAGTGTTTTCGTGGAAAACATGTAGCACTTCGCTAGGAGCGGCAAGTCAAAGTCAAGGGACTTACCGCAGGAAAATAGTATGTAATCCTATTAGGCTCGTTTTGGCTGGTCGCATAAAACTTGCCACAAGTTTGTCAGTTCGGTGGCGAACTTCGATGGCTGAGATCGCATCTCATGAAGGAGGGTAGTCGTTGATTATGTCTACCTTGTGTTGGTGCCTGATGACAACGCGGTGGTGTTTTGGTATACGCCAGTGGCAATGTGGCATGGATGGCATGGCTCGTGCATGCCAGTGGCACGGTGGTGCAAGTGGCGCCTGGCGTAGCCATGACCACTTGATTATGGAAACTGGTCGCCTGAAACTTGCCACAAGTCTGTCAGTTCGGTGGAAAACTTGGATGGCGGAGATTGCATCTCATGAGGAAGGATGGCCATTTATTATGGCCGCATCTTGTTGTATAGAGGAGTGGCGCCAAATGCATAGTGGCATGCTAGTAGCCGTGGCATAGCGGCTTGCCAGTGGCGTTGCGGAATGGCCAAGGCTAGGGTTTGGATCCGTGGTGTTGGACCCACATGTGGAAACATTGTCCATGTTTCCACATCAATCCCACTTCTCTGGGAAACGTTATTTGGCTTTGGTTGGCGTAACAACTTTTCCTAAATTAGGGTTTGGCATGTCGAAACCCTAATTAGTGCGTGTGGCATGCGGCATGGCGATACATTTGTACAAATGGCGCCATGGATATGCAAAAGGAACTATGGCAAGGCCATAGTGTGGAAATGACCACATGAGTAGAGATTGTCGTGGGTGGCTATGACGTGGCGCCAACTCTAGGGCTTCCTGGGTCCCATATGGCTCGTGGCATGTTGCGGGGTCAAAGTGGCATAATTTATCCACGACTGGAAATTAGGGCCTTGTTTAATGCATAGGCGTGCTTTTGACCAGAAAACCCTAATATTAAGCTTTTCATGGCGTTGGCCACGAACAGGAGGTAAGTTAGCACATAAGGCGCTGTTTATGGAAGGTTGCCACGAAGTGGCATGTTGGCATGTTACCGCGGCAGAGCGGCATGTTGGCATGTTACCGCGGCAGAGTGGCATGTTGGCATGCCGATCAATATGTTGTTGTGGCAGGGTGCGTTTGGATTGCCAGTTAGTATGGTGACGCGGCAGGGTGCGTTTGGCCTTTAATGTATGGTGGCATGTTTGGAGCGACTTGATTAGACAAGAAAAGAGGTCCGGCCAAACATAAGGCGTGGCTACACTTCTGGTGAGAGTGTGGCGGCTTTAGAGCGACCTGATTGGTCAATTAAAAGAGGGACGACCAAGCATGGGCGTGGATACACTTCTGGCGAGAGTGTGGGGGCTTTTAGAGCGACCTAATTGGTCGATGGGAGTGGGGTCGGAAAGTATGGGCCCAGCCACAACTTATGTGAGCATGGCAAGTTTAAAGCGACCTGATTGGTAGAAGGAAATAGGGCCGTTTTAGGATGGGGCGGGGCCAATGACAAGTGGTGCCAGCTGGCCTAAGGCATGGCCAATCTCCCTTAGCTGCCGCGGCTCCCTGTTTTTCAGATTCCGGGTAGGATTTTGCACCTACTAATCCATGGCGGATTAATTTCCTAGTTTTCCTAGGCTTAATTTTGTCAAGCAAGGTCTGGTATACTACGCGAGGCGCGAAACCCTAACTTCTGCAAGTTAGTCAGGGCAATTGATTGAATTCTGTGTGTTGACACAGAGTTCTTTTAAGTTCATTGCCAGAGAGCAGCATGCTTTTCTGATTGAATACCTTATGCAAATACCTTATCCTTGATATTTGGAAATTCGTGCTACTCTGCTGCAAGTGAACACAAATCGTCATGCCATATCAACATTAAGGGTTCAGCCGGGGAACATAGCATAGAAGGAATTCAAAAAGAACTTATATTAAGTGAATATAGGCAAGGCGCCGGAATTTACAGAACATATGGGATGGTTGCTACATTCGTCAGTCTGGATAAATTTTATGTAGATATATTGAACGGCGCAATAAATATGCCAGCGGAGAGGTTAGCACTCACGGCTTTGTTTCCTTACAGAGTGACGTCACATCAAATGCAAGGTTTTACGAAGTTAACCCTAAGCTAAAAACCACCATCAACATTAAGTCCCCTGCTTATCACGTAACAGTGTCATTGTTGCGGGGTAAGCATGAGATGGTGACAGACAAGAGTAAAATCGAAAGGGAAAGACGTGAAGAGATTACCGAGGAAATTCAACTAACCTTTAGCAGAAGGCAGGAGGAATCTGTGATCCCTGTGTTGGAGGCTCTGCGTAATTCTAACTCGGCCATAGGGTGTTGGCGTCAGCGCTGAAACTTTGGATAAAAAATAGTGAAGATGGAGCCGGTGTTTTTGTAGAATGGGCAGAGATAGCGCGGCTTTGATCTCGGGATGCTGGAGTTATGGCGTTGCTTGCTAGACTGTGGAGCAGGCGGAGATGGCGCTTCTTGTCTAATGGAGCGCGAGGAGATTGTGCTGCTTTGAGCGGTGAAGAAGGCATTCTTTTGGTTAGGTCATGGAATGGCAGGGAGAGTGCTTGGACGGTCATCGCGGGTCCGCTTTCCTTCTTATGTGCATAACCCAAAGGAAGAAACCTTCTTCTACTCAAACTTCAAAATACTAAGTATATAAAAGGCGTTGTCCGCCCTTTTATTTTCGTATCATTGACTTTATTTCTATAGTGGCAAGCCTCTTTCCATCAGCAGTCCAGGTGAGCCAATTATTCTTTCTTTCAGATAGATCATCATAGAATCGCACCCACCCTTTTCACAGGTATTATCTCGTGTCTTTTCTTATGGTTCTCCATTTTGTGTTCTTCATCATGTAGATTGCCGATGCAGACATAATGTAAAGTTTTTTTTTTTTTTTTTGTAGTGCACAATGGGATCTTACGGTGATGATCATACCTCTGACTCTTCGGAGAAGAATTTTGAAGTCAACGAACCCATGGTTTCTTCACATGAAGAGATATTAAACCAAGTCAACCCTTTGTTCCATGCAGCTGGCCAGATTATACAAGGCATGTCTCTCACCCATCTACGCATTGTGCGGGTGCATGCCCAGACTTTCATGGCTTTGATTGAAATGGAGAAGAAGTGGAGACATGATGAAGCATCACAACAAGTCGGGAAATATCAAAGTGATGAAGCTTCTCCACAACCCAGTGTCAGGGCTGAACGATTCACCTCTAGATTGAAACGGCGAAGGACTGAGTCTAAGAAACTTTCAGACGAGAGTCAGTTTAATTACCATGTCCACAAAGGTATCGTAATCCTCGATTCTTAGGTGGAAAAACAGAAGCATTATAAAGAGGCTGTGGTTTGCGAGACTGAAGCAGCTTCTGAAGTGGATGTCGAAACTGCTGTTGAGGAAATCGAAGCGACTGCTGAGGATGTTGTCGAGGAAGATGGTGAAACGATGGAAGCATATGTTGGGGTCGTTGGATAAGCTGTGGGGACATATGCTGGAACTGCTGCCATAATGGATTCCAGATGGGATGTTGAAGCTGCTGTTGAAACGGCTTCTGGATGGAATGTTGAAGCTGAAACGGCTTATGGATGGGATGTTGAAGCTGCTGCTGAGATAACTTCTGGATGGAATGTTTGCTGTCGGAGAAGGTGCTGGGGAAAGTGCTTGAAAAAGATCTGATGGAGGCGCCATTGACCAAGGTGTTTTGTCATTGACAACTGGTTTTCCCGTTTTGCGATTTCATCCATCTTTTCGTAGCTTGTAGATGTTGTTTTTGTTTTTGTTTTTTGTTTTTGTTTTGTGCGACTAAAGCTATGTCTCACCGACTGACATTCCTGCTTTGATAATTTTATATTTTTGATTGAACGAATAAAATCTCCCGGAAGAACCCTAAAACCCCTTTTACAAAGAACCAGTTATTTCATCCCCATAACAATCCAGCGGAAAGAGAGCCAGAACGAAATAATGCTAACCGACATGTTATTTTCTTCTCGTTTAGACACTTTCATAGCAACACCTCACATGTCGTTGGCAACAGTAACTCAAGACGTGGGAAAACAGTAGCAACATTTAAGGATTTGACCAACCTTTTATTGGATTTTCCTTGCAAATCATCCAGGCTTCGGTGGCATGCCGCCTGGGTGCGTATAAGTGTGAGTTGCCATAAGTTGGATAAAACGTCATGAGAGAAATAGAGAAAAACCATCAGGTGAAAGCCGTGGCTAGAGATTCTTGAAGGAAAGTGAAAAGGCGAGAGTACCCAAATATACCTCAAGCTAAAAATTTTCCTACCTATAAGTCCTTTCTCCGAAAGTGGTTGTCTATGGACTGAATCGAGACAGTACAACTAATCAGTTCACACTTCGTGTGATCGTCTATGGATACGAGATCGAGACAATATAACAACGAAGTATGTTTACTTGATACAAAGGTTCGGACTTAACCAAACACAATAGGATTGCTTATCAAGTAAATAGGAGTTAACGTTTGTGTAATTTACTTCAATTATAATAAAACAATTATAATGCGGAATATAAAAGTAAATGACACAACAAGATTTTGTTAACGAGGAAACCTCAATTGCAGAAAAACCATGGGACCTTGTCCAGAATTGAATACTCTCAGGATTAAGCTACACAAAATTACACTAACTTCGTATAGTTGAGACCAAGTAACTATCCCTATAGTTCACCTAGTTCCTTATGTATTCCCACGCCTCCAACTTATTAATAAGTCACGTACTTGGAACAATTCTTTTGGTTCGTATTCCAAACATTAAAGGAACACCAAATCTGTTTGGTATCAACTCTATTCAACCAAGTGATATGAGTCAGACAAAGGCTCTTCCGTTTATCTCAACATAAAATCCTTCGTCAGGTCCTTAGATATATCTTGTATTCAATCACCCAAAGGTAATCGTTTATGATTAAGCCAATAACACCTTTAATCCGAAGAATCGTGTTGATGCCGATCTACTCAATTAATCAATCCAATCTACCACAAGGATAAACCGATTATTAATTGGATCCTCTTTTACCGAAAAAAGTATTGTGCACACCAAAGATTATAAAACCCAAGTCAGATCTTCAATATCTTATTTGTCTTCAAATCTTCTTAAATCTTTAATAAAAACCTGCACACAATCACTTGAATCTCTTGTAATCAATCACGCGCAGAACGAAGTCTGTTAACAATGTATTATCACAAGATCGTCTTTAGAACTAACAGCAGTCTAAGGATCCCTGTCGAAACTCTGAACTAGTTTGAGTGAATCTTATATCAGAAGAGAAGATTCTCAAGAATAAACAAACTAGGTGCAATCATATTTCAACCACCGTTAGTCAATCAAATCAATCGAAAACAAAAGATAAACCGCAATTATCTAGTTTCCCACCAACGGTACACGCTAGAGCTTCTCAATCCCTAAGAAGACTTTAAACTGAGCAGCCGTAAGAGATTTCGCCTAATTAGGTTACTCTCCTCTCCAAATAGGAGGCTACACCAGTAACAACAACAAAAGAGTAAATCTGTTGTTACAAAGGATTAGTTTGTTAGAAAGGCAAACTTCGAGTATTTATAGACAAGGAACTTTGGATACCAAGGAATTTCCAAGATCGAAAATATTCTCAAGATATTCATAAAAGCACAGATTCGGTTTTCATAATTCCTGGAAATGCTCTGTCCAAAAATAACGATCGAAATCTCTCGGAAAATCTAATTAGTAAATGCACATTACTAATTCTGTAATTTTCCTACAAAATGAAATTAATAACCTTAATTAAAAGATTCTTAACTTACTTATGTTTCGATCCTGGGATTCTCTTCCCTCGGCCGTTAAGGAATATCTTTGAACAATTAAAGAAATAAACATTCGCATCACGTGTTCAAATTTTGTCGACATCTTTACTTTATAAGTTCTGTTTCACACTTACAACCTTGAAATCGATTTGTCACACTTCCAAACAAGTTTAGAATTGGTTCATCTGACTTTCAAGATCTATGTGATTAACCAAACCAACATTCAATCACAATCATGGTTTTACGGTTGTACCAAAACAAGTTTCGGTTCTACCTCCATGCGAGTACTGTGCATAGTCACACTGGCTTTCCAAAAATTCGGTTGACTAGGTACTAGGATCGGTTCCCATATATATATGGTATCTAAATTATATGTGTTGCACATGTCCATAGGATCGGTTCCCCTTTGCCTAAAAACGTGTTGCACATGTCCATAGGACCGGTTCCCCTTTCTGCTATAAACCTTGCTGCACCCCATAAAAGGATCGGTTCCCTTTGGTGTATTGTACCTCTTACAAGGATCGGTTTCCCTTTCCTTTTAATTGGTCAGACATTCAAAATCCAATCATACCACAGGTGATTACTTAAGATCGGTTTTACTAATAAAAGTTATACCAATACATAAGTCAGGCCTTTGTAAATAGTTCTACCAAGAACACAACAAGTTGTGAGCGGTTATACTCTATCACACATATTGGTTGTTCATAAGATATGCAATGAATAACAAAACCAATAACATCTGGAAATTTCTTTTTCGGTCCACAAACAAGTTTATGAACTTCCTTCCTTAGAACACATGTAAACATTGTTCCCTGGGATGAAATGCTCACCTCATACCCATACATAATCACAATAGCATTCAAATGATTATGGAGATGTCTTATCTACAAAGTTTAATGGTTAAGCAATAAAACTTGTATTGTATTCCTTAATACTATGTCTATCTAGAGTATAAATATTCTTCGCAGTTATGTTTTCGATATTCACGACTTGAAATATACGTTAGGGAATGAAACAGTTCAAGTCAAATATCACTAACCTCAAGTGAGAGGATGATTTTTGTCGTTGTATCTCCTTGCTTCTTCACATCTTCAAGACTTCGAAATACTTGTAATGTCTCATATCCTAATACTTTCAAGCTAACGTATACGAAGTTGACTCTAGTACATAATCAAGCGACTGATTCACTAAAATATGACAACCAAACTTGACATACCAACGCTTGGTGGGTTCAACCGAGCAATGCTCTAACAATCTCCCCCTTTGTCAATTTTAGTGACAAAACTCTTACATCATATGTATAAACAAATTATAAGAATTCATTACAATCCGCTTGCTTCCCGATTCAACATCACATTAAAACTGCTTACATTCAATCCTTGAAAATGCCGCTGTTGACATTATAATAACAAAGCTAATACTCCCCCTAAGGAAGATAGGTAGAGATTCAATCCTCACGTCTTTTTTATACCAATTTATATGACATGTTACTCCCACTTAGTTCGTGCTTTCACTCTTTCGTTAGATAAAACATTCAAGTACCAATATTTTTTTCCCTAGCGATGCCAATCAACTCCCCCTTTTTGTCACAAAAATGACAAAGAAACGAAAAAATAAAGGACAACACGAAAAGAATCTTACAAATCTCAAAATAGACTTGCAAACCTGTAGAGTTGGGCACGAGGGTTCCACACATCACGTTTTGATAACCAATATCAAAACAGAAACTACAAGTAGTCTTATTTTGATATGTTACCAAGGAAACAATTGTCCGAAACAATTTTTCCAATTTAGTTTAGCAAACCAAAAAAAACTAAGCACATTAGTCCCTTTGCTAAACCGATTGTTCAAAAACAACCGCTTAATTCGATAAGACCAAAATAAAAATAAACTCCATTTTTCTCATTAGGTTCTAATTATCCATAAACTTAGACCTTTCAATTTTAAACAAGACAAGTACTAGGTTAGTTAACTAGCATTCCTTGTTTAGGCATTCAATTAGACTTGAATAACCGAAACCTCACTCTGATAAGACAAACTAAGATCAGAATTAACTTAGTTTCTTATCCGGAATCAAATTGGACTAAACAACTCATCCCGTACGTAAATTATTCCGTTAAGCCATAAATAATTCATACAAACCAAAATAAATCAACTTGCATAATTATTCACCTCATACGGAAGAAATTGAAACAACATAGACATTAAAAGCACCGCAATTGCACCGTAATTTTGTAATCCTAAACAATTGATACCATACAAAAGAAGGATAACAATAGTTTTTCTTAACCAGAACCAATTGAATCACACACACATCAGTTGTACCAAAATTTTGTAAGCCTAAACAATTGATACCACACAATAAAGTAAGATAACAATAGTTTTTCTTAACCGCAACCAATTGAAACACACATCCACACACACATTATGGAATAAATATCAATTGAACCGAAATTTTGTTAAGCAAAAACAACAAAGATATATAATATAAACTCAGGCTTTTCTTAAACAGGAATACAATTAACTAACAAGATTGTTACCTCAAATTTCGGATCCACTTCTCCAATATGATAGAATCTTCGTCCAGAGAGAATATATATCGAAATATCACCACGTTGTCATCCTTATGCATAAAAAAAAGAATAACAACACACCTCAACCTTTACCAGAGAAAGGTTGAAAATCGATTTTAACAATTGCAAGCAAAAGTTGAAAACCGTCGAAACACATATTCTTTTATGCTAAACCAAAACCGAGTCAACATATTGTGACTTTTTCACATATTGTTTCTATCAGAATCCCTCATGATTCTTTGATAAAGCCTACCTACTAGGGCTAGAACTTAATCCCGCTAAATCAAAAAGTCACCAAAACCATAAGGGTTCTAACAATATATGAGGTCGAATATTAAGGTAGTAAAACCGAAATCAAACATCCCATAAACATACATAGCAATAAGATAAAAGCAATTAAGCACAGCCTATGTAAACCGAAAACTATCACAAGAAAAATTACTAATCAAATAATTTTATTCATAATAGACCAATACAATCAATGAAAGAAATCAAAAACTGATGTCTATTATTCTTGGATTTCAGAATCCTTCAAAATCTTGAGATCTCTTGTGCTTGATAGGAATGATTCTCCTGATTCCCTGAAGCGACCCTTGATTGAAGACTAATTCCTCAACCTTGTTAAAGTTGGATTCTTCCTTGTTTACTCTTTTGGTGAGAACATCCAGTTGCTTGAGAGTTTGAGCTTGAACTAGTAAGGAATTTTCAAGGATACGTTTTAACATTAAAACTTCCAACTTGGTTTCGGCACAAGTTCGAGCCAACTTGTAGAATTATTTTTCATAATCAATCATACATGATGGAAGATTCATATTTATATAGGAAGCCGATCTGTTTCCATTGAAATTTAGATGACCGAAAGAGTCACTGGCCAATTTTTCAGCATACCTTTCTGAAACTTTTGAGGAAAGCCTTGCGTACAAATATGATTTTTCATGATTCCAAGTTTCAGACAGAAGACCGAAACGCACAATACCGAACCTTATATAAATCAATAGTTACTAAAAAAAAACTTGTTCATTGATTATGGAAAACAAATATTCTCCCTTAATAGAAAAATCAGAAACTTTAATATTAAGGACTTTTAGGAAAGTGCGATCCTGTGAATATTTTCATAAATCTCCCAAGTCTGTTGAACTATTCCAAAAGTACAATGAACACATCAAACTTGTTTGAGCACTCTATGAGTCAGTGCATTTCTTCCGGATACTAAGTATCTGAATGAGTCAGATAAAGCTTTCCATGGTTATCAGAAAAATGCTTCTTACCAGATTTATTAAGAACCCTAACCCCTTTTGACGATAAACCAAATTTATCATAGAAATTGCTATCATCAAGATATTTCGGAATTACCTTTCATCTAGAGACTTGATCACCCTCTTTCCTTAGCAGTTTCATGTCCTTCTTTGGTATCCACTTCCTGGAGTTTGTAGCTTTTTGATCCTCCTTTCTTTTGTGTTGAACTGTTCGAGAATTCTTTGATCTGAGATGATCATGTCTGTGTGTGACTTCTTGATAAAAAGTTTTCGTATTAAGCCTTGGGCTGAGATTCGAACATGGTAAACGTCGACAATCCTTAATTACATGACTTTTGTTTCCACAATAAAAGCATCTTTTATCATGATGTGCAAGATGATGTGAAGATCTCAGATGAGAGTAGTTCATCTCTTTATTTCATGGGAATGCCATGTTCTTTTTTACAGACAGGAACCTTCTTTTGAACACCCTTAAGGTTGGCATTCTTCTTTCCTTCTGGAGGATGGTACAATCCAGATTTCTTGGAATTTGGGAAGGATGTATCCGACTGATTTTCAGACATTAATAAACACATATCATCCTTTAGCCTGTTGACATGTTTGGTGATAGTCTTTATCTCAGTGGCATATGAGACTTTTAAGGCATTGTATTCATTCATTGTTGTTTTCTTAAGACTTCAGTTTTCTTTTCTTGATCAATACTCTTCTTTAACTTGGTTTCTAAGAGATTGATCTTTGAGGAGGAACTAACCTTACAGGATTCTAAGTCATTTTTATATGATGACAAATCATGTTTGAGCTGATAATTTTCAGCTTTCATATGACCTAAGTCTTTAAGGAGTTTTCCTTCTCTTTTTAATGCAAGTGTGAGCTCAGTTGCGCAGGAAATAAATTCTTTCTTTAGCTCATCAAGCTGAGATGTTTTTATGTTCACATATTCAACATCTTCTTTATCATCAAGTGATTCAGACTTATTGAGTGTTAGTACAAGACTTAACTTAACCTCTTCTTGAGAGCATACAAACATGTTTTGAGAAGAGCTCGAGGAACTTATAGAATACATCCCTTCCAAGCATTTTCGGAAGTTAAATCCAGGGAGAGTTTTCTTCAAACCTTGAGACACGTTAACTGAATCGGACATTATATTCAATTCTTATAGGTTGGATCACACCAAACACAGATTGTTAGATCTTTTCGTGTTTGCCTGCTCTGATACCAATTGAAAAGGCGAGGGTACCCAAATATACCTCAAGCTAAAACTTTTCCAACCTATAAGTCCTTTCTCCGAAAGTGATTGTCTATGGACTGAGTCGGTACAATACAACTAATCGGTTCATACTTCGTGTGACTGTCTATGGATACGAGATCGAGACAATACAACAAAGAAGTATGTTTACTTGATACAAAGTTTCGGACTTAACCAAACATAATAGGATTGCTTATCAAGTAAATAGGAATTAACGTTTGTGTAATTTACTTTAATTATAATAAAACAATTATAATGCGGAATATAAAAGTAAATGACACAACAAGATTTTTTTAACGAGGATACCGCAATTGCAGAAAAACCCCGGGACCTTGTCCAGAATTGAATACTCTCAGGTGTTGTGAAGATTAAAAGCACACAAAACACTTGCAAGTATACAAGGCCAAGATTTGTAATAAAATGATGAGTAGGGGTTTGTCCACAGGGAGAGGAGCATACAAGAAGTCTTCCTAGGCTAACAATGGTGACAATGCACTATGGCAGTGAGCAAAGCAAGGTAAATGGCATGAACCAAGGATTGGAAGCCAAGGGCAAGGTGAGGATTGTGCACTGACTTCAGTGCACAAAAGGCTTCAAAGTGCAAGAAAAAAAAAGCAAGAAAAATCAACTGAATTGAAAGCACACAGGACTGAAAAATGCAAGTTACTGAGAAGGGATTGGTGGTTAAGCCAAGGTTTAGGATCCACCTTGTGTCCTAATCAAATGACATGTATCTAGGTTGTGTTTGCTCCTATGCATACATCTAGAAATGGAAGAATACCAAATTGCTCACTAGTCTGCCCCTAGCATTGGCTGTCTTTTGACAGTACAGCCAATCACAGGCTCTATGAGCATTGGTATCTCTCATTTGCTCAATCAAAACATACAAGGAAGTAACTATCCTAACTTCTAGTCACTTTACAGTGCACAAGGCTTCACTGAGCCTTGGCCTGATGCTGATTAGCTCATGCTAACCATGATATAGCAACATACATACATTAACACAGATGATTCATACACAACTAGCAACATTTGAGATAACTAAAAATATATGCAATTTTCAACTTGTTAACTGATAAGCACTGAAATTGAAATTCATAAAAATTTGTAGCAAATTCTCTCCTGGCTAGTCCAGAGAGATATACAGTGTGTTTCACACACTCCACACAACACCAATTTATACCCAATTACCCATTTAGGGTTTTTCCCCAATTTTCCCCCAAAATCAGTAGAACTAGGGTTTGGTGAAATTGATTTACCTACTGTTGATGAGATACTCGCTCCATCTCGTCGACCCACTCTTCTCCTGCTTCTTCTCGTTCCTCTCATGCTCCAATTGTTGCTTTAATCATCACTTATATCCCCAATTTCTCACCTAGGGTTTCAGTGAGCAGAGAGATGAGAAATTGGAGAAATTAGTGATGCTAAAGAGATGGTACGTGATGGTGATGATGGGCTTAGGTAGAGTAGAGTTGGGGAGAAAATAGTGGAGTGATTTGGGGTGAGGTGGTGGTGATGAAGACGGACATGGTGGTGGTACGGAGTATGGTGGTTCTGCAGAGGGGGGTGATGGAGGAGATGGGTTCGATGGAGAAAGGGGAAGGGTGCGTTTGTTTGAGGTCTAGGGTGTTCGGCACTTGGGTGTGAGGCGAGTGCATCGATTTTTGATGTTCAGCGAGACTAAGCCGTGGGATAGGGAGATGAAAGATCAATCGGACGGTGAGATGAAGTGAAGCTTGTAACGACCGCTGGATTATATAATACAACAAAATCAACGACGCCAGATGGAGTTAGGTGTTGTAGTGTTAGGCGGAGATATCCAACTTCGATGCACAGCAAGGGAGCGACCGTCGGATGCTTCTGAGAACTGATCTGACGGCTGAAGACGCAAGCGGGTATGGATTTGGGTTTTAGGCTTTTGGGTATAGAATATGGGTTTGGGAAATGAGTTTGGGTTTGGAAAACCTTGAGCCCACTTCTTCTTTAAGAACAACTTTCTTCTTCTTGAGCCCATTTCCAGCTTTTTGGACGTGCGCTCCATTCTTTGCGGCTTCCTTGCGTAATTCCTCCCGGATTTTCACCACTTTTCTGCTCTTCTTGCTCCGCAACTCATCCAATCTTTATTTACTGCCTAAAAAATGAAAAATTAAGTAAGAAAAATATTTATTCTTGAAAACAATGAAAATACAGAATATGGGATAAAATGTAGAATTAATGCATAAAAGATGAGTTAAATTGCCAACAAAAAGGGATAAATATATACATTATTTGGCACTCATCATCAGGATTAAGACGCTACACAAAGTTACACTAACTTCATATAGTTGAGACCAAGTAACTAACCCTATAGTTCACCTAGTTCCTTTTGTATTCCCACGCCTCCAACTTATAAATAAGTCACGTACTTGGAACAATTCCTTTGGTTCGTATTCCAAACAGTAAAGGAACAACAAATCTATTTGGAATCAACTATATTCAACCAAGTGATATGAGTCAGACAAATGCTCTTCTGTTTATCTCAACATAAACTCCTTCGTCAGGTCCTTAGATCTATCTTATATGCAATCACCCAAAGGTAATCGTTTAAGATTAAGCCAACAACACTTTTAATCCTAAGAATCGTGTTGATGCCGATCTACTCAATTAACCAATCCAATCTACCACAAGGATAAACCGATTATTAATTGGATCCTCTTTTACCGAAACAAGTATTGTGCACACCAAAGATTATAAAACCCAAGTCATATCTTCAATATCTTCTTTGTCTTCAAATCTTCTTAAATCTTCAATAAAAACCTGCACAAAATCACTTGAATCTCTTGTGATCAATCACGCACAAAACGGAGTCTGTTAACAATGGATTATCACAAGATCGTCTTTAGAAATAAAATCAGTCTAAAGATCTCTGTCGAAACTCTGAACTAGTCTGAGTGAATCTTATATCGTAAGAGAAGATTCTCAATAATAAACAAACTAGGTGCAATCATATTTCAGTCACCGTTAGTCAATCAAATCAATCGAAAACAAAAGATAAACCATAATTATCTAGTTTCCCACCAACGATACACGTTAGAGCTTCTCAATCCCAAAGAAGACTTTAAACTGAGCGGCCGTAAGAGATTTCGCCTAATTAGGTTACTCTCCTCTCCGAATAGGCGGCTACACCAGTAACAACAATAAAAGAGTAAATCTGTTGTTACAAAGGATTAGTTTTCTAGAAAGGAAAACTTCGAGTATTTATAGACAAGGAAGTTTGGACACCAAGGAATTTCCAAAACCGAAAATATTTTCAAGATATTCATAAAATCACAGATTCGGTTTTCATAATTCCTGGAAATGCTCTATCCAAAAAAACGATCGAAATCTCTCGGAAAATCTAATTAGTAAATGCACATTACTAATTCTGTAATTTCCCTACAAAATGAAATTAATAACCTTAATTAAAAGATTCTTAACTTACTTATGTTTCGATCCTGGGATTCTCTTCCCTTGGCCGTTAAGGAATATCTTTGAACAATTAAAGAAATAAACATTCACATCATGTGTTCAAATTTTGTTGACATCTTTACTTTGTAAGTTCTCTTTCACACTTACAACCTTGAAACCGATTTGCGACACTTCCAAACAAGTTTAGAATTGGTTCATCTGACTTTCAAGAACTATGTGATTGATCAAACCAACATTCAATGGGTTTATGGTTCTACCAAAACAAGTTTCGGTTCTACCTCCATGTGAGTACTGTGCATAGTCACACTAGCTTTCCAAAAATTCGGTTGACTAGGTACTAGGATCGGTTACCCACATATATATGGTATCTAATTTATATTTGTTCCACATGTCCATAGGATCGGTTCCCCTTTGCCTAAAAACGTGTTGCACATGTCCATAGGATTGGTTCCCCTTTCTGCTATAAACCTTGCTACACCTCATACAAGGATCGGTTCTCTTTGATGTACTGCACCTCTTACAAGGATCGGTTTCCCTTTCCTTTTAATTGCTCAGACATACAAAATCCGATCATACCACAGGTGATTACTTAAGATCGGGTTTACTAATAAAAGTTATACCAATACATAAGTCAGGCCTTTGTGAATAGTTCTACCAAGAACACAACAAGTTGTGAGAGGTTATACTCTATCACACATATTGGTTGTTCATAAGATATGCAATGAATAACAAAACCAATAACACCTGGAAATTTCTTTTTCGGTGTTTATGAACTTACTTCCTTAGAACACATGTAAACATTGTTCCCTAGGATGAAATCCTCACCTCATACCCATACATAATCACAATAGCATTCAAATGATTATGGCGATGTTTTATCTACAAATTTTAATGGTTAAGAAATAAACCTCGTATTGTAATCCTTAATACCATGTCTATATAGAGTTCAAATATGCTTCGCAGTTATGTTTTCAATATGCACGACTTGAAAGATACGTTAGGGAATGAAACAGTTCAAGTCAAATATGACTAACCTCAAGTGAAAGGATGATTGTTGTCGTTGTAGCTCCTTGCTTCTTCACATCTTCAAGACTTCGCAATACTTGTAATGTCTCATATCCTAATACTTTCAAGCTAACCTATACGAAGTTCACTCTAGTACATAATCAAGCGACTCTTAACATGAGTTTTGATTCACTAAAATATGACAACCAAACTTGACATACCAACGCTTGGTGGGTTCAACCGAGCAATGCTCTAACAAAAAGTGTCTACGCCGTTGCTTGATGATCTTCTTTCTTGCATTATTCTTTTCTTCAGTATTTTTTTTTGAATAAGATATTTTTGTGGGGGTTTGATTTCTCTGGTTTTTAATCGAAGGGTAATGATTCTGTGAGTGTTTGGGTTCACTTGGTATTTTTCCTTTAAGATGGTTCAGGAAAACTTTTTTATTTTTATTTTTTAAGGGAAGATGTTCTTTAATTGAAATTGAGAACTCTAATCATGAACCCAAGCAGTTGAATCATTTTTAGAGAAGTTACAAACATTGCCTGAAAAGGAAAATTGCTGAAGGAAATACTGAAAGGAGAATGATGGAGGCGAAGGTAGCACAACGTTTTAGATATTGAAGGGCTTGAGCCATCGCGAGTGAATCTTCACACCTTCCAACATGTCGGCATTGATTAGTTTGCAGTAACCACCCAAGATAACATCTGCCACCAGATATGGCTCGTCTTCATTTTCTTTAGGAGAATCGGGTTGAGTGGCTATCTTCACTGTTACATTTCCAACTTGAAACGAGGTCGCCCTGACTACCATATGCCCAATTTGAAACAGGTTTGGGCGTTGTGTAACCACTTGATTTTTGAGCTCGTTATCTTTGACTGCGGTAGCTTCCAAATTTTTGACAAAGCACTTGAAAGGCCCAGCTTCCCATTCACATCTCTTAATGACGCCTGAGTTGATAACTGGACCGAGTCTCCATGCCTGGCCGAGAGGAGAAGTGACAGGGTACAGAAAGGGTTGTTTAACCAGACTCACTTGTGTTCAGAATCTGCGGATGAATGTCAACAAGCTTTCTCCAGGTAATTGAGTTACATTGGTAAGTTATTGATGCGACAACATGTAATCTTCAAAGATGGACGACTTGTTGGAAATTCTTTCGGGTATCGACATCGGAAGAGGGGATACTCCCAATTTCGCTTTGTTGCCATGCACCCATGAGCGCCCCATAATCATGTCATAATTTGAGAGTTCTTTGACAATGTGGAGTTTTCCATGTGTTAGAACGTCTCCTACCTTAATTTCAATGTTGGTGTAGCCATATGCGTCTCTTGCTTCTCCTTCCAAGTTTTTGACCACCATCGGGAATGGGTAGCCTCCTTCTTTCAAATTCCCGCAGCTCTCAGAGTTTTTATGGTAACGATGTTGAAGTCAGAGGCAGCGTCGATCAATGAGTTATCAAGCTCGGCGTCCCTCAGATAAACGTGGTAAGCAGTCCCCAATTGTATTTTCCAGCACCGCTTCCCGAGAGAGTTTGTGGTTCTGGCGTGGTTTCTTCAGTAGGAAAAAATCGCTTGCCCGACACAACTCGATTGAGGGATGCAAATATATCTTGACGATGCGCCTTGGAGAAATAGAGAACCTCGCATACACGCTCCATGATGGATTGCACGGTTTTGTGAACAGAGTCCCCAGAGATCACGCAACTCCTGAATGGAAGAGGATCTCTGTGAACTCCCTCATTGCCCAATTGAAGTTCCCCTGCTTCCACTTTTTCTTTGAAGATACACTTTAACTTATTGCAGTCACTGGTCGGGTGATGGACAAATCTGTGGTAGCGGTAATACTTAGGATTTGCCATTTCCTCTTCAGTTAGCGGGCGCCTGATATGAGGTAGCCTGATGGCATCATCTTGGATCCATGCTTCCAAGAGTTCAATTACCTATTCGAATGGGAACGGGAAACCCAATGCCTTTTCTCTGGCTTCTTGACGTTGCGCAAGAACCTTAGATACGGTCTTTCGTAGTGGAGCCGCCTGATGTGCTGGCATTGTGCGCTTGGATTGCTAATCTGCCGCCGAAGCCTTCCTTTTTCCTCTTTCACTTACCACGCTCATAGAGGGGACAGTGTTATATTGCTTGTTAATTAGGCGTCTGTTTCCTCGAGATTCACGTGCATCTTCAACCTTGGTTGGCCTGGTTCTTTCCAACAATGCTGGTGCTATTGTGGACGACCGTTTAGCAGCCTCATGGAGTTCAAAGAACGTCTGGAATCGTAGATTCTCTAGTAAGGCATGGTAGATGGGAACCATACCATTGATGCAAGAATCTACTAATGTTGTTCGGTCACATTTGGGTCGTCACAGTCCAGCGCTTGAATCCTGAATCTTTTGACATAATCATTTGGATGTTCATTGTTTCATTGGAACATCCTCCTGAAATCTGAGAAGGTAATTTGCTCATACAAGAAGAAGTACTTCTTGTAGAAAGTCGTAACCATGTCACCCCAGTTGGGTATGCTGTTTGACGCAATGCTATTGTACCAGGTGTATGCTCTTCCGGTGAGTGACTTCGAAAAATCCCTCAAAAGGAGAAATGGTTGTATTCGTGCTCCCCCAAGGATTCCAAAAATTGAGAGACATGTTCACGCGCATTACCGATGCAGTCATACAAGGAGAATTGAGGAGAAGAGTACCCTCTCAGAAGAGGAATTCTTTGTATTTCAGGAGGATACGGGGGTTGATGTTGATGCATGTCTGCAAAATCACTTTTATCTAGGTTTCGAAGAAGTTTTTCCAAATCTTCTTGTGTGACAAAATTGGACGGCTGATTCCTCTCTGACGGAGCCCCTGAACGAGTCTCTTCATCTACAAGGTGCGCCTTGCTGAGGCATCGGTGCCAGAAGTATTGAAAGTGTTCCTCATTGGCTTTGGTTGGCGTGGTTCCCGTGGTAGTCGCTCCGTTAGTGTCTTGAGAAAAAGAAGCACCTCTTTCTGAGTCGAAGCCATGTCCGTCTGATCCCTAGCAAGAACTTCCTGTCTTTCCATCAAAATAGCGATGGTAATATGGGGTCGGCTCACTCTGGCTCCCCAGTCTCTCATACTGATGGTGGAGTAGCAGCGGGTCTGGTGACGTTTGGAGATGTCACGTTTGAAGAAACGTTGAGGGGGGTAGCAGCGGCCCTGGCTCTGGTGACTGGAGGTGTAACACCTGAAGGAACATTTTCCGGGATAGCGGCTCTGGCTCTGGTGACCGAAGGTGTAACACCTGAAGGAGCGTTCTCCATGCCGCTGGTGTTGAGAGGTGGCGAATTAACGCAACTGGAAGAAACTTTAATACTAAGAGTAATCTCAGGGCTAGTGTTTTCAGGGTTTGTTGCTGATCCGGACCTGAGTTTTACCATCTTGAGATCGGGATTGAAAAAGTGAAATCGGAAATTGGAAATTGGTATTGCAACCGAGAGATTAACCTCCCACTGTGGTCTCCAATTGTTTGTGGGTGAAAACCGTTTCTGCTGACTTTGGTAATTTTGGGTGTGTGGATGAGAAATGAATCTAAACCCTAAGCAATGCACTGCACGAGAGTACTTTTGATTCGAGAGATCAATCTGTACAATCCTGGCCTAAACCAAGAAATGGTCATTCCAGGCTTGCTTCGGTCACAAAGTGAAGGAGAAGGGTTAGTCGACCAGAATAGTTGATTCGGAAGGTATGACTGTCTATGACTTGTATCTGAAAGTAGAACTGGCTAGCAGAATGGAAAGCTACCATGTGATTTCTATATACTGTGTTGTTGCCGACCCAAACGTGTTGTTTGGTGAAAATAGGTGAAGCCTATTTATACAAGTCATATTGAAACGTTCCCTGGTCTCATAGGAAGTGAAACGATTGAGTGGTCGAAGAAGAGTGTAACGTGTAACCGTCAGACGTTATGCTTCCATGATGAAGGAAGTGAATTCGTGTAACCGTCAGACATTATGCTTCAATGATGAAGGAAATGAATTCGTTTATACTGTTACTTTTTACCACCACTAATTGTCCCAATTCATGACACTTTCGTGTAACGGGCGTATTGCACGTCGCACCCTGTAAAACGCCAGACCAATACCCTGATGAGCATCCCCCAGTTTGGGACGTGTTTGATGTCTCGAGTGTTTTCGTGGAAAACATATAACACTTTGCTACGTGCGTCAAGTCAAAGTCAAGGGACTTACCGTAGGAAAATAACATGTAATGCTATTAGGCTCGTTTTGGCTGGTCGCCTAAAACTTGCCACAATAAGTTTGTCAGTTCGGTGGAGAACCTCGATGGCTGAGACCGCATCTCATGAAGGAGGGTAGCCGTTGATTATGGCTACCTTGTGTTGGTGCCTGATGAAGGCGCGGTGGCGTTTTGGTATACGCAGTGGAAATGTGGCATGGCTGGCATGGGTCGTTCATGCCAGTGGCACGGTGGTGAAAGTTGCGCCTGGCGTAGCCATGGCCACTAGATTTAGGAAGCTGGTCGCCTGAAACTTTCCACAAGTCTGTCAGTTCGGTGGAGAACTTGGATGGACGAGATCGCATCTCATGAGGAAGGATGGACATTATTTATGGCCACATCTTGTTGTATAGCGGAGTGGCGCCATTGTCATAGTGGCATTCTAGTGGAGCGCTAGTAGCGTAGCCATGGCATAGCGACATCCTAGTACCCATGGCATGGCGGCATGCTAGTTGCCGTGGCATGGCGGCATGCTAGTAGCCGTGGCATGGCGGCATGCTAGTAGCCGTGTCATGGCGGCATGCTAGTAGCCGTGGTATAGCGGCATGCCAGTGGAGTTACGACATGGCCAAGGCTAGGGTTTGGCGCCGTGGTGTTGGAACCACATGTGGCAACATTGGCCATGTTGCCACATCAATCCCACTGCTCTGGGAAACGTTATTTGGCTTTGGTTGGCATAGCAACTTTGCCCAAATTAGGGTTTGGCCTGTCGAAACCCTAATTAGTGCGTGTGGCATGTGGCATGGCGATACTTTTGTGCAAATGGCGCCATGGATATGCCAAAGGAACTATGGCAAGTCCATAGGGTGGAAACGTCCACAGGAGTAGGGATTGTCGTGGGTGGCTATGACGTGGCGCCAACCCTAGGGCTTCTTGGGTCCCACATGACTCGTGGCATGTTGCGGGGTCGAAGTGGCATAATTTGTGCCACGACTGGAAATTAGGGCTTTGGTTAATGCATAGGCGTGCTTTTGACCAGAAAACCCTAATCTTAAGCTTTACATGGCGTTGGCCACGAACAGGAGGTTAGTTAGCACATAGGCCGCTATTTATGATAGGTTGCCACGAAGCGGCATGTTGGGATGTTACCGCGGCAGAGCGGCATGTTGGCATGTTACCGCGACATAGTGGCATGTTGGCATGCCGGTAAATATGTTGTTGTGTCAGGGTGCGTTTGTCTTGCAGTTAGTATGGTGATGCGGCAGGGTGAGTTTTTCCTTTAATGTATGGTGGCAAGTTTGGAACTAATTGATTGGCCAAGAAAAGGGGGTCGGCCAAACATAAGGCGCAGCTACACTTATGGTGAGAGTGTGGAGGCTTTAGAGCAACCTGATTGGTCAATTAAAATAGGGCCGGCCAAGCATGGGCATGGCTACACTTCTGGTGAGAGTGTGGCGGCTTTTAGAGCGACCTGATTGGTCGATGGTAAGTGGGGTCGGAAAGTATAGTCCCAACCATAAATTATGTAAGCGTGGCAAGTTTAAAGCGACCTGATTGGCCGAAGGAAATAAGGCCGGTTTAGGATGGGGCATGGCTACTAGCAAGTGGCGCCAAATGGCCTAAGGCATGGCCACGCCTCCCTTTGCTGTTGCGGCTGCCTGTTTTTCTGATTCTGGGTAGGGTTTTGCACCTACTAATTCATGGAGGATTAATTTCCTAGTTTTCCTAGGCTTACTTTCGTCAAACAAGGTATGGTATACTGCGCGAGGCGCGAAACCCTAATTTCTGCAAGTTAGTCAGCGCAATTGATTGAATTCTATGTGTTGACACAGAGTTCTTTTAAGTTCATTGCCAGAGAGCAGCATGCTTTTCTGATTGAATACCTTATGGAAATACCTTATCCTTGATATTTGGAAATTCGTGCTACTTCGTTGCGAGTGAACACAAATTGTCATGCCATATCAACATTAAGGGTTCAGCCGGGGAAAATAGCATAGAAGGCATTCAAAGGAACTTATATTAAGTGAATATAGGCAAGGCGTCGAAATTTACAGAACATCTAGGATAGTTGCTACATTCGCCGGTCTGGATAAATTTCATGTAGATATATTGAAAGGCTCAATAAATATGCCAGCGGAGAGGTTAGCATTCACGGCTTTGTTTCCTTACAGAGTGACGTCACATCAGATGCAAAGTTTTACGATTTTAACCCTAAGCTAAAAACCACCATAAACAGGTGGCAAACTTGGATGGCTATTCAGGAGAGAGAGTGGCCGTTGATTATGGCCACATTTTGTTGGCACCTGTTAGTGGCATAATGACATAGCCGCGGCATACTGGCATGCGCCTATGGCATGGTGGCATAGCCGCGTCTGTGGCGTTGTAGCATGGCCACGCCTGTGGCGTTGCGGCATGGCTAAGGCTAGGATTTGGCATCGTGGCCAAAGTTAGGGCTTGGCGGCATGGCCAAGGATAAGATTTGGCGTCGTGGCTAAAGTTAGGGCTTGGCGGTATGGCCAAGGCTAGTATTTGGTTCCATGGCCAAAGTTAGGGGTTGGCGGGATGGCCAAGGCTAGATTTTGGCGCCGTGGCCAAAGTTAGTGCTAGGCGGCATGACCAAGGCTAAAGTGGCTCGTGGAATATTGCGGACTATGACTAAAAATTAGGGTTTCGTCTAACGCTACTTTAGATGGGGAAAAACGGTTTGCTGGTTTTCTAGGAAAGTGGAGATTCGAGCGTGCTGTCGAGACTCCTCAACCGAGCAGACTGCTGAACCTCACACAGATGCACCGTTGCAAAGGGGTGCTTAGATTCGGGAAATCAATCTGTATGACTCCGGCCTAAACCAAGACAATGGTCGTTCCAGAGTCAATTCGGTCGCAAAGAGGGAGATGGGTTGATCTGTAGGAGGGAATCTGAGAGTTGTGTGGGATCAGTGATGATCAAGGATTGTGGGTGTGTTGAAGGTTTCTGCAATATTGCTGAACTGCTGAAGTTGAGTTCTGTGAATAAGTTTATATCGAGTTGTTGACGGATAATGATGATAATCGATGATTGATGATATCCCGATGTCCTCGATTTAGACTTATTTATATTGCCAGAATGATGTACCACTGATCCCTGTAAGTGTGACGGTTTCTTGAGTGAAAGAGTGGGAAAGTGGGAGATCGTGGTAAAGTCAGTTCCATGTCATGCGGAGACTTGACTGATCGTGCACCCACTACTTTGCTAACTCCTTCAACCGTTTACACGACTTACGCACATTTCTTGTTGTGGATGAATCCACGTGCCGTAGACCGCCAGACCAAAACCCTAAGTGATATCCCCCCATTTGTGACGTGATTGATATTTCACGAATCGTGGAATCTGCAAGGCAGACGTATATTAGTTAGTCAGTTGTTAACTGATTTAGACTGTGAGTCTAGTTTTGTTGAATCGAGCATAAGTGTTGAATGCTCAGTGATTCATGGATTGAACATGTAGTTCTCTGAGATGTCAATGAATTACTGACTAGAGCGACTGAGCAAGTATGTCTCAACTCGACGAATTGCTGAATATTGAGAGTTTGTCGAGCAATTGAGCAATTATTGCTCAATTCGACGAATTTGATAATTTTTGCATGCAACTGAGCAAGTGTTTCTCAATTCAACAAACTACTGATGAATTACTAAACATTGATGGTTGAATCAATATTCGAGCAACTGCTCAAGTATTGCTCAATTCAACGAATTATTTACTAGTGTCGTGATCCAATAAAATATTAATCAAAAATATTGGTGAATTACCGAATATTATTAATTTGGATGTTGATTGCTGAATCAACATTATTTTGTGTTTGAACTTGCTCAGAATGGTGATTTGTGGAGCATTTGTTCGAAACCCTTTTATCAATCCTTCATCAATTGGTGAATTGTTGAAAATTGGTCACGAGTGAGGAGGGACCAACCACATGGGATGATGAGCGTCCATGGGTGCCCAGTGCTCGAGTGAGCACGCACCAGGGTTCTCAGTTTGAGAGTTGGTGAAAGAACGATGATTAAATGCAGGTTTCATCATTTATTTATTGAAATATTGCTGGATTCAGCATTAGGTGATAAAACCTAGGTATGAGAGATGAGGACCGACCAAGAGAGCATGGGACCGTCTCTTCGTGGTCACGGGACCAGTTGTTGGTCATTTGGAGAATCCCTCAGTTGGTTGGAGAGAGTTCGGGCCCAGTATGAGCAATTGAGCAAATTAGGTCAGAATTATGAAAACCTGTGAGACCGGCTTTGTGAAAGACCTAGGAATGACTCTGGTCGGTCATGAAGGAATGCACATGTTTCCATGGTGTCCGTGTTTCCATACTGAGAGTTTTAGTATTTTCTGATGCGCGTTCGAGAAACATAGTGAATTTTCAGAAGAGTTTCATCTTGACTGAGAATTCTCGATTTTTGTTGGAATGAGCATGTATGCTCAATTCATCAATATTTTGAGAACATTAAATTAAAAGTGTTTTAATATTTAAAATTTCCGTGAGAGGCTAGCCAGTCGTGTGACTATGTTGGCTTTTGTTTTTTCGTGATTTGAGCAATATTCGAGAAAATATGTAGAAATCATGAATTTTGCTCAAACCCCAGGAGTTTCATGAATTAAGGAAAATAATAATTATGAAAGATTAGGGATTGCAAGGTGTGAGACCGGACATGGCTAGGGCATGGCCGGCCGGCTAGGTTTCCCGGTCCCACACACCTTTCCCTATTTTATTATTTTTCATGAATCCTTGAAGTCATGGAGAATCCACGAGTTTTAGTTGAAACGGAGGATTTTCATGAGATTAGGGAATAATAATTATAAAAATCTAAGGATTGTGAGGTGTGGGACCGGCCACGGCTTAGGCATGGACGTCCGGTTAGGTTGCCCGGTCCCGCACACCTCTCCTTATTTTATAATATTATTTCGTGAATCCACCTAGTTATGGAGAATTCACGAGTTTTGCAAAAACAAGGAAAGTTGTTAAAACCAAGGAGTTTTCGTGAGTTCACGAAATAACAAAAAATAAGGAAAATAATGGGACAGGCACGGACCGACCATGGCTAGGGCACGGCCGACCGGCTGGTGGGCCCGGCCCTTGGCATCTCTTATTATTTTATTAATATTTATTGTTTTCTCCTGTTTTGCGAAGGATTCCTCATTATTTCATATTTTTGGACACTTGTTCGTGCATCCGGGTGCTCAGTCGTGCATCATTGTCGAGTACATTCGCACCATTTTTTTAGGGCTTACTCAGTGACGGTCCAGATGCCCTGTTGTTGGGTATCTATTACTAATCTATGAATTCAGTGGAGAACAATCCATGAAACTGAGTAATAAAAATGAATAGTTGTTCATTATTAATTCGCAGGATCAGCTGCGGATTCGACTACGAATTCAGAATAATAAAACAAGTATTACCATCCTATGGGATCGTGGATTCGACCATAGAATCGGAGTAATTAAGATTATCTATTACCATTTCATGAGATCAGTGGATTCCATCATGAAATCGGAGTAATGAGATAGCACAGTTGTTTAATTGCCATTCTATGAGATCAAGCTGTGGATTCGACCATTGATGTGATTTGTAGATAGTGGTAAAAGTGGTTTGATTCTCAGACTTGTGAAGGATATTAATTAGACTTATATCCTAATATTAAAATAGAAAACTCACTAAAAATTATAGCAAACTCAATCAAAGATGATATCAATACTAAAAGAAACACTGAGGCTAAGATTCCACTATTTTCCAAGTTCAAAGTGATTAACCCAATACTTATATTTATGCAATTTTCTTATTTAATTTAATTCTAAAATATTGCAACAAGTAGATTTTCAAAAGTAATAATTGTAAATACCAAGTATGAAGCATCAAAATTCTTAAAACTAAGCATACTCCATAAAAATAGATCACAATCACTCAAATAAAAATAATATTCAATAATATTTCAAGGCAAATAATCATATAATTATTGCAAATAAAAAGATAAAATAGAATATACCACTTTTTGTTGGAAATATAGCTTCCTCTATCGCCTCAGCAATGGGGTTTAGCTCCTCATATTAATCATGATTTCAAAATATGTGTTTGTTGCTCAAAAGATGATTAAAAGAGTCAAAAGTAATAACACAGACTGTTTGCAATAGTGTATTGGTGTTGCAAAACATCCGTTACAATGGAACTGTTACAGAAAAACTGTTGCTTTGTTTCTGATTTTAAGACCCTAGAATAAAACTGCCCTGAACAGCTTAATGTTCTTCAGCTTTTAGACAACGACACTTTTCTGCGACTATCTACCGAGGGTCGATGTTCTTCGCGTTCTTCTTCTTCAACAGCAGCAGCAGCAGAAACAGAGTTTGGTAAAGCTCTGATTTCTTCTTCTCTGGATCTCCTTAGGTTCCCAAACTCTCGACACCTCTTCTATATGACCCAAGACATCTATTTATATCAAAAATACCGATTAAATCTCTCTCAAATCTTCCAAAATCTCTTTCCTTCTCTTCACGGCCAAGTTGCGACAATTTCTTGTTTTAGGATTTCTACGCGTTTCTGAGCTTTCCTTTTTATTCTAAACTCTTCCTTAAATAGATACAAATCTTTGGGAAGGTTTACAGCGTTTTAATCACTCTAAAATTCCCTAAAACAGGTCACACACGTGACTTTCCATATTTTCTTGTTGTGAGAAAAATCCGTCGATTGAGCCCATTCTAATCGATTTAAACACCCATATAAGATTCCTAGACCCATAAGGAGTATATCCTATGAAAATCAAAGGTTTAATCGACCTCAAACTCCTTCAAATCACGATTGCCAAAACTGCTCTTTAACTGCACTTTTTTCCCGCCAAAACCTGATTTTTGAATGTTAAAGATGGTTTCCCCTTATCCAGAGTAGGGGTGCGATTAGCAACTTCCTGGAAATGGTATGCCCCTTAGTAATTAGGTTACACTTTATCTAAAGTGAGAGTCCGAATAGCAAATGTCCTCCGGGTGCTTTCCGACAACTTTTCGAGCCAATTTTTTCCAAAAATGTTTATTGGCCAAAAATACCTACAAATAAATAAAACACCATAATAAGTACAAAAATGAGCCCTAACAACATATAGAATCGAGACAAATTGGACACAAAAATGTGTCTATCAAATACCCCAAACCTATTATTTGCTAGTCCTCGAGCAAAAATAAAATAGAAATAAAATCCTAACTCACTGTCGCAGGCATCGTCGGTTGCATTTAGCGTATGCAATAAGACTTTAAACCCCTAGGTGTCCCTAGTGGCGGAGTGTTGTCTCCGTAGGGCTTAACCTTTTTACTCCAAACCCTAACTATCTACACAGAACCTTGGAAGGCACTAAAGAATCTCCTTGGTTGGCATACTTATTGACTACAGGAGGAAGTACCCTGATGCGAAATTCCAATTGTTGTACACGAGTGTGCACTCAAGCATACTAAAATTCATATGAAGTGACAGAGCTGTACTCAGATAGTCGCACTATGGACATCAATATCCGGAGTCAAAACTAATCACATGGATAGATCAAGAAGATGGATATAGAAAAACATAGATGGTTTTGATGTTTACTAGGTGAACGGTGTTTCTCATATCTGTCTGAAGGCCTCCGCCAAAATGAACCTATCCTAATGGACTGAGATACTAGTCTGACTAATATCAACACACTGGCATATACAAGGGAACCAGTGATTGATAATCCTAACTCTAGGTCAACACAACTGGCATATACAAGGGTTCCAGTGGTCGACTTTATTGAATTTATTCCAGTTGGTCTGATGGTCTGGTCTCTTTTTTTTTTGTATCTCAATCACTCTAATTCACCCTAGCATTGGTAACAACTTGAATCGTGAGCCCCACCTAATCACTTAGAGAAACATAGTTTAAAAACAAAACAAAATAAAAACAGAAGTGAAAAGGACTCAACGAGATATGGTGAAACTATCATGTTATTTCTAACACCTGAGCTCTGTGCTTTTATGAATAGACTCTTTAGATGTTGCCATCTAGTCAGATTGGTTCCTCAACTCCTACAACCAAAATGCTTCCATCCACTTAGATTGGTTAGTGCCATCCTTAATAGGGATAAATTTCTAGGCTCTGGAGTTTATTTATTGCAACGAAAAGGTAACAAAAAGTTCTACCCCCCCCCAAACTTAAATCTAACATTGTCCTCAATGTTTCTAATCAAAGAACAGTACCAAAAATATAAGTAACATGAGGAAATAGTAAAGAGAGAAGTCGGAAAGATAGTACCTGGGTGAAGTGTAACCAAAAACCTACAAAAATATTATACAACATACAAAATCGCCTCGATGGTCAATCAAGGTAAACAGGGTCCTCCAGAGGGACCTCCTCAACATCACCTGTAGGAAAAGGCTCTAAAAAGGGCTTCAATCGCTGACCGTTAACCTTCGAAGAACTACTACCATCTGGTGTCTCAATCTCAACAGCGCCATGAGGAAAAACAGTACGGACCACAAAAGGACCGGTCCACCGAGAGCGCAACTTCCCGGGGAATAGATGCAAACGAGTGTCATACAGAAGAACTTTTTGACCTGGAGAAAATGACTTTCGTAAAATATTCCTATCATGCACAAGTTTCATTTTGTTCTTATACTCCTTAGCACTATCGTATGCATCTCTACGAATCTCGTCCAACTCATTGAGCTGGAGCTTTCTTTGAGCTCCTGCCTTGTCAAGTGAAAAGTTTAAGTTCTTAATAGCCCAATAGGCTCGATGCTCTAACTCAACAGGCAGGTGACATGCCTTGCCAAACACTAAACGATAAGGTGACATTCCAATGGGTGTCTTAAACGCAGTACGGTAAGCCCATAAGGCATCAGTAAGCCTCGACGACCAGTCTTTCCTATTTGGATTAACTGTTTTCTCTAGAATACGTTTAATTTCCCTATTGGAAACCTCTACCTGACCACTAGTCTGAGGGTGATATGGGGTTGCTACTTTATGGGTAATACCGTATTGTTTCATTAAAAGAGAAAACGGTCTATTACAAAAGTGTGAACCTCCATCACTAATTATAGCTCGCGGCGTACCAAAACGTGTAAGTATATTCTCTTTCAAAAACTGGACTACGACCCTGTGGTCATTCGTTCTACACGGAACCGCCTCAACCCACTTAGACACATAGTCTACAGCGACAAGTATGTAAAGATAACCAAACGAAATAGGAAATGGACCCATAAAATCAATGCCCCACACATCAAAGACCTCAATCACTAAAATAGGGTTCAAAGGCATCATATTTCTACGGGAAATGGTTCCTAACTTCTGGCAACGCTCACAAGAAACACAATGACTATGGGAATCTTTAAACAACGAAGGCCAGTAAAATCCACACTGCAAAATCTTAGCAGCAGTCTTCTTAGCACTAAAATGACCCCCACATGCATGTTCATGACAAAAGGAGATAATACTAGACTGGTCACTCTCAGATACACATCTCCTAATAATCTGGTCCGGACAATACTTAAACAGATAAGGATCGTCCCAAAAGAAATGCTTAACCTCGGCTAAAAACCTAGAACGATCTTGCTTACCCCAATGTTGAGGGGTTCGACCAGTAACAAGATAATTCACTATATTTGCATACCAAGGTGATTGGGAAACAGAGAACAATTGTTCATCAGGAAAGCTATCCCTTATAGGAAGGGAATCACTAGGGGAACTAACAACTAGCCTAGACAAGTGATCTGCTACTACATTTTCTGCACCCTTTTTGTCTCTAATGTCTGGGGAAAATTCCTGTAACAATAGGATCCATCTAATCAATCTAGGTTTGGTATCCTTCTTAGATAAAAGGTATTTCAAAGCAGCATGATCTGTATAGATTATGATCTTAGAACCTAATAGGTAGGACCTAAACTTATCCAAGGCAAACACGATGGCTAAAAGTTCCTTCTCGGTAGTTGTGTAGTTCATTTGGGCATCATTCAGAGTTTTGCTAGCATAATAAATCACATGAAGTAATTTGTTTTCTCGTTGTCCTAAAACGACGCCTATAGCATAATCTGAAGAATCACACATAATCTCAAAGGGTAGGTTCCAGTTAGGTGCCTGGACTATCGGGGCAGTAGTGAAAGTTTTAAGCTTCTCAAAAGCCTCTAAACAAGCATCATCAAAGACAAACTTAACATCTTTTGCAAGCAAATTGCAAAGAGGTCTAGAAATCAAGCTAAAATCCTTAATGAATCGACGGTAAAAACCTGCATGCCCTAGGAATGACCTAATATCTTTTACGGTTTTTGGGACCTGTAAAGTCTTAATAAGGTCAACTTTGGCTTTGTCTACCTCTATACCCTTTGAAGAGACGATGTGCCCTAATACAATTCCTGATTTAACCATGAAATGGCATTTTTCCCAATTAAGCACTAAATTTTTTTCCTTACACCTAGTCAACACTAATGTCAAATGATGCAAGCACTCATCGAAAGATGAACCAAACACTGAAAAATCATCCATAAAGACCTCTAAGAACCGTTCTACCATATCAGAAAATATGCTCATCATACAACGCTGAAAAGTTGCAGGGGCATTACATAGCCCGAAAGGCATGCGTCTATACGCAAAGGTACCAAAGGGACAGGTAAAAGTGGTTTTCTCTTGGTCTTCTGGGGCAATAACGATCTGATTATAACCGGAGTAGCCATCTAAGAAGCAATAGTGACTATGTCCAGCTAATCGCTCTAGCATTTGGTCGATAAAAGGAAGGGGAAAGTGATCCTTCCTTGTGACCTTGTTCAATTTCCTATAGTCAATACACACACGCCATCCCGTGGTCACTCGGGTTGGGATTAATTCATTATTATCATTCTGGACTACAGTGATACCTGATTTCTTGGGGACAACCTGAACAGGGCTGACCCACTTACTGTCTGAAATTGGGTAAATAATACCCGCATCTAACAACTTAAGCACCTCTTTTCGAACTACCTCTTTCATGTTAGGGTTCAGTCGACGTTGCATCTCCCTAGAAGGTTTGGAGTCTTCCTCTAAATGAATCTGATGCATACACACAGTAGGACTTATACCCTTAATGTCTGCTATAGTCCACCCTAAAGCTTCCTTATTGTCTTGAAGTACATTTACTAGCCTACTTTCCTGATCACTATCCAAATTGGAAGCTACAATCACAGGTAAAGTCTCAGATGGGCCTAAAAACACATACTTTAGAGTATCGGGTAGTTTAAGGTCCAACTTTGGGGGCTCTTCTAAAGAAGGAATTAGGGTAGTCTCAGAAACTGGTAACGGTTCGAACCTAGCTTTCCATCTATCAGTGTCTAACACAGGGGTAGAATCTAATAGAGCATTCACCTGTTCAATAGTGCTATCGTCGTCAAAATCTAAACCAAAATGGGATAGACAACTTTCTAATGGGTCTTCAGACAAGATGTTTGGTAATGACTCCTGAACTAAGGCTTCTATCATGTTCACCTCCTCAACACATGTGTCATCTAGCTCATGAGGTTGCTTACTGACATTAAAAATGTTCATCCATCCATATTGCCAAAAGATAAACTCACACCATTTCGACAGTTAATGATCGCATTAGACGTAGCTAAAAATGGGCGACCTAAAATCACAGGTATCTGGTTCTCTGGGTCAGGGACAGGTTGGGTATCTAGGACCACGAAATCCACTGGATAAATAAACTTGTCGACCTCAATAAGAACATCCTCGATAACACCTCGAGGGATTTTAACAGACCTATCAGCTAACTGCAGTGTCATCTGAGTAGGTTTCATTTCACCAAGTCCTAGCTGTAAGTATACATGGAATGGCAGTAAGTTCACACTGGCTCCTAAGTCAAGTAAAGCTTTTTCTACCCGGAAGTTACCTATTGTGCAAGCAATGGTAGGAGAACCTGGGTCTTTGTACTTTGGAGTTGTGGTGTTCTGAATGATTGAACTTACGTGACTAGCTAAAAAGGCTTTCTTATGGACGCTAAGTTTTCGCTTTCGCGTACACATATCCTTAAGGAACTTGGCATAAGCAGGAATTTCCTAATTGCATCTAATAAGGGAAGGTTTATGGTAACTTGCTTAAAAACCTCCACTATGTCATTAAAGTTCGATTCCTTCTTTGTTGGTACTAATAGCTGAGGAAATGGGGCTCTAGGCCTAAAATCAGACCTTTCAGGAACCGAATTCACATCATAGAAACTTTATCAGTCTCTTCAGCTACTGGTCCTGAGAGGTGAGATCCTGAGGGGTGAACTACAGTATGTTCACTATCGGGCATGGTTACCTTATTGTCTACAACTCTACCACTTCTAAGGGTTCTAACAGCATTCAATTGATTCGATGGTTTTGCACCTAATTCATGAACTCCTCTAGGGTTGGGTTGTGTTTGACTAGGAAACTTACCTTTTTCTCTCAAAGAATCACTTATCAGACCAACCTGGGTTTTTAACTCGGAAATAGCCTGACTATTTTCTTGTCCTATCCTGTTACTAGCTTGTAGACTCTGTTCTACGGATAACTGGAATTTTGCAGTTTGCTGAGTTAACAAGGCGAGAGATTCCTCTAAACTTAGGATTTTCTTATCTGACTGATTCTGAAACTGAGCTAGTCCTGAAGGATTCTTAGTATAGCCAAAACCTGGGGGAGCATTAGAATTACTAAACTGACCTTGACTTTGGCCCTTAGACCACGAAAGGTTCGGATGGTTTCTCCAACCAGGATTATAGGTTTCTGAATATGGGTCAATCTTTTGACGGTTATCAAATCTAGTGTTATTATAAAGAGCATTGGCCTGCTCTTCAATATTCTGGCCTTCCCAAAAAGGCTCCACTCTACCACTAGTCTGGCCCACTTCTAAGGCTTCTAACCTTTTTGCTATAGCAGCAATTTTGGCATCTGATTCATAGCCTCCTTCTACCCTATTAACGTTTCCTCTACTTAAAAGAATTGTTTTCTGGGGTGCCCTACTATTTTCCCATTGCTGGGTTTTTTCGGCGATTTCATTAAAAAATTCCATCGCCGCATCAACAGTTTGGTTTTCAAATCCACCAGTGCATAGAGACTCAACCATGGTCGTTGTGGAATAATCTAAACCCTCATAAAGGATCTGAACTAGCCTAACCTTTTCTAAACCATGATGAGGACACTGGGATAATAAATCATTGAACCTTTCCAAATACCTATATAAAGATTCTCCCTCTTGTTGTGAAAATGTGCATATTTGCGTCCTAATAGACGATGTTTTGTGCCTAGGGAAAAACTTATTGAAAAAGGCAGATGTAAGTTGTTCATATGTCTCAATTGACTCGGAGTCCAAACTATACAGCCACGACTTGGCCTTATCTTTCAGGGAAAATGGGAATAACCTAAGTTTCAAAGCATCATCATCTAAGCCTCTAATTCTTAGAGTACTACAAATTTCCTCAAAATCCCTAACATGGTAATAAGGGTTTTCATTTTCTTTCCCTAAAAAGATTGGGAGCATCTGTAAGGTCCCAGGTTTCATTTCATAGGGTGTCTCCGTTTCAGCTAACTTAATACACGAAGGACGGGTAGTCCTAGTTGGATTCAACAAAGCTTTCAAAGTTTCCATTTCTGGCGCTGTCAGAGCAACATGGATTCTCTCCTCAGTCAAAGAACTTTCAAAAAAAGACTCTTCAAAAGCCGGACTTTCTAGATTAAGGTAATCGAGACGCTTCGAACTACTAGGTTTTTCTTTAACAAATCTACCTAGTGCGTCTCTTTTACGTTCAGGCATACAATAAAATTTTCTAAATTGGAAGGGTAAGCAAACACAGATCAAGGCCGACTCAACCAAATCAAACCTATTGATTTCTAGCAAACAAAAAGCATGATGGCTCCACTTAGATTGTTTCTAAACCAACTTCTAATCCTTCGAACGGGAATTCGTTATAATTTAAGCAAACCCCTTTGGAATCAATCCGAGTTAACGTAAGTTGAATAGAGGCGAGGGAAGCTCGGTGGAGCTTTGATACCCAAGGCCTCACCGGTATTACAAGGCGGCGCAGTCACGCATTCAACTAACAGAAACCGTCAAGAACTTCGAAGTATGCTTAAAAGAGTAACCAATATTTTTCGAATGATTTTCCTGTTAAGCTCGTTACCCTATCGGTCTCGTTCTAGTCAAAATTTTAGGCTTAGGTTCGCGTAGGTTACGTGTTCCTATAGAGGGAAAGAAGAGAACGGTGATGAAATCCGAACCCTTATCTTGTATGGCCAGGCCTTGCCCTTTACTAGAAAAATAAATGTCCGTATTCAGTCCTCAACATATATGCATACGAAGGAGTCCAGTAACTCGCTGACAGGGGATTCGCGAGTGTTTAGAATCTTACCTCCCGTTCCAGACGGGGGATGAATCGGTTGTAGTCGACTCGGGCCACTGACTCCGATGTCTAATGTACGAACCCAAGGTGCAGAGACAATATTGTAATTTTCCTCCTTCTCTGCAAACAGTTTATATTTAAAGTACCTTTCTGTAGGGTAATAAAAAAATAATGTTCCAAAGTCCAAAAAATAAAGAAAAATTACAAAAATAATAAACCCTAATACAGTTTTTTTTTTTTTAAAAATAAAATAAACAAACCCTAAAATAAAATTGTCTAAAATAAAATTGTCTTTTTTTCTGTTCTTTTTGCTTTAATCTTTTGCTCCAAATCTTTTATGAAATCACCAAACTCCTTGGCTCAATTTTCTTTATGATCCAGAACCTGTAGACACAAAATAAATACCCAAAAACATAAAAAATGACAAAAATAATAATAAAAAAATAATAAAAAATAAAAATAAAAAAATAAATCTGAAAAAATAAATCTAAAACCCTAAAAACAACTCCGCGTCGGCGGCGCCAAAAATTGATGTGATTTGTAGATATTGGTAAAAGTGGTTCGATTCTCAGACTTGTGAAGGATATTAATTAGACTTAAATCCTAATATTAAAATAGAAAACTCACTAAAAATTATAGCAAACTCAATCAAAGATGATATCAATACTAAAAGAAACACTGAGGCTAAGATTCCACTATTTTCCAATTTCAAAGTGATTAAACCAATACTTATATTTATGCAATTTTCTTGTTTAATTTGATTCTAAAATATTGCAACAAGTAGATTTTCAAAAGTAATAATTGTAAATACCAAGTATGAAGCATCAAAAGTCTTAAAACTAAGCATACTCCATCAAAATAGATCACAATCACTCAAATAAAAATAATATTCAATAATATTTCAAGGCAAATAATGATATAATTATTGCAAATAAAAAGATAAAATAGAATATACCACTTTTTGTTGGAAAAATAGCTTCCTCTATCGCCTCAGCAATGGGGTTTAGCTCCTCATATTAATCATGATTTCAAAATATGTGTTTGTTGCTCAAAAGATTATTAAAAGAGTGAAAAGCAACAACACAGACTGTTTGCAATAGTGTATTGGTGTTGCAAAACAACCGTTACAATGGAACTATTACAGAAAAACTGTTGCTTTGTTGCTGATTTTAAGACCCTAGAATAAGACTGCCCTGAACAGCTTAATGTTCTTCATCTGTTAGACAATTACACTTTTCTGCGACTGTCTACCGAGGGTCAATGTTCTTCGCGTTCTTCTTCTTCAACAGCAGCAGCAGCAGAAACAGAGTTTGGTAAAGCTTTGATTTCTTCTTCTCTAGCTCTCCTTAGGTTCCCAAACTCTCGACACCTCTTCTATATGACCCAAGACATCTATTTATATCAAAAATACCGATTAAATCTCTCTCAAATCTTCCAAAATCTGTTTCCTTCTCTTCACGGCCAAGTTGCGACAATTTCTTGTTTTAGGATTCTACGCGTTTCCGAGCTTTCCTTTTTATTTTAAACTCTTCCTTAGATAGATACAAATATTTGGGAAGGTTTACAACGTTTTAATCACTCTAAAATTCCCTAAAATAGGTCACACACGTGACTTTCCATATTTTCTTGTTGTGAGAGAAATCCGTCGATTGAGCCCATTCTAATCGATTTAGATACCCATATCAGATTCATAGACCCATAAGGAGTCTATCCTATGAAAATCAGAGGTTTAATCGACCTCAAACTCCTTCAAATCACGATTGCCAAAACTGCTCTTTAACTGCACTTTTTTCCCGCCAAAACCTGATTTTTGAATGTTGAAGATGGTTGCCCCTTATCCAGAGTAGGGGTGCGATTAGCAACTGCCTGGAAATGGGATGCCCCTTAGTAATTAGGTTACCCCTTATCTAAAGTGAGAGTCTGAATAGCAAATGTCCTCCGGGTGCTTTCCGACAACTTTTCGAGCCAATTTTTTCCAAAAATGTTTATTGGCCAAAAATACCTACAAATAAATAAAACATCATAATAAGTACAAAAATGAGCCCTAACAACATATAGAATCGAGACAAATCGGACACAAAAATGTGTCTATCAACCATGGAATATGAGCAATTGTTATTGCCATTCCAAGGGATCAGGCCGTGGATTCGACCATGGAATAGGAGAAATTGTTATTGCCATTCCATGGCATCACGCCGTGGATTCGACCATGGAATAGGAGAAATAATAGATTATTCTGGGAATTCAGTAGTGAATATCACGGAAGAATTAATCTATTGCAGAAAAGATATAAGCCAGTTAAAGCGTCACATCTATTCTGAATGGTGCATAGTCAAGGAGTCACGATGTTGTTTACGACCTGAAGGCGTTAGTGTTCTCAATCTACGGAGAACCGCCTGAATCTATGCACAGTCTCTCCACATAATCAGGGAATGGTGAGTGTCACCGACGTCCTGAAGGCGTGCGCCGCCCAACTATTCTTCTATGTGAAGGTGGGTCTATTTCCTGCAGTCAGGGAACAGTGAGTATCACCGACGTCCTGAAGGCGTTAAGCTCTCAATCTACGGAGAACCGCCCAAATACTTTATTCTGGATAGAGGTCACGACGAAATGCCAGGGATCGAATGCTCAGTTGGTGGAGGCTTTTCGAAAACATATTCATCATGACTTCGTAAAATATGAAACGTTGCATGCATGAAATCCGTGTGAAAAACATGCCTCATGATTTTACGGTTTTTGCCCTTTGTTGAAAATCCACCATCTACATTAAGTCCCCTTCTTAGTGAGGAACAGTCATGTTCCGTAGTAAGCATTAAATGGTGATTTTCAGTCGATGAGATCAGTGGTTGAACTCGGTCTACAAAGGTATCGTCAGAATCCTCGATTTGCTCCAATGGTGTCATGTACGAGCAAATGTTTGGGTGAGGACCCTAATGGTATGATAAAGTGTGATTCCGTGAGCACGGAGATGAAGCATCGCTGATTTTTTCTGTTGAAAGTCCAATTTTGGTCAGTTTAGCGTTTATGGGCTCGGACAAAAAAAGGAAATCCTTGTTTTAGGAACAGACGTTCGTTCGTTAGTTTAAAGAAACAAACAAAATAGACCAGAGTCTAATGACATAAAATTTTGTCTATGAGCTTTCATGAAATTTTTTATTTTTTAAAATATGCTTTTTTTCAAAGACGGATGCTCGCACAAGGGAGCAAAATATATATTTTCAAATTTACGTGAGTTTCACGTTAAAAATATTTTCTGTAAAATCAATGTTTTGATTTTGAACAACTGTTGAAAATAGAGAATCATACATGGTGAAATAATGTCTGAGTTTTCACAATTATAGAATGGACGTTTGTCCAATTTTGGAAAATCAGTGGATGTTCACACAGTAAAATTTACGTGGGTTGTTCACGGTTTTATGAAAATCAATTTATGATTTTTGAGCAATTTTTGAAAGCAAATAATTGTATATGTGATGAAATAATGTATGTATGAGTTTGGTGATTTTATAGTGTATGCACACATGTAGAAAATCAGCGAATGTTCACATGAAAGGTTATGTGAACTATTCATAGTTTTGTGAAAAGTCAGTGTTGACTTTAGAATGATAAGTTTTGCTCGTCTTCGCAGGTTTGAAGGAGTGAGCAAGTTTTCGAAGTTTCATGTCATTAATAGGTAAGAGTTGGGGATTACCATTTTTGCGGACGCTGATGTGAGGATCTCTATTCCATGATTCATTGTTTTGTTGAATCTTGTGCTTTGTATGAATGATGCGCTGAATGTTGTGCATCTGTCACAACCACTTTGCAAGAATGACTGACTCCCATGATGACACTTTCAAAGACGACGTTTCCAGGGATGACATCTCTACGGATGAAACTTTAAGAAATGGTACTCCTGGGACCTCTGAGTGACGGTGAGAGATCCTTCATACCGAGTTGTACTTCTGGTTATTTTATTAGTTTTACCTCAAGATGATCGTATAGTGAAATCCCGGATCAATGTAGACTCCACGAAAATGGAAGAAAGTATACGGGAGCGGAGAACCCAGAAGTAAGGACTACAAGAGGTTAGCAAATGACGTGCAGTCCCCAGCCATTTCTTTGGTGAGTTGTTAGCGCTCCTTGTGTCATGAATTTGACCGTGCAATTAGGATCACGAGATCAAGGTTTGTTATTTCTTTTCAGACTTTTGCTCCATCGATTGACGGTCTTCAACTTGTTCCCGGGAAAAATTCAGGAATCCAACACTGATGAAGAAGTCGATGTAAGTATTTTTTTTGTGCGCATCTCCTTGAATGAAATAATAATAATTGTTGTTGATGAATCCAGGAAGAAATCATTGTAGATAAGCAGCATGTTGATGAAGCGTGCTCTTCTTTGGGACATGGGAATATGGAGAATTCGCGAAATTCCGAACTGAATGGAGATAACGGTGTTGCCAATGGAGATCCCGGTATTGCCGAGCCTTCAAATGATTTAGAGACTCCCTTAGTAAGCATATCTCCTGTAATTTCTTCATAAAAGTACGAAATTATTGATTTGTGAATGAATGAATGATAATCCATGTAAATTTATGGATAACTTTGCCGAAATACGTCACCAAAAAATTTCAGACTTCAGATTTTACTAGAAACGCTGTAGAATCCTCCCCCGAAGTCGTATTTTCGCGGTCTGTGTATGTATCTTCAAGCCCAAGAAATTTCCAACCTTTTTCATAGAATATTTTTGAATTTTGAGCATTTTGGCCTGAAAAAGGCGAAATAGTGAACTTCCAAGAGACCTTCAGAACTTTTCCAGGTTGCATGTGTCCGATGTTTTGGCCACATCTGTTAGATCGTTCATCCGATTGCTATGAAATTTTGATATGTTGTAGACACATCCATACGAAGAGAATGGTATATGACCCAACCTTAAATTCCTTACCAATTTCTCCCAGTTCGTCTTTTAATATAGAGAAGTGTAAAATCTCTTCAGATGAGCTTATCTGAAAAATATGTTTCATGGCTTCTACACTATTTGCTCAGGTTTTAAATGCATAGTAAAGAACTTAGATGATGTTAGTTCACTTACATGCTGGATTTTATGGTTGTGTTGGGTGTCCACGCTTGAATCGTTCTAATCTCATGTAATCTTCACATTAGGTGCCAGATGCTGAAGTTAGGAATAATGGATCCAACAATGATGACTTGAGCAACCATGGAGCCGTTGATAATGAGACCTCCATCTATGTACCTAAAGGTCATGTAACACTTGTTGTTGATGTCGTGGATGTGACTGAAACTCCAATTGTGCGTGAGATGGTGGAACCAGAATCGAGAATGGAAGAAGCTGCACCAACCTAAGTTGTTCCTATGATTGTTGACGATGTTCCAACGACTGGGAACCGGATAATAGTGCATGAGTATCCCAACGCAGGGACCGTCAGATATCATGGAAAGAAAACTAAAGAAGGTCAGGAAATTAAGATTTCTTCTTTTCTGCATCCTCCAAGACTTGCAAAGCAGCTTTCTCCGCCTCCAGCTTCTTGGTCAGCTCAGTAGCTTCATCCATCTTCTTCAACACGACATCACTGTTGGTGAAAGGAGTGTCACCTTCCACTGCTTTCCTGATAGCATCAATCTTTTGACGAAGCCACTTCAGATTGAAGCCAAGTTCTTCAGAGTGTCACCTTCCACTGCTTTCCTGATAGCATCAATCTTTTGAAGAAGAAATCTTAATTTTGTTATGTGGATAACATTTTTTGAAATATATTGAATTGATATTTCCAATAAAATCAAGTCCCAAGTGCATCCCTCATTCACTTAGCAGAGTTGAAGTAGTTTGTAGCATCCATTGATGAATGGTGTTGCATCTACTTCAGAAGTCTTATCATGGGATAGTGAAGGCTTATCGATTGTAATTCAGCTATACTTTGATCGCCTCGGTGTTGAACCGGTATGTCACGTCGAGATATTGTGCTGAATCTAGAGGTGTTATTATTGAAGGTGTACTCTTTGGTTGGGAGTACAATTCGAAAGCTTCTTATATGCTTGAGCGCTGAAGCGTCGAATGTCTTATGCTTGATCGTCTCGGCTCCGTGTATCTTCTGTAGATTCATCATTCCGCTGCGAGGGACTCAACACTTGTGAAGACATCCGAGATTTCTGATTTTGTGGCACTCATGGACATTCCTGCAAGTCTATGGAGAAATTCCCAAAGTGTTCTTTTCCATGCTTCCGTCATCTGTTAGTGGTGAATGTCACGGTGAGATACTCGATTCGAAGAGGTGCTAGGTTCAACCACTTGGTAAAAAATTGCTGGAGTGAGATTACCCACTCATAGCGTCTTGTAATAGCAGAGATGCTAGCTGAATTGAATCCCCATGCTAGAATAACATGTGAGGGAATGAAAGACATAGACATGGAATGAATGAGACTTGCCTGAATGAGAAACCTCTTGATGAATTTCTATGTATCTTTTGCAGGTGTTTCAACCTCGTCAGAGTTCGAATTTCCTCCAAGTGCTCTGATGATGGAACTTCCGCCAAATCTTCTGGATTAGAACTTTCTTTGTTGGAGAGATGTGCAACAAAAGACGATTTGTTTGTAGTCATGTTTTCAGTATGGGTCCATGATATCGCGTCATATCTTGGATTTTCCTGATTATGTGAAACTTGTTATATGTTCAGGTTGAACGTATTTTCACCTTGAGAGTGATGTATACATAAGCATCTCTGACCGTTCCTTCATGGTCTCTGATGGAGATGGGTGCATGAGTAGCTTCTTGTCGACTGATGCCTGTGACTCTAAGGGATTTCAGTGGAATGATGTTGATGGCGGTGTCAGCATCGATCAACATTCTTCTGAATTCATTTCCTCTAAGATGGACTGTGGTAAGAAGTCCCAAGTCATGCATCTCCTTATCTGTGGTGGGAGCTTCTGGAGGCACTTATATAATATGGATCAAAGCCGTGAACATGTCTCCCTTTTGAGCCTTTGACAGATAAAGCAATTCACATACATGCCTAACTGAACTGCTTCTTTGACTGGTTGTTCGGAGATTGTGAAAGTTATGACTGGAAGAGAGTCTTTGTGTACTCTGTCAGTCCCCAAGTTAAGTTCCCAAGATCTGACATTTTCCTTGAATATGCGCTTCAAGATCCTGCATTCGCTGGTGGGATGATTGGCGAACCTATGGAAACGGCAGTAGCGAGGGTTCTCCATTTCTTCTTCAGTTGGTTCTTTTGTGACATATGGCATCTTGGTTGCACCATCCTGGATCCAGATATCCAGTAGTTCGATCACCTCTTCGATGGATAAAGGGAAATCAGGTTCTGCTGGATCAGCATTTTGAGTTGGAGCTTGTGCATCACGGATTTGACTACCTCTTTTTTGGTAATTTCGGAGGAGCTAGAGAAGCGTGCTTGCGCTGTGATTCGACTTTCTGTTTTCTCCTTTCTGCAACAACATTTGTGGAAAGCTGGAGATTGTACTGATTGTTGACTAGGCGTCGGATGCTTCGAGATTCCTCGACCTTGCAGACTTTGCTCTTTCGAGTAAAGAATTGTTGATCGCTTAGCTGCTCCATGGAGTTCTGAGAAAGTCTGGAATCGCATATTCTCCAGCAAGGCTTTGTATATTGGGATCATTCCGCTGTGTTCATGCTCTCCTGGTGCCTCCATGAATCACGTTTTCTCGAGCGTTCCCTGTTCCGTTGTATAGTGTGGATGTTGGGGAAGTGTAGCTCTTTGGGAGAGGAATTATTTGAATAGCAGAAGGATATGGAGGTTGATGACGGTGGACAGATGGTGACTTGTCTTTTCCTCGATCCTCCATGAAGTGTTTCATGTCCTCACGAGTGATGAAGCCTGCAGGTTTCTTTATTGGCGAGTTATCTGCAGCCTTGTAGACTTCATCATCATCTACTACATGGATCAGAATGACTTCAGGACCAACGGCTGGAGATGTTTCTTTAGATTTTCCTTCTCCTGAGATTTCCCTGACATCTTGTCAGTGGGAGTTTTCAGATAATTGCACAGCTCTTTCTGAGTGGTAGCCATGTCAATTTGATTTTTGGCGAGAGTCCCTTGCACCTTCATGAGATCAGCTACGGTAGGTGGATTCTCCCTGACTTCCTCAGGACGTCGGCCGAAGAGAGGTTGATTTTCGTTGTTCGTGTGAGGAGGAGTATTATCACCACTATTGATGTAAGAAGGAATGGTTTCTGGAATACCACCGTTGTTGCTAGTGCTAGCGATGTTCGAGTTAGTATTTCTAACTGAACCTAACCTAAGATCAACCATTTTGCGAAAATGTGAGATTGCAACCGAAAGATTAATCTCCCACTGTGATCGCCAATCTGTAGATGGTTTGCTGGTTTTCTAGGAAAGTGGAGAGTCGAGCATGCTGTCGAGACTCCTCAACCGAGCGAACTGCTGAACCTCACACAGATGCACCGCTGCAAAGAGGGTGCTTAGATTCGGGAAATCAATCTGTATGACTCCGACCTAAACCAAGAAAATGGCCGTTCCAGAGTCAATTCGGTCGCAAAGAGGGAGATGGGCTGATCTCTAGGAGGGAATCTGAGAGTTGTGTGGGATCAGTGATGATCAAGGATTGTGGGTGTGTTGAAGGTTTCTGCAATATTGCTGAACTGCTGAAGTTGAGTTCTGTGAATAAGTTTATATCGAGTTGTTGACGGATAATGATGATAATCGATGATTGATGATATCCCGATGTCCTCGATTTAGACTTATTTATATTGCCAGAATGATGTACCACTGATCCCTGTAAGTGTGACGGTTTCTTGAGTGAAAGAGTGGGAAAGTGGGAGATCGTGGTAAAGTCAGTTCCATGTCGTGTGGAGACTTGACTGATCGTGCACCCACTACTTTGCTAACTCCTTCAACCGTTTACATGACTTACGCACATTTCTCGTTGTGGATGAATCCACGTGTCGTAGACCGCCAGACCAAAACCCTAAGTGATATCCCGCTATTTTTGACGTGATTGATATTTCACGAATCGTGGAGTCTGCAAGGCATACGTGTATTAGTTAGTCAGTTGTTGACTGATTTAGACTGTGACTCTAGTTTTGTTGAATCGAGCATAAGTGGTGAATGCTCAGTGATTCATGGATTGAACATGTAATTCTTTGAGATTTCAATGAATTACTGACTAGAGCGACTGAGCAAGTATTGCTCAACTCGACGAATTGCTGAATATTGAGAGTTTGTCGAGAAATTGAGCAAGTATTGCTCATATCGATGAATTTGATAATTTTGGCGTGCAAATGAGCAAGTGTTGCTCAATTCAACAAACTACTGAACATTTATGGTTGGATCAATATTCGAGAAACTGAGCAAGTATTGCTCAATTCGACGAAATATTTACTGGTGCCGTGATCCAATAAAATATTAATCAAAAATATTGGTGAATTACCGAATATTATTAATTTGGATGATTGTTGAATCAACATTGTTTTGTGTTTGAACTTGCTCAAAATGGTGATTCGTGGAGCGTTTGTTCGAAACCCTAATTTTTATCAATCCTTCATCAATTGGTGGATTGCTGAAAATTGGTCATGAGTGAGGAGGGACCGACCACATGGGATGATGAGCGTCCATGGGTGCCCAGTGCTCGAGTGAGCACGCACCAGGGTTCTTAGTTTGAGAGTTGGTGAAAGAACGATGATTAAATGCAGGTTTCATTATTTATTTATTGAAATATTGCTGGATTCAGCATTAGGTGATAAAACCTAGGTATGAGAGATGAGGACCGACCAAGAGAGCATGGGACCGGCTCTTGGTGGTCACGGGACCAGTTGATGGTCATTTGGAGAATCCCCCAGTTGGTTGGAGAAAGTTTGGACCTAGTATGAGAAATTGAGCAAATTAGGTCAGCATTATGAAAACCTGTGAGACCGGCTTTGTGCAAGACCTAGGAATGACTCTGGTCGGTCATGAAGGCATGCACATGTTGCCGTGGTTTCCGTGTTTCCATACTGAGAGTTTCAGTATTTTCTGATGCGCGTTCGAGCAACATAGTGAATATTCAGAAGAGTTTCATCTTGACTGAGAATTCTCGATTGTTGTTGGAATGAGCATGTATGCTCAATTTATCAATATTTTGAGAATATTAAAATAAAAGTGGTTTAATATTTAAAATTTCCGTGAGAGGCTATCCAGTCGTATGACTATGTTGGCTTTTGGTTTTTCGTGATTTGAGCAATATTCGAGAAAATATGGAGAAATCATGAATTTTGCTCAAACCCCAGGAGTTTCATGAATTAAGGAAAATAATAATTATGAAAGATTAGGGATTTCAAGTTATGGGACCGGCCATGGCTAGGGCATGGCCGGCCGGCTAGGTTTCCCGGTCTCGCGCACCTTTCCTTATTTTATTATTTTTCATGAATCCTTGAAGTTATGGAGAATTCACGAGTTTTTGTTGAAACGGAGGAGTTTCGTGAGATTAGGGAATAATAATTATAAAAAGCTAAGGATTGTGAGGTGTGGGACCGGCCACGGCTTAGACATGGAAGGCCGGTTAGGTTGTCCGGTCCCGCACACCTCTCCTTATTTTATAATATTATTTCGTGAATCCACCAAGTTATGGAGAATTCACGAGTTTTGCAAAAACAAGGAAAGTTGCTAAAACCAAGGAGTTTTCGTGAGTTCACGAAATAACAAAAAGTAAGGAAAATAATGGGAGAGGCACAGATCGACCATAGCTAGGGAAAGGCCGGCCAGCCGGCTGGTGGGTCCGTCCCTGGGGGTCTCTTATTATTTTATTAATATTTATTGTTTTCTCCTTTTTTGCGAAGGATTCCTCATTATTTCATATTTTTGGACACTCGTTCGTGCATCCGGGTGCTCAGTCGTGCATCATTGTCGAGTACACTCGCACAATTTTGGTGGGGCTTACTCAGTGATGGTCCAGATGCCCGGTTGTTGAGAATCTATTACTAATATATGAATTCAGTGGAGAATAATCCATGAAAATGAGTAATAAAAATGAATAGTTGTTCATTATTAATTCGCAGGATCAGCTGTGGATTCGACTACGAATTCAGAATAATAAAATAAGCATTACCATCCTATGGGATCGTGGATTCGACCATAGAATCGTAGAAATTAAGATTATTTATTACCATTTCATGAGATCAGTGGATTCGATCATGATATATGAGTAATGAGATAGCACAGTTGTTTTATTGCCATTCTATGAGATCAAGCCGTGGATTCGACCATGGAATAAGAGCAATTGTTATTGCCGTTCCATGGGATCAGGTCGTGGATTCGAACATGGAATAAGAGAAATTGGTATTCCCATTCCATGGGATCACGCCGTGGATTCGACCATGAAATATGAGCAATAATAGATTATTCTGTGAATTCAGTAGTGAATGTCACGGCAGGATTAATCTATTGCAGAAAAGATATTAGCCAGATAAAGCGTCACATCTATTCTGAATGGTGCATAGTCAGGAAGTCACGATGTTGTTTACGACCTGAAGGAGTTAGTGTTCTCAATCTACGGAGAACCGCCTGAATCTATGCACAGTCTCTCTACATAATCAGGGAACGGTGAGTGTCACCGACGTCCTGAAGGCGTCCGCCACCCAACTATTCTTCTATGTGGAGGTGGGTCTCTTTCCTGCAGTCAGGGAACAGTGAGTATCACCGATGTCCTGAAGGCGTTAAGATCTCAATCTACGGAGAACCGCCCAAATACTTTATTCTGCATAGAGGTCACGACAAAATGCCAGGGATCGAACGCTCAGCTAGTGGAGGCTTTTCGAAGACGTATTCATCATGGATTCGTAAAATATGAATCGTTGCATGCCTGAAAGCCGTGTGAAAAACATGCCTCATGATTTTACGGTTTTTGCCCTTTGTTGAAAATCCACCATCTACAACTACCGAAGCAAAAGTCTTGTTTCGATCATGAAATGCTAATTGGAGTCCGTTATGGCATTATCCACGAACAGAAAGTGGATTAGAATGTAATAGCGTCATTTGTGGCACATTGGCATGTTACTGTGGCAGAGTGGCATGTTGGCATGCCTATTAATATGTTGTTTTGGCAGGGCGTGTTTGGATTTCCAGTTAGTGTGGTGGAGGGACAAGGTGTGTTTGGCCTTTAATGTATGGTGGAAAGTTTAGAGCGACTTGATTGGTCAAGAAAAAGGGTCGGCCAAACATAAGGCGCGGCCACACCTCTAGTGCTCGTGGCGCATTTAAAGTGACCTGATTGGTCGGTAGAAAGGAGAGGGTCCGTCCAAGCATGGGCGTGGCTACACTTCTGGTGTGAGCATGTCGGCTCTAGAGCAACCTGATTGGTCGAGGGAGATGGGGCATGGCCAATAGCGCTGATTGGCCTAAGGCATGGCCACGCCTCCCTTTGCTGCTGCTCCTATCCTGCGACTCCTTGTTTTCTGATTCTGGCAAGATTTTGCTCATGCTAATCCTTGGCGGATTAATTACCTAGTTTGCCTAGGCTTAATTTCGAAAAGCAAGGTCTGATATACTGCGCAAGGCACAAAACCCTAACTTTTACAAATTAGTCAGGATAATTGATTGAACTCTATGTGTGGACACAAAGTTCTTTTAAGTTAATTGTCAGAGAGCAACATGCTTTCTGATTGAATACCTTATGCAAAGACCTTATCCTTGATACTTGGAAATTCGTGCTACTCTGCTGCGAGTGAACACAAATTGTCATGCCATATCAACATTAAGGGTTCAGCCGGGGAACATAGCACATGAAGTATTCAAAGAAACTTATATTAATTGAATGTAGGAAAGGTGCCAAAATTTACAGAATACTTGGGATTGTTGCTATGTGCACCATTCTGAGTAAATTTTATGAGAGAATATTGAGTTGCTCAATAAGTGTGCCAGTGAAGAGGTTAAACACTCATCACCTTCATACGGCTCTGTATCTTTACGGAGTGTCGGCCTATTAGATTCAGGGTTTTACAATTTTAGACCTGAACTAAAAGCCACCATCAACATTAAGTCCCCTTCTTAGCACGTAACAGTGGTATTGTTGCGGGGTAAGCATGAGATGGTGACAGACAAGACCAAAATCGAAAGGGAAAGACATGAAGAGATTGCCAAGGAAATCCGACTAACCGTTGGTAGGAGGCACAGGTAGTCTATGATCTTTGTGTCGGCGGCTTAGCATATTTCCAGCTTGGCCATAGAGTGCTGGCGAGCTTTGCTTCCCGGAATGTTGGTGCCAACTTGGGACATGGAGATGATGCTGACGTCGCGGCTTCCGCCGCGGAGCGGTAACGATGGCGTTACTGGATTGGTCCATGAATCGGTGGATGGCGCTAGCTGGCTAGGCCACAGAAAGTATGGAGATGGAGCTTGGATTCAGTCCGTGGAATGATGGAAACTGGCTTCAGTTCGCAGAATGGTGGAAACTGGACTTGGAACTTTGGCTACCAAACAATGAGGATGGAGACGGATAGGTCACAGGATGGGCGGAGATAACACGGCTTTTATCACGGAGTGTTGGAGTCATGTCGCTGCTTGCTAGGCTGTGGAGCGGTAAGATGGTGCTGGCTAGGTCATGGAATGGCAGGGATGGCTGCTGACCTGGATGCCAAACCCTAATTATCCGTACATTCAAGTATCTAATCCAGCTGGTATCCCATGTTCGGAGCCTTGATACACGGATGGTAAAAGGGGTTTCTTTCTCAGGATTCATCAATTCGCTCAATATAAGAGGGGATCTTGAACCTTTTGTTCATATAGATCACTATAGAATTGCGTCCATCCTCTTCGCAGGTACCATCTCATGTCTCTTCTCCTAGTTCTCTATATTGTCTTCTTCTTCATGTAGATTGCCGATGCAGACATAATGTAATATTTTTTTTGTAGTGCACAATGGGATCTTGCGGTGATGATCATACCTTTGACTCCTCGGAGAAATTTTTTGAAGTTGACAAACCCAGCTTTTATTGACATGAGGGGATATTAAACCAGATCAACCCTTTGTTCCATGCAGCCGGCAGGATCATACTAGGCATGTCTCTCACCCATCTACGCATCGTGCGGGTGCGTGCTCAGGATTTAATGGCTTTGATGGACATGGAGAAAAAATGGAGACATGATGAAGCGTCCCAGCAAGTCGGGAAATCTCAAAGTGATGAAGCTTCTCCACATCCCAATGCGAGGGCTAATCGATTCGCTTCTCGATTGAAACGGCGAAGGACTGAGCCCAAAAAACTTCTGGGAGTTGAAGCGATCACTGAGGATGTTGTTAAGGAAGATGGTGAGGCGGCGGAAGCATATGTTGGAGCCGTTGTCGAAACGGATCCTGAACGGGATGCTGAAGATGCTATTGAAACGGCTTCTAGATGGTATGTTGAAGCTGCTGCTGAAACGTCTTCTGGATGGAATATTGAAGCTGCTGCTGAAACAGCTTCTGGATGGGATGTTGAAACTGCTGCTGAGACAGCTTCCAGATGGAATATCGAAGCTGCTGCTGAAACGCTTCTAGATAGGATGTTAAAACAGCTGCTGAAACGGCTTCGGGATGGAATGTTTGTTGTCGGAGAGGGTGCTGGTGCAAGTGATTGAAAAAGCTCTGATGGAGGCGTCATTGACCAAGGTGTCTTGTCATTGACAACTGGTTTTCCATTTTGTGATTTCCTTCCGCAGAGGAGACAATCTTTTCGTAGATTGTAGATGTTTTTGATACTTCAGTTTTTCTTTTTGTTCGTGCGACTGAAGCCATGTTTCACCAAGTAATATTCTTTCATTTATGCTGCTTTGATAATTTCACATCTTTGATTGAATGGGTAAAATATCCCGGAAGAGACCCAAAACCCCTTTTGCGAAAACAAGTTTTTCCACCTTCCAAAGCGATTCAGCGGATAGGAAGACAAATCACATAAATGACGCAGCAATAATGCTAGTAGGCGTGTCACATTATCTCCGTTTAGATACTTCCATGAGAACGCCTCGCATGTCGTTGGCAACATTAACTCAAAATAGGGGAAAAACAGTAGCGATGATTAAGGGTTTTGACCAATCTTTTATTGTATTTTCCCTCGCAAATTACACAGGACGTCTGTGACATGCTGCCTGGGTATGTAGAAGTGTGAGCCATCACAAGCTAGGAAGCACATCGTGTGAAGTAGAGAATCCTTGTCGAGCAAAAGTTGAAGCCAGATGTTCTTGAAGGAAGGTGTCCGTGCCGCCATTCTTCCCTTCTTCAGTATTTTTTTTTCTTTTTCAAATAAGATATTTCTTGTAGGGTTTGATTTTTTCTGGTTTTTAATTGATGGGTAGTGACTTTGTGGGTTTGCTGTATACTTTTCCCTTGAGATGATGTAGGAAAACTTATTTTGAAATAAAGATCCTTTTAATTAAAATTGGAACCCTAATTATGAATGCAAGCAATGCAATCATTTTGGAGGGATTACAAATATTGCAGGGAAAAGGGAAATTACTGAAGGAAATACTTAAAAGTAAAACGCTGGAGGAAAAGATACCAAAACGTTTTAGGTATTGAAGGGCTTGAGCCATCGTGAATGAATTGTCACGCCTTCTAATTTTTCGGCATTGATGAGTTTGCAATAACCACCCAAGATAACATATGCCACCAGGTATGGCTCGTCTTCTTTTTCTTTAGGCGAATCAGGTTGAGCGGCTAGCTTCACCGTTACATCTCCAACTTGAAACGCGGTCGCCTTGATTACCATATCTCCAATTTGAAACGGGTTTGGGCGTTGTGCAATCACTTGATTTTTTAGCTCGTTATATTTGACTAAGGCAGCTTACAAATTTTTTACAGAGCAGTTGAAAGGACCAACATCCCATTCACATCTCTTAATGACGCCCGGGTTGATAACTGGACCGAATCCCCATGCCTGACCGAGAGGAGAAGTGACTGGGTGCATAAAGGGTTGTCCAATAAGACTTACTTGTGTTCGGAATCTTCGGATGAACGTCGATGGTCTCTCTCCAGGTAATTGAGTTACCTTGGTAAGTTTTTGATACGGCAACATGTGATCTTCAGGGTTGGATGGCTTGTTGGAAATTATTTCGGGTATCGACACCAGCAGAGGGGATATTCTTAATTTCTCTTTATTGCCATGTACCCATGAGCGCCCCAGAATCATGTCGTAATTTGAGAGTTCTTTGAAAATGTGGAATTTTCCATGTGTTAGAGCATCTCCCACCTTAATTTCAAGGTTGATGTAGACATATGCGTCTATTGCTTCTCCTTACAAGTTTTTGACCATAATTGGGGAAAGAGTAGCCTCCTTCTTCGAAATTCTCGCAGCTCTCAGAGTTTTGATGGTAACGATAATGAAGTCAGAGGCCGCGTCGATCAATATACTATCAATCTCAGCGCCCCTCAGATAAACTGTGGTCAGCAGTCCCCAGTTGCATTTTCCAACATCGCTTCCTGAGAGAGCTTGGGATTCTGGTGTGGTTTCTTCAATAGGAAAAAGTCGTTTGCCCGACACAACGTGATTAAGGGATGCGAATACATCTTGACGTTGCGCCTTGGAGGCATACATGCTTCATCATGGATTTCACGGTTTTGTGAACAGAGTCCCCAAGGAGCATGCAAATCCTGAGTGGAAGAGGATCTCTGTGAACTCCCTCATTTCCCAGTTGAAGTTCCCATGCCTCCACCTTTTCTTTGAAGATACGCTTTAATCTATTGCAGTCACTGGTCGGGTGATGGACAAACCTGTGGTAGCGGCAATACTTAGGGTTTGCCATTTCCTCTTCAGTTGATGGGCGCCTCATATGAGGCAGCTTGCCATCTTGGATCCATGCTTCCAAGAGTTCAATTACTTCTTCAATTGGGAACGGGAAATCTAAGGCCTTTTCTCTGGCTTCTTGATGCTGCGCAGGATCCTTAGCTGCGGTCTTTCGCGGTGGAGCCGCCTGATGTCCTGGCATTGCGCGCTTGGATTGCTATTCTGCCACTGGAGCCTTCCTTTTTCCTCTTTCACTTACCCCGCTCATATAGGGGCCATTGTTATATTGCTTGTTGATGAGACGTCTATTTCCTCGAGTTTCGCGTGCGTCTTCAACCTTGGCTGGCCTGGTTCTTTCCAACAATGTTGGTGTTCTTTTGGCCGACCGTTTAGCGCCTCATGGAATTCAGAGAATGTCTGGAATCGAAGATTCTCCAGTAAGGCACGGTATATGGGAACCACGCCATTGATGCAAGAATCCACTAATTGTTGTTCGGTCACATTTGGGTCGTGACAATCCAGCGCTTGAATTATGAATCTTTTGACATAATCATTTGGATATTCAATGTTTCGTTTAAACATCCTTCCTAAATCTGAGAAGGTAATTTGCTCAGACACAAAGAAGTACTTTTTGTAGAAAGTCGTGACTATGTCACCCCAGTTGGATATGTTACTTGGTGCAATGTTGTTGTACCACGTGTATGCTCTTCCGGTAAGTGACTTCGTGCTCGCCCAAGGATTCCAAAAATTGAGAGACATGTTCACGCGCATTATCGGTGCCGTTATACAGGGAGAATTGAGGAGAAGAGTATCCTCTCGGAAGAGGAATTATTTTTACTTCAGGAGGATACGGGGGTTGATGCTGATGCATGTCCACAGAATCGCTTTTGTCTCGGCTTCGAAGAAGTCGTTCCAAATCTTCTCGTGTGACAAAATTGGATGGTTGATTCCTCTCCGCTGGAGCTCCTGAACGAGTCTCTTCATCTACAAAGGTGCGCCTGCTGAGTTATCGGCACCAGGAGTATTGAAAGTGTTCCTCGTTGGATATGATTGGCGTGATGCCTGTGGTAGCCGATCCGTCAGTGTCTTGAGGAAAATAAACACTTCTTTCTGAGTCGAAGCCATGTCCGTCTGAGATCTAGAGATAACCTCATGTATTTCCATCAAATCAATAATGGTAATATGGGATCAGTTTCCTCTGGCTCTCCCAGTTTCTCGTCCCGATGGTGCAGTAGCAGCAGCAGCTCTGGTGACGGTTGGAGGTGTTATACTTGAAGAAACGTTGGGGGTAGCAGCAACGGCTCTTGCTCTGGTGATCGGAGGCGTAACGCCTGAAGGAACACTTTTCATGCCGCTGGTGTTGTCAGGTGGCGTATTAATGCCACTGGAAGGAGTGTTAATACCGAGGATGATTTCAACGCTAGAGCTCTCAAGGTTTGTTGCCGATCTGGACCTGAGTTCTACCATCTTGAGACCGGGGTTAAAAAATGAAATTGGAAATTGGAAATTGATATTGTAACCGAGAGATTAATCTCCCACTGTGGTCGCCAATTGTTTGAGGGTGAAAACGGTTTATGCTAGTTTTGGTAAATTCGTGTGTGTAGATGAGAAACGAGTCTAGACCCTAAACTATGTACTGCACGGGAGTACTTTTGATTCGAGAGATCAATCTGTACAACCCTGGCCTAAACCAAGAAATGGTCATTCCAGGCTTGCTTCGGTCACAAAGTGAAGGAGAAGGGTTGGTCTTAGGGAGGGAAGCGAAGAAAGTATTGAGACTAGAATAGTTGATTCTGAAGGTGTGGTTGTTTACGACTTGTATCAGAAAATAGAAATGTCTAGCTAAATGAAAAGATATCAGGTGATTTCTGGATAGTGTGTTGCTCTCCTGACAAAAACTTGTTGTTTGGTGGAAATAGGTGAAACGTATTTATACAAGTCGTAGTAAACCGTACCCTGGTCTCCTAGAAAGTGGAAACAATTGAGTAGTGGAAGAGTGGAGTAACGTGTAACGTCAGAATTTATGCTTCCATGATGAAGTACACGTTTACACCATTACTTCTTGCCACTACTAACCGCCCTTCTTCATGACACTTTCTTGTAACGGGCGTATTGCACGCCGCACGCTGTAAACCGCCAGACCAATACCCTGATGAGTATCCCCCAGTTTGTGACATGTTTGATGTATCGAGTGTTTTCGTGGAAAACATGTAGAACTTTGCTACGTGTGGCAAGTTAAAATCAAGAGGCTTGCCGCAGGAAAATAACATACGATGCTATTAGGCTTGTCTTGGCTGGTCGCCTGAAACTTGCCACAAGCCTGCCGGCTCGGTGGTGAACTTTGATGGCTGAGATTGCATCTCATGATGAAGGGTAGATGTTGATTATGGATACCTTCTGTTGGCACCTGGTAATGGCGCAATGGCACCTTTGGTGCATGCCAGCGGCATTGCAGCATGGCTGGCATGGCTCGTGCATGTCAGTGGCATGGTGGTGCAAATGGTTCCTGGCGTAGCCATGGCCATTAGATTTAGGCGGCGGGTCTCCTAAAAGTTGCCACAAGTCTGGAAATTTGGTGGCAAACTTGGATGGTTGAGATCGCATCTCATGAGCAAGGGTAGTCGTTGATTATGTCTACCTTCTGTTGGCGCCTGGTAATGGCGCAGTGGCACCTTTGGTGCATGCCAGAGGCATTGCAGCATGGCTGGCATGGCCCGTGCATGTCAGTGGAATGGTGGTGCAAGTGGTGCCTGGCGTAGCCATGGCCACAAGATTTAGGCGGCGGGTCACCTAAAAGTTTCCACAGTCTCTCGGTTCGGTGGAAAACTTGGATGGCTGAGATCGCAACTCATGAGGAAGGGTAGACGTTGATTATAGCTACCTTCTGTTGGCGCCTGGTAATGGCGCAATGGCACCTTTGGTGCATGCTGGTGTGAAAATGGGAAGCACACAAAACACTTGCAAGTATACAAGGCCAAGATTTGTAATAAAAGGATGAGTAGGGGTTTGTCCACAGGGAGAGGAGCATACAAGAAGTCTTCCTAGCTAAAGTGTGTAGTGAGCTAAGGGCAGTGAAGGGTGACAGTGACAAGTTTCTAGAGTAGAAGTGAAACAAAGGCAGCAGCCTAAGGCAAGGGTATTGAGCAATAGTTACTGACAAAGAGAAAAATGCAGAAAGTGAAGTTACTAAGGCAATTGAATCCACCATGTGCCTTAATCAAACAATGCAGTCTAGGTTGAGTTGGAGTTCCTAAGCATACATCTAGAATGAGATGAAAATCAGCTTGCTCACTGATATGCCCCTAGAATTGATTGTCTTTTGACAGCACAATCAATCACAGGCATGCCAGAGCACTGAGTACTTCTCATTGCTCAAGCAAACAGGCAATAAGAACACTATCCTAACCATGCATCATCCAACAGTGCACTAGGCTTCATCAGAGCCCTAGTTGCAGTGAATTAGCTCATGCTAGACATGAGTATAACCAAAGCATTCATTCAACAGATTAAATTCAAATGCAACATATAAACAGGATACACACATACACACTATCAACTGTTACTAAAACATAAATTGGAAAAAAAGTGAATTGATTCAAAATATTCTTCACTGGCTAGCCCGGAGAGCTTTTCTACCACACCCATATCCTCAATTTATAGTTTTTACAAGAAAACTAGATTTCTACAAACCCTAATTGGAAAATCCCCAAATTAGCAGGATTAGGGTTTCGAGAAATAAAGAAATTAACTCACCCTCTGATGCAATTAGACTCGACCCATGCTTTGAATTGTCCTTATGCTCCCTCCTGAATCTTCCGCTACCATTAATTTCCCTAAATCGAGATGTTTTATCAACCTCACCTAGGACAGTTGATGAGAGAGGATAAAACAGCTAGGTTTAGGGGGATTGTTTGGGGGTTTGTTCTGTCGGGTGATGGTGGAGGTTATGGTGATGGTGGCAGAGGTGTGGGGATGGCAGAGTGTGGTCGAGCTGGTGGTGGCGACAATGGCAGGGGGGTTACAGAGTTTTTGGGGAAGAAGAAGATGGTCGACTGATTTTTGGGGGGAGGGGGGCGTTTGGTAGAGGTGTAGGGTGTTTGGTACTGTAGTGTTGAGCGGTTTCAGCGAGGGATGATGTTTCGCGATCTGGTCCGTGGGATGTGACGATGGTAGGTGGATCCAACGATGAGATGGGAAGCTGTGGGTAGCGACCGTCGGATGAAGGAATGCAACGAAAAGGACGTCCCAAGATGGATATGGGCGTTGCGATGTAAAGCGGGAGCTTCGGAGTTTGATGTGCGATGATGGAGCGACCGTAGGATGCTGAAATGCTTCGATCTGACGGCTGAAATCCGATACGGGCTTGGATAGCGGAAATGGGTTTGAGAAAGGGCTTTGAGCCTTGGGTATGCCAAGCCCATATCTTCTTTAAGGACAATTCTTCTTCTTCAAGCCCATTCCTAGCCTCTTGGTCTTATGCACAACGTTCTTCGCGGCTTCCTTGCGTAACTCCTCCCGGCTTTTCACTACTTTTCTGCTCTATTCCGCTCCGCAATTCATCCAGACTTTATTAATTACCTAAAAATGCAAAATTAAGTAAGAAAAAATATTTATTCTTGAAAACAATGAAAATACAGAATATGGGATAATATGTAGAATTAATGCGCAAAAGATGAGTTAAATGCCAACAAAAAGGGATAAATATATACAATATTTGGCACTCATCAAATACCCCCAAACCTGAATTGTACTTGTCCTCAAGTAAAAACAAAACTAAGGAAATCCTACCTATACCACTGTCGCTGGTCTCTCGAATGCATTTAGCGTATGCACTAAGCCTTTTAAACCACTAAGTGTCCCTAGTGGACGAGTTGAAGTCTCGTGAAGGTTTGCTTAGAACGTACCTACAAAGTTCTAGGTCAAAATATAAGCTCAGATTCCATCAAATGTGACATGTGCAAAACAGTTTAAGCTCACAGCAAAATGGAGATGTCAATCTAGCTATCGAAGGCACAATCCTAGCACTGATAACAAAAAAAGACATGTGATAAGAGTGTAAAGTGTATCTACACATGTGTAAAGAAAGATCTGAAGTTATGACTACTAATCACCAAGAGATAGTTTCTCAGGCTAAGAACTGAGGTCGAAATCTAGCTAGTTGTCCGGACTTTACGAGAATTGTGAATGAGTTGGAGGTATTTCACAATTACTCGCGTTGTACATCAATGGCATACACCCTGCTTGCTTATTACAATGAAACAACAAAAGATGACTATTTACATGACTCTTATTTACATTGACTACTCTCTTTTTATTTTTGGAACAAGAGATGATGGAATTGATAAATACTTGATTTTTTTTTGTATTTTTCTGATATTTTTTTTTTTTTCTGAATATATACATCGTTTTTTTTTTTTTTTTTTTTTTTTTTTTTTTTTTTTTACAAGGAAACACTTTTGATACATATACAAAAGGAAACAAAAATTACATGACACTTTGCAAGAGGTAGCCCTTTTTGATGCACCCAGTTAAATTCGATGGTTGTCTTTCTTAATGTAACCTCCACCTTCTATCCCAACCAACCAAAGAACAAGCTAGTCAAGTTTCGTTCAGTATTCTAAAGTGATTGGCAATCGTAACTTCCTATCAAACACCTTGAAGATCGAGGCCATACATGTATTGGTAGATCGTGCGCGTGCAAATTTCTTATCACTATGTGAATTGTGCTAGAATCAGGGTGCCTAAATATCTAGACTAAGACTCCTAATAAAATACATATTTGCACAAGAGTCAACATTTCAAGGTAAATGAGCTCCATTTTTATGATTTTTTTTTTTTTTTTTTTTTTTTTTTGAATTTTGATTTTTTTTTTTGGAATTTTTCAATTTTTTCAAAAAAGAAGGAGTTGTTTTCAATTATGGCAATATCATGGTATCTACTCTATACCCCCAAACCTAAACTAAACATTGTCCTCAATGTTTCAAAATATGGAAAGAATTAAAACAATATATGAAGAGGAACATGCTGAGTAGAGTAAAAGGAGAGAGAATACCCGATTGTACGGCGAAAGCTCGATTAAAACTCCGTTATTCAAGGCAAAAATCCATCATATTAGGAGTCACAATGGATGAGCACAAAATATATACAAAAGGAAATTTAACTAACACATTATCTACAAGAAAATTTGGTTTTTAATGGGATTGGACTTTTTGGAAAAATTTGGTTTTGTGGGGACATTTGGTTTTGATGGGAAAAGAAAAATTTTGGTTTTTAGGGAAACATTTGGAAAACTTTTTGGTTATTTAGGGAAAGAGTGGACCAGTTTAGTCCACATAGACGGGTCCTCCAGGTTGGTTGTTTCAATGTCGGGTGGAAATGGCTCAAGGAATGGCTTTAATCTCTGCCCGTTGACTTTGAAAACGTTCTTGTTGGAACATCCTCCAGCTCTACAGCTCCATGAGGAAAAACTGTGCGTACTAGGTACGGACCCTTCCATCTGGAACGCAGTTTTCCTGGAAAAAGATGTAATCGGGAGTCATACAGCAAGACTTTCTGACCAGGAGTGAAGGATTTGCGCAGAATACGCTTATCATGAAACATCTTCATCTTCTGCTTATATAACTTGGCACTATCATAAGCCTCATTTCTCAATTCTTCCAACTCGTTGAGTTGAAGTTTCCTTTGAATTCCAGCTTCGTCCAGAGAAAGTTCAGCTCTTGATTGCCCAGTAGGCACGATGTTCTAATTCCACAGGTAGATGGCACGGCTTTCCATACACTAGACGATAGGGGGACATGCCAATTGGTGTCTTATAAGCTGTTCTATAGGCCCACAAAGCATCATTCAATCTCAATGACCAATCTTTCCTAGACGGGTTGACCGTCTTCTCCAGAATGTGCTTAATTTCCCTATTAGAAACTTCCACTTGTCCACTAGTCTGAGGGTGGTACGGAGTAGCAACCTTGTGAGTTATGCCATACTTGCGTACTAAAGACTCAAAGTACTTGTTACGAAAATGTGAACCGCCGTCACTGATGATAGCTCTAGGGGTACCAAAACGTGCAAATATGTTTCCTTTAGAAATGAAAGTACCACCTTGTGGTCATTTGTTCTGGTTGCTATGGCTTCTACCCACTTAGAAACGTAATCAACTGCGACTAGGATGTACAACTACCGTCAGAAATGGGAATGGACCCATGAAGTCGATCCCCCAAACATCAAAAATCTCCACAATCAAAATGGGGTTCAATGGCATCATGTTTCTCCTCGAAATGCTTCCTAGCTTTTGACAGCGTTCACAAGCAACACAATAATCATGGCAATCCTTGAACAATGATGGCCAATAGAATCCACACTGCAAGATCTTTGCAGCGGTTTTCTTGGCACTGAAATGGCCTCCACATGCTTGGTCATGACAAAAGATATCACATCTTTCTGTTCGTGTTGGGGACACATCTCCTAATGATTTGGTCGGCAGTACTTAAACAAATATGGGTCATCCCAAAGGAAATGTTTAACTTCAGCCAAATTATAGCGGTCTTGTCTCGACCAACGTGAGGGCATCCTACCTGTAGCGAGGTAGTTAACAATATCAGCAAACCAAGGAAGGTCTGAGATAGACATGCTCATCTGGGAATGATTCTCTAATCAGCATGACTCATCAATAGACTCTAAAGTTAATCTAGACAAATGATCAGCAACCACATTCTCACAACCTTTCTTATCACGGATTTCGAGATCGAATTCCTGTAATAAGAGTATCCATCGAATAAGGCGAGCTTTAGCATCCTTCTTGGAAAGAAGATACTTCAAAGCCGCATGGTCTGTGTATATGATGATCTTAGACCCTATCAGATAAGATCTAAACTTGTCTAATGCGAAAACGACGGCAAGCAATTCCTTCTCGGTAGTTGAATAATTGAGTTGGGCATCATTAAGGGTTTTGCTAGCATAGTATATCACATATGGTAGTCTATCAACTCGCTGTCCTAAAACAGCACCAACAGCATAATCAGAGGCATCACACATAAGTTCGAACGGAAGCTTCCAATGGGTGGTCGGACTATAGGAGCGGTGGTGAGAAGGTTTTTAATTCCTCCCATGCCTTCACACAAGCATCATCGAAATTGAAGGCAACATCTTTGGAGAGAAGACTGCACAGAGGTCTGGAGATTTTGCTGAAATCTTTGATGAATCGCCGGTAAAAACCAGCATGACCTAAAATGATCTGATCTCCTTCACAGAGCGTTGTGGTAGATGTGAATGAGGTCAACTTTAGCTTTATACTTCAATTCCTTTTTCTGAGATGATGTGTCCTAGAACTATTCCTGAATTCACCATAAAATGGCATTTTTCCCAATTTAGAACAAGGTTCTTTTCTTTACATCTGGATATCACGAGGGCAAGATGCTTCAAACATTCGTCAAACGAGGAACCAAACAGAGAAATCATCCATAAAGATCTCGAGAAAACTATCTATCATGTCAGAAAAAATGCTCATCATGCAACGCTGAAAAGTAGCAGGTGCATTACACAACCCGAAGGGCATACGTCTATAAGCAAACGTCCCAAATGGACACGTGAATGTAGTTTTTTCCTGATCTTCTGGAGCAATGTGAATTTGGTTATAACCGGAAAAGCCATCTAGAAAACAGTAGTGACTGTGTCCAGACACACGTTCTAGCATTTGGTCAATGAAAGGGAGCGGGAAGTGATCCTTCCTTGTTACTGTGTTCAACTTCCTGTAGTCGATGCATACTCGCCATCCTGTGGTTGTACGAGGGGACTAATTCATTCTTGTCGTTCTGAACTACAGTAATGCCTGACTTCTTAGGCACAACTTGAATGGGACTAACCCATTTGCTATCGGGAATTGGGTATATGATACCCGCATCAAGTAGTTTCAGGATTCTCCTTTGACTACATCTCTCATGTTAGGATTAAGTCTCCTTTGCATTTCCCTAGATGGTTTGGCATTCTCTTCAAGGTTAATGTGGTGCATGCAAATGGTGGGACTAATTCCTTTGAGATCTGAGATGGTCCATCCTAAGGCCTCTTTGTGTTCCTTAAGTACTTCTAAAAGCTTACTTTCCTGTTCCGTGTCTAAACATGATGAAATAATGACAGGTAGTATCAGAAGAACCTAGGAATGCGTACTTCAACGTACTAGGCAATGTTTTCAATTCAAGCTTGGGTGGCTCAACAATGGATGGAATGAGCTTGGAATCAGAGAGTAAGGGTGGTTCCACTTCATATCCTCCTTCAGTGACGTCCATTTGAGGTACAGATTCGAGCAGAGATAGGACGTCACTACAGTATGCATCATCATAGGAATCTGAGTTAAAGTTCTCCATACATGCTTGAAAGGGGTCGACGGATAGAATGTTAGTCAACGAATCTTGCATTAATCCTTCAATCATATTAACTTCATGCACATCCATCATCAAGATTCACAGGTTGTTGACTAATATCGAACACATTCAATTCTACCGTCATGTTACCAAAAGACAGTTTAACACTCCATTACGACAATTAATGATCGCGTTGGACGTAGCCAAGAAAGGACGTCCTAAGATGACAGGAATGTGACAGTCTGGGTTTTGTACAGGTTGAGTGTCTAAGACAATGAAGTCTACGGGAAAATAGAATTTGTCAACCTTGATCAAAACGTCTTCGACCACTCCACGAGGAATCTTGACAGATCGGTCTGCCAGTTGTAGAGTGATAGATGTTGGTTTCAACTCCCCAAGACCTAACTGCTCATAAACAGAATATGGCAGTAGGTTAACACTTGCACCTAGGTCTAATAACGCTTTATTGACCGTGTGTTCTCCTATAGTGCAAGAAATTGTTGGACATCCTGGATCCCTAAACTTGGGTGGAGTTTTGTTCAGAATGATGGAACTCACCTGCTCAGCTAAGAAAGCACGTTTTTGCACATTGAGCTTGCGCTTTTGAGTCACAAGTCTTTGAGGAATTTGGCATAAGCAGGGATTTGCTGATTGCTTCAAGAAAAGGAATGTTGATGTTGACTCTCTTGAACAGATCTAACATCTCATTAATGGGTACTTTTCTGTTGATAGATCAATCTTTGAGGAAATGGGGCAACAGGAGAATGAGTTGGCAAAGGGACATTCACAGCAGTAGAATTGTCAGCTTTCCAACTTGCTCAGATTCTTTGGTTTTCTGGGGTTGTGGAGACAGCGTGGAATTTGTATCAGATTCATTAGGTTCGCCACGTTGTTCTCGATGACTTTACCACTTCGGAGGGTGGTAATGGCATGGACTTGATCGGGTGAGGTTTCAGTGCAGGATGTTGTGCCTGTTTGAAATATCCTCTTTGGATTTTGTTGGGGTTGGCGGAAGTTACCCTTTTCTCTCTCACTATCACAATTTGACCATCTTTTGATCTAGATTTTTCTGACTTTGCATAACTCTGGAACATTCCTCTAGGGTGGATAATCTCTTGTCGGTATTGTGTTGAGGATATGATTGTTGAGAGTTTGATTGTTGTTGAGGGTTCTAGGGTTGATAACCTTGATTGTTCTGATATCCCTGATTGTTTTGATAGCTCTGATTGGTTGAGATGGTCCTCCCTGAGTGGGTCCTTTGGACCATGAAAAGTTAGGGTGGTTTCTCCATCCTGGATTGTAGGTCTGTGAATAGGGGTTATGCTCTTGTTTTTGAAACATGGCCTGTGCCTGTTCAAGCCTAGATTCCTGGACTGCAAGCAAATCGGGGCAATTTTGGAATTGATGGTTGGGATCGTTACAAGCGGCACATACAGACGAAGCGACATGTTCTCGGAGAGTAGTGGTGGAAGGTTTTGAATTTTTATGTAGTTCTAACTCTTCTAATCTCCTAACTATTGATGCCATGTTTGCTCTTCCCTCAAAATCCGCTTCAATCCTAAAATCCCTAGCTTCGGAAGTAGTCTTTCTGGGTTCACGGATGGATTCCCACTGTTGCGTCTTTTCAGCTACTTCAATCAAGAAGTCCCAAGACGCATCAGCAGTTTTATCTACGAATAGACCATTACACATCGACTCAACCGTTGTTCGGGTGGACACATCTAGACCTTCATACAAAATTTGCACAAGTCTCCATTTTTCAAAACCATGATGGGGACATTGGAGCAATAATTCATTGAATCTCTCCAGGTATCTAGCTAAGGTCTCACCCTCTAATTGCACAAAGCTATTCAGACTTTGACGAATTATCGCAGTCTTGTGATTCGGGAAAAACTTTTTGAAAAACTCCTTTATGAGGTCATCCCATGTCATGATGGATTGAGGCTGTAAAGCATACAGCCAGGCCTTTGCCTTATCTTTCAGGGAGAAAGGAAAGAGCCTTAACTTTAGGGTTTCGTCGGACATTTGAGTGAAACGCAGGGTTCCACAAATTTCCTCGAATTCTCTCACGTGGTGGTAAGGGTTTTCATTCTCAACACCTCTAAAAATAGGGAGCATCTGTATTGTGCTTGATTTCAGCTCATAATGGCCATTAGCCTCGGGTAGCACAATACAAGAGGGTTGACTGGCTCTAGTTGGGTACATATAATCCTTGAGGGTACGGGGTTCTCCCATTGTTTCAGATTGGTCCGGTGTGTTTTCCTCAGAAGTTGTGGGTATGTCAATTGGGTCTATTTGATTTACTCTAACTAGTCTATTTGATTGGTCTCTAAAGGTTACAATCATATCCCACTCATGAAATAACAAGCCCACAGATAAGGAAGAAAACAGGGCCCATAAGGATTTGGTTTTGAAAGGGTTAAGTGGAATTTGGTTTTAAGGAGTGGAATTTGGTTTTAAGGAGTGATTTTGTTTTTTGGTCTAAAATTGGGCTTTGGAAGAGTTTTTGAACTAAACCTAGCATAAATTAGCACAACCCATAAAAGAAAATAAAAACAATAATAATAATTACAAGCCCATAAAAGAAAAATAAAAGAAAATAAAAGAAAAAGAAAATACAAAAAAAATAAAAATGAAAATAATTATTACAATCCCAAATTAAAAAAAAAAAATTAATTATTACATACCCAAATTGAATATTTAATGAGGCCCAAGTGGGTTACTCATGGTTTTAGGCTTACTTGGTTAAGGAGGGAAGCCCAGTTAGGCTTTTGTTCCCTTTTAGTTGCACAGCCCAGTTGGGCTTTAGGATCGTCCTACACAGCTCTCGCTCAAGCCCAGCAGCAGCAGCAACGAGGCCCAGCTCACAGAAGACCACGAGCCCAGCAACAAAAGGAGGCAGAGCCCGGCAGCACTTGGTGAAGCCCAATTCAGAAAAGTACAAGCCCACCAGAAGAAGGCAGAGCCCAGCAGCTTCACTTCAGTTGGCAGCCCAGCAGCTTCACTTGGCAGCAGCAGTTGTTTTGGTTCACCAGCAGCAGCAACAACAACAGCAGCAGCAGACTTTGGCTTGGCAGCAACAGCACAGCACAGCTTGGCAGAGAAGGCACCAGCAGCAGCAGCAGCAGCAGCAACAGCACCAGCAGCAGCAGCAGCAGCAACAGGTGAGTGGACAATGAGCACAGCAAGGCCACAATAGCAATGAGCACACAACTATGCAAGCACAGGCAGGCCACAACAGCTATGAAAACTTCAAAAAATGGCAGCCAGCTCCCCGGCAGCGGCGCCAAAAACTTGGTGTGAAAATGGGAAGCACACAAAACACTTGCAAGTATACAAGGCCAAGATTTGTAATAAAAGGATGAGTAGGGGTTTGTCCACAGGGAGAGGAGCATACAAGAAGTCTTCCTAGCTAAAGTGTGTAGTGAGCTAAGGGCAGTGAAGGGTGACAGTGACAAGTTTCTAGAGTAGAAGTGAAACAAAGGCAGCAGCCTAAGGCAAGGGTATTGAGCAATAGTTACTGACAAAGAGAAAAATGCAGAAAGTGAAGTTACTAAGGCAATTGAATCCACCATGTGCCTTAATCAAACAATGCAGTCTAGGTTGAGTTGGAGTTCCTAAGCATACATCTAGAATGAGATGAAAATCAGCTTGCTCACTGATATGCCCCTAGAATTGATTGTCTTTTGACAGCACAATCAATCACAGGCATGCCAGAGCACTGAGTACTTCTCATTGCTCAAGCAAACAGGCAATAAGAACACTATCCTAACCATGCATCATCCAACAGTGCACTAGGCTTCATCAGAGCCCTAGTTGCAGTGAATTAGCTCATGCTAGACATGAGTATAACCAAAGCATTCATTCAATAGATTAAATTCAAATGCAACATATAAACAGGATACACACATACACACTATCAACTGTTACTAAAACAGAAATTGGAAAAAAAGTGAATTGATTCAAAATATTCTTCACTGGCTAGCCCAGAGAGCTTTTCTACCACACCCATATCCTCAATTTATAGTTTTTACAAGAAAACTAGATTTCTACAAACCCTAATTGGAAAATCCCCAAATTAGCAGGATTAGGGTTTCGAGAAATAAAGAAATTAACTCACCCTCTGATGCAATTAGACTCGACCCATGCTTTGAATTGTCCTTATGCTCCCTCCTGAATCTTCCGCTACCATTAATTTCCCTAAATCGAGATGTTTTATCAACCTCACCTAGGACAGTTGATGAGAGAGGATAAAACAGCTAGGTTTAGGGGGATTGTTTGGGGGTTTGTTCTGTCGGGTGATGGTGGAGGTTATGGTGATGGTGGCAGAGATGTGGGGATGGCAGAGTGTGGTCGAGCTGGTGGTGAAGACAATGGCAGGGGGGTTGCAGAGTTTTTGGGGAAGAAGAAGATGGTCGACTGATTTTTGGGGGGAGGGGGGCGTTTGGTAGAGGTGTAGGGTGTTTGGTACTGTAGTGTTGAGCGGTTTCAGCGAGGGATGATGTTTCGCGATCTGGTCCGTGGGATGTGACGATGGTAGGTGGATCCAACGATGAGATGGGAGGCTATGGGTAGCGACCGTCGGATGGAGGAATGCAACGAAAAGGACGGCCCAAGATGGAGATGGGCGTTGCGATGTAAAGCGGGAGCTTCGGAGTTTGATGTGCGATGATGGAGCGACCGTAGGATGCTGAAATGCTTCGATCTGACGGCTGAAATCCGATACAGGCTTGGATAGTGGAAATGGGTTTGAGAAAGGGCTTTGAGCCTTGGGTATGCCAAGCCCATATCTTCTTTAAGGATAATTCTTCTTCTTCAAGCCCATTCCTAGCCTCTTGGTCTTATGCACAACGTTCTTCGCGGCTTCCTTGCGTAACTCCTCCCGGCTTTTCACTACTTTTCTGCTCTATTCCGCTCCGCAATTCATCCAGACTTTATTTATTACCTAAAAATGCAAAATTAAGTAAGAAAAAATATTTATTCTTGAAAACAATGAAAATACAGAATATGGGATAAAATGTAGAATTAATGCGCAAAAGATGAGTTAAATGCCAACAAAAAGGGATAAATATATACTATATTTGGCACTCATCACATGCCAGCGGCATTACAGCATGGATGGCATGGCCCGTGCATGTCAGTGGCACGGTGGTGCAAGTGGCGCCTGGCGTAGCCATGGCCACTAGATTTAGGCGGCGGGTCGTCTAAAAGTTGCGACAAGTCTGTCGGTTCAGTGGCGAACTTGGATGGATGAGATTGTAATTCAGGAGAGATAGAGTGGTCGTTGATTATGGCCACATTCTGTTGGCACATGTTAGTGGCATAATGGCATAGACGCGGCGTAGTGGTATGCGCCTAAGGCATGGTGGCATAGCCGCGTCTATGGCGTTGTGGCATGGCCAAGGTTAGGATTTGGCGCGGTGGCCAAAGTTAGGGCTTGGCGGCATGGCCAAGGCTAGGATTTGGCGTCGTGGCCAAAGTTAGGGCTTGGCGGGATGGCCAAGGCTAGGATTTGGTATCGTGGAAAAAGTTAGGGCTTGGCGGCATGGCCAAGGCTAAAGTGGCTCGTGGCATATTGTGGACTATGACCAAAAATTATGGTTTCGGCTAACGCTACTGAAGCAAAAGTCTTGTTTCGATCATGAAATCCTAATTGAAGTCCGTTATGGCATTGGCCATGAACAGAAAGTGGATTAGCACGTAATGACGTCATTTGTGACACATTGCCATGTTACTGCTTCAGAGTGGCATGTTGGCATGCCGATTAATATGTTGTTGTGGCAGGGCGTGTTTGGCTTGCCAATTAGTATGGTTGCGCGGCAAGGTGCGTTTGGCCTTTAATGTATGGCGGCAAGTTTAGAGCGACTTGATTGGTCAAGAAAAGAGGTCTGCCAAACATAAGGTGCGTCCACACCTCTAGTGCTCGTGGCGCATTTTAAAGTTAACTGATTGGTCGGTAGAAAGGAGAAGGGCCGGCCAAGCATGGGCGTGGCTACACTTCCGGTGTGAGCGTGCGGCTTTAGAGCAACCTGATTGGTCGAGGGAGATGGGGCCAGTTTAGGATGGGGCGTGGCCAATGGCGCTGATTGGCCTAAGGCATGGCCACGCCTCCCTTTCCTGCTGCTCATATCCTGCGGATCCTTGTTTTCTGATTCTGGGAAGGATTTTGCTCATGTTAATCCATGAAGGATTAATTACCTAGTTTTTCTAGGCTTAATTTCGACAAGCAATGTCTGATATACTGCGCAAGGCGCAAAACCCTAACTTTTGCAAATTAGTCAGGATAATTGATTGAACTCTATGTGTTGACACAAAGTTCTTTTAAGTTAATTGCCAGAGAGCAGCATGCTTTCTGATTGAATACCTTATGCAAAGACCTTATCCTTGATACTTGGAAATTCTTGCTACTCTGATGCGTGTGAACACAAATTGTCATGCCATATCAACATTGAGGGTTCAGATGGGGAACATAGCACATGAAGCATTCAAAGAAACTTATATTAACTGAATGTAGGCAACGTGCCAAAATTTACAGAGTACTTGGGATTGTTGCTAGATTCACCATTATGAGTAAATTTTATGAGAGAATATTGAGTTGCTCAATAAGTGTGCCAGTGAATAGGTTAAACAGTCATCACCTTCATACGGCTCTGTCTCTTTAGAGAGTGCCGGCCTATTATATGTAGGGTTTTATAATATTAGCCCTAAACTAAAAGCACCATCAACAATACATAACCCTTGCTCTATGGGAAAACCAAAATTTCACATTCTTCTGAGCATGATTTGGCAGCTTAAATTCTGCAATCATTAACATCTAAAAGATAAGAAGAATCTTTTATCATTAATAACAGCAGTGCTACCTCATTTTGAAGACGCGGGGATATCAAATCTTTTATCATTAATAGATACAATGACCTTATTCTTTAGATTGGAAGTGTAGCAGTGGTCATATAAATGACTTTTTATACAAGATTTCTTCGCATATATAGCTGGCATGTCTCCTTCTTGGACTGTATCTTCTTTGCTTCTTTGGCATATGTGGATAGGGTTCCCTATTTGAGGTATTGGTGAACTCTAGTCCTCCAATCTTCTTAGTTGTTGATATCTTCATCTCCAACTTCCTCCATTTAGTCATCGTCGTCGTGGACTAGGTCTTCTCCAACATCGTCTTCAACTGTCAAGATTTTCTTGGGCTGGATTGATGGTTCGTAGACACATTCTATCTTGATGGTTGTGGTATTCTTATCCTCTATTATCGAGGAGATATGTTAGAGCATCGATTGGTCGAACTCACAAGTATTGCTATCTCAATATTGTTGTCAAATTTAGTTGATCAAAACTATATCTTGATTTCTAGTGTACAATTATTCAAGTCCTGGATTAGGATAGAAGTGTGTAGTTGAGTATCGGATATCATTGTGTTCTATCGTTTGAAGGAGAATATCAACTGAAGCTCTAGATAACTTCTTCAACAGAAGGTAAGTGAAGACTGAATAATCTATTTCTCAAATTTTTACCTTTCTATCTATGAGAATGTGTCGCATGACTAATTGGACTATTACATGCACAACAAGAATTTTGAGTCAAGTTTATTTTGTTAATTCTTCTTGAAATATATACGACTAAGCTTAAGAACATTTGTTCATATTTATGAATTTAATTAATAAAAAATTGTTTAGGACCTAAATCATGAGTCAAGATTAGCATTCGAAAATAGTCTGGAACAATGATATGTGTCATTGATATTATTTGGTAATGTTTAGTAATGATTAACAGAAAAATAGAACTACTGTAAATCCGGATACAGTACAGTATGCATACCAGCTTACATATTGACACAACTGTTATAGGTCCGGAACCGAAGTACATGTACCCAATACACATACCAGAGTAGTTGTTGTTCGACAACAAATTTTTGGTACACATACCCGGTATCCATAGCATAGAAAGTTTGTCGACTCGTGAACCAGTAAGGTACGCATATCTAGTATGCAAACCGAAAAAGATTAGTTGGTTTCTAAATCAGAAAGGTACGCACACCTAGTATACAAACCGAAGAATATTTGTGGTTTCCTGAACTCGTTTTTTTATTAAGGGTATACATACCCGGTACATGTACCTTGAAAATAATAGTCACAAATAGGAAGTAAGTACACGTACTCCATACATATACTTACCCTATCGAATATTTTCAGATACATCAAAATTATTTCTATGAGATAATCGTCACTTGAACAACTCTATAAAAACACTTTCTAGACACATTTAATCACAATATAACCTATGGTTGTGACTCAAGAAAAGTCTTAAATGTTATACGAAAATGATTAAGCTTATAGTTCACCTGGTTAGTTCGGCTAACCTTTCATGAAAAAGTCTTTGTACATGGTTCAATTACGGTTCATCCTAACAGGGTGTATATTTTGTCGTGTTAATCTCAAAACAAAGATTCATCTAACAATGGATATTGATTGCTTTATTCCAAATCTAACTTAGCTTAAATCCAAAGCAACCTTTTTTTTCTCGAAAGTCTATATAAGGAGAACCTCAACCAACTGAGATCTTTGAATCCCTGACACTTTTATTGTGTTCCTAGTGGTAAAGTAGAATCATCATCTCCTTCAAAACATTTCAGGATTTAGTAACTAAAAATACTTCACCTAGGAATTTGTGAATCCACGTCCAACTATCTTTATCTTGATATTTTGTGTATCCTGATCTTGTTATTGATTGTTGAGCCATTTTCTCTATCTAGTAAGATAGACAGAAATTTCAAAGTTTATTCATATCAGACTTTGTGATTGCACAAATATTACTTGTGAGGTGAATAATAATCGAAGATACTCTCCGGGAGTCGTAAGTACCAGATTTTGAGGTTTGCTAGACTTTGTCTATTGCAATCGATTTCCTATTTCACCTTGATCTTTGATCAAAAAGGAAAACACATATAGGTTTATCTGTGGGAGGAAGATTGGTTTAAAGTCTTTAATTGAGTTTGAAAAGGAGAGGGTACCCAAATATACCTCAAGCTAAAACTTTTCCTACCTATAAATCCTTTCTCCGAAAGTGATTGTCTATGGACTGAGTCGAGACAATGCAACTAATCGGTTCACACTTCGTGTGATCGTCTATGGATACGAGATCGATACAATACAAAAACGAAGTATGTTTTCTTGATAAAAAGGTTCGGACTTAACCAAAAAATAGGATTACTTATCAAGTAAATAGGGATTAACGTTTGTGCAATTTACTTTAATTATAATAAAACAATTATAATGCTGAAATATAAAGTAAATGACATAGCAATATTATATTAACGAGGAAACCGCAAATGCAGAAAAACCCCGGGACCTTGTCCAAAATTAAATACTCTCAGGATTAAGCCGCTACAAAAAATTAAACCTAACTTCGTATAGTTGAGACCAAGCAACTAAACCTATAGTTCACCTAGTTTCGTCAGTATTCCCACGCCTCCAACTTATGAATAAGTCACGTACTTGGAACAATTCCTTTGGTTCGTATTCTAAACAGTAAAGCAACAACAAATTTGTTTGGTATCAACTCTCTTCAACCAAGTGATGTGAGTTCGACAAAGGATCTTCTGTTTATCTCAAATAAACTCCTTCGCCAGGTTCTTAGATCTATCTTATGTTCAACTACCAAAGGTAATTGTGAAGATTTGCAATCAATACTTTTAGCCACAAAGAATTTATTGATGCCGATCTACGCAACTAATCAATCCAATCTACCACAAGGATAAACCGATTATATTTGGATCCTCTTATACCGAAACAAATATTGTGTAAACCAAATATTATGAACCCCAAATAAGAAATCTTCAATACCTTCTTTGTCTTCAAATCTTCTTAGATCTTCAATAAACACCTGCACACAACAAATCTCTTGTGATCAATCATGCACAGAACGGAGTCTGTTAACAATGGATTATCACAAGATCGTCTTTAGATCTACAAACAGTCTAAAGATCCATGTCGAAACTCTGAACTAGTTTGAGAGAATCTGATATCAGAAGAGAAGATCCTCAAGCATAAACAAACTAGGTGCATTCAAAGTGCAACCACCGTTAATCAATCAAATCAATCGAAAACAAAAGATAAACCGCAATTATCTAGTTTCCTACCAACGGTACTAATAGAGATTCTCAATCCCAAAGAACACTTTAAAACGAGCGGTCGTAAGATATTTCTCTTAATTAGGTTAATCCCCTCTCCGAATAGGAGGCTTCACCAGTAGCAGCACAACAAGAGGTAGTTTTCCGTTACGAAGGATTAGTTTGATAGGAATGCAAACTTCAATATTTATAGACTAGGAAGTTTGGACACCAAGGAATTTCCAAAACCAAAATATTCTCAGGATATTCATTAAAGCACAAATTCGGTTTCCATAATTCCGGGAAATGCTCTGTCCAAAAATAATGATCGAAATCTCTTGGAAAATCTCTAGTTAGTAAATGCACATTACTAATTCTTAATTTCCTAAAAATGAAATTAATAACCTTAATTAATAGATTCTTAACTTATTTATGTTTCGATCCTGGGATTTCCTTTTCTTAGCTATTAAGGAATAACTTTGAACAATTAAAAGATTAACATTCACAACACGTGTTCAAAGTATTTCGACATCCTTACTTTGTAAGTCCTCTTTCATACTTACAACCTTGAAACCGATTTTCCACACTTCCAACCAAGTTTAGAATTGGTTCTTCTGACTTTCAAGAACTATGTTATTGATCAAAGAATATTCAATCACAAATCATGGGTGTAACGGTTCTACCAAAACAAGTTTCGGTTCTACCTCCATGTGAGTATTGTGCATAGTCACACTAGCTTTCCAAAATTCGGTTGACTAGGTACTAGGATCGGTTCCCCACATATATATGGTATCTAACTTATATGTGTTTCACATGTCCATAAGATTGGTTCCCCTTTGGACAAAAACGTGTTGCACATGTCCATAGGATCGGTTCCCATTTATGCTATAAACTTGTTGCACCTCATACAAGGATCGGTTCCCCTTTGTGATGTACTGAACCTCTTACTAGGATCGGTTCCCCTTTACCCAGATTTGGTCAGACGTAAAATCACAAACTCGATCATACCATCTCAGGTGATTACTTAAGATCAGTTTCACTAATAAAAGTCATACCATACATAAGTCAAGCCTTTGTGAAAAGTTTTACCAAGAACACAAACAAATCATGAACGGTTATACTAATCACACATATTGGTTGTTCACAAGATATGCAATGAATAACAATACCAATAACACCTGGAGATTTCCTTTTCGATTCACAAACCAAGTTCATGAATTTACATCCTTAGAACACATGTAAAACATTGTTCCCTAGGATGAAATCCTCACCTCATACCCATACATAATCACAATAGAATTTAAACGATTATGTCGTTGTCTTATCTACAACGTTTAATGGTTAAGAAATAAACCTCATATTGTATTCCTTAATACTATGTCTATCTAAAGTTGAATCATGCTTCGCAGTTTTGTTTTCAATATGCACGACTTGAAAGATACATTAGGGAATGAAACACTTCAAGTCAAATATCACTAACCTCAAGTGGAAGGATGATGTTGTCGTTGTAGCTCCTTGCTTCTTCACATCTTCAAGTCTTCGCAATACTTGTAATGTCTCATATCCTAATACTTTCAAGCTAACCTATACGAAGTTGACTCTAGTACATAATCAAACGACTCTTAACATGAGTTTTGATTCACTAAAATATGACAATCAAACTTGACATACCGACGCTTAGTGGGTTCAACCGAGCTATGCTCTAACAATCTCCCCCTTTGTCAATTTTAGTGACAAAACTCTTACATCATATGGATAAACAAATTACAAGAATTCATTACACGTACGCTTGATTCCCGAATTCAACAACACAATAATCTTCATACATTCAATCCTTAAAAATGTCGTTGTTGACATTATAATAACAAAGCTAATACTCCACCTAAAGGAAGATAGGTAGATTTTCAATCCGCACATCTTTGTTATACCAATTAATATGATATGTTACTCCCCCTTAGTCTATGCTTTCACTCTTTCGTTAGATAAACGTTTAAGCACCAATGTCCTTTCCCTTAGCGATACTAATCAATATACAATCAATGCCAGTATCACTTGTTTACTCCATATATTTCTCCCCATTTTTTTCACAAAATGACAAATAAACGAAAAAATAAAGGAAAAACCGAAAAGAATCTTACAAATCTCAAAATAGACTTGTAACCTATAGAGTTAAGCACGAGGGTTCCACATACCATTTTCTGTTAACCAATATCAAAAACCGAAACTACAAATAGTTTTATTTTGATATGTTACTAAGGAAACAATTGTCCGAAACAATTTTCCCACTTTAGTTTAGCAAATTAAAAATCAACTAAGCACCTTAGTTCCTTTGCTAAACCGATTGTACAAAAACAATCTCTTATTCGATAAGACCAAAATAAAGATAACTCTATTTTTCTAATCAGGTTCTAATTATCCATAAACTTAGACCTTTCAATTTTAAACAAGACAAGTACTAGGTTAGTTAAATAGAATTTCTTGTTAAGTAATTCGATTAGACTTGAATAACCGAAACCTCACTTCGATAAGTCTAACTAAGATCAGAAGTAACTTAGTTTCTCTTATCCGGAATCGAATTGGACTAAACAACTCATCCCGTAATCCTTTTCTTTCGTTAATCCATCAATAATTCATACAAACCAAACAAATAAACTTGCATAATTATTCACCTCAACCGGGAGCAATTGAAACAACATGGACATTAAAGCACCGCAATTGTACCGAACTTTTGTAAGCCCAAACAATTGATACCACACAATAAAGCAAGATAACAATAGTTTTTCTTAACCGGAACCAATTGAATTACACATACATCCATATGCACATAATGGAATAAACATCAATTGTACCGAAATTTTGTTAAGCACAAGCAATAAATATATATGAAATAAACTCAGGCTTTTCTTAAACAGGGAAACGATTAATCAACAAACTCGTTACCTCAAATTTCGCATCCACTTCTCCAGTATGTTTGCATCTTCGTCCAGGGAGAATTGATATCGAAATATCATCTGTCAGCCTTATGCAAAAACAAAAGAATAACAACAACCAACCTTAACAAGAGAAAGGTTGAAAATCGGTTTTAACAATTGCAAGCAAAAGTTGAAAACCGCTGAAACACATATGCTTTTATGCTAAACCAAAACCGATTCAACATATAGTGACTTTTTCACATATTGTTTCTACCAGAACCCCTCATGATTCTTTGATAAAGCGTACCAACATGGGCTAGAACTTAATCCTGCTAAATCAAAAAGTCACCCAAACCACAAGGGTTCACAACATTATGAGATCGAATATCAAGGTTAAAAAACCGAAATCAAACATCCCATAAACATACATAACAATAAGATAAAAACATTCAAGCACAGGCTATGTAAACCGAAAACCATCACAAGAAAAATTATAAATCAAATAATTGTATTTATAATAGACTAATACAATTAACGAAATAATCAAAAACTACTGTCTATTTTTCCCTTTTAACTTAATCATTGGGAAGAACATTCCTTGGGATCAAGTGCTTTTTGTCGCTCTTATTCAATTTTTGATTCTTGATCCCAAAACTCTGATTCATATTTTTGAATTCCTTTAAGAATTCCTGCTTATTTTCGAGCAGCAAAGCCCAACTGTTTCTGGAAACAGTCAAGCTGTTTACCAAGATTTTCAAGATGAATAATAAGAGACTTTTTGTAAGAATTTGGTGAAATTCTTTTAACACCCATTTTATTACTGGATTTTCCTCCAATCAATTGACCTATAGTCTTATTATAGACGGCCGTAATGTTTCTCATATCATCGATCTCATCTTCTGAGATTAAATTGCAAATCTCTGTAATTATACAGGGAAAGCCTATAAGCCTCTTTATTCTTCAGGAAGCAATAGAGTCTGAGATTTTTATCATTTGACTGAAAATGATCCCACAAATATCTATTTGAGGATCTCCTTTTAACATAAAATAAACAAATTCTGCAAAATCTTTGTCCCAAACAGACTTATCTCTTGTACTCGCAAATAGGGTGGCAAAAACAAGTTTACCAAACACCCGTAGGTGGAAGGGTATATATTTTGTTGGTAATCTACCATTTTCCCATTCTGTTGATCTTCCAGTGAGATGTTTTGAAATGGTATCGTGTTCAATTTCAACTCCAGTAATCAAGTGACTACATTCCTCATTGTAATTAATGGCATTAGAACTTGTCTTACGATAAACATAGTAGATTCTTTGACCAACAAGAGTAACAAAGGAAAGCTTTTTATGATAAATATTATGCATATTAGCATAAAAAACTCTTACCATATCAGGTGAATATTTTCAAAACCAAAAAGTTTTCCCCAGCTTCGATCTTGAACAAACTTCACATATTTCTTTTCTTGGACATCTGATCAAATTTCTTTTCAGTGGTAAAATCCATTCTCTTAAGAATTTCGTATTTCCTGTAACAAGAGTTATCAACAAAACTAGTGAAATCATGCTTGTTATCAATACTGTTAGGAAATCTGATTTCATCAACGTCTTCAATCCTGATCCGCTTATTAGCGGATTTGGTTCTTGATTTCCTTTTTCCCATACTTGTGAAAATATGAAAAACCCTAGTTACGGTTTCAATCAATCTTCCCCAATATGTAAGAACACATAGCAAGAGATTATCTTTTATAGGAAGACTTGATGTCAAAAACCGGAAATAACTAGTTTTAGGAGAATCTCTCAAAATCGGAAACCGAGACTTGTGGGGAAACAATTTCGATTTTGTGTCTAGGTCTTTCTTTTGGAAAACCGGTTTTGCATGGAATGGATCTTTATTTCGGATTAATTCCTTGTTTTTGTCCAAAAGTCTGTTTACTCCTTTATTACCAAAAATTGATAATATTACTTGAAGTATATTCAAGAATTTACTAGAGTATACAGAGATAAATTTGAACAAGATATGATATTTGTTAAAAATACCATCAGAATCACAAACCCAGTAATATTTCAAAAGATCACTTGCTTCATTAAAACATTTGTGAGGTGTATGAAGCAAACCATTGTTAATAGAATTATTAACTGAAAACTTATTCCTTACAGGATCACATATTTTTCAAAACCGCATCCTAGAAAGCGAAACATTGACAGTCTTTGATCTGAAAATGTACATTGTATACTTTGGTAGGCCATCCAAAATATATTTAAGATTCCTGATTTTAGTAGAGCACAATAGACGATGTTCATAAATTTTTTGAGCAAAATCTTAAGCATTTTCAATATACGACATGTCTCATAGGCCATTATATACAATTCTATGATAGCCAAAGGATTATGTAAGTCACTCAAGACATACATACGCATAATTGCAATTCCTAAACATTTAGGAACAAGAGTATTACATACTTCATCCATGGTCTTCCACCATGAATTTTTGAAGTAATCAAATCTTGCCGTTACGTTAACTGAATCGACCATTAGATTTAATTTCTTATAGGTTGGATCGCACCAAACACAGATTGTTAGATCTTTTCGTGTTTGTCGGCTCTGATACCAATTGAAAAGGCGAGGGTACCCAAATATACCTCAAGCTAAAACTTTTCCTACCTATAAGTCCTTTCTCCGAAAGTGATTGTCTATGAACTAAGATCGAGACAATACAACAACGAAGTATGTTTACTTGATAAAAAGGTTAGTACTTAACCAAACACAATAGGTTTGCTTATCAAGTAAATAGGAATTAACGTTTGTGCAATTTACTTTATTTATAATAATACAATTATAATGCAGAAATATAAAGTAAATGACACAGCAAGATTTTGTTAACGAGGAAACCGCAAATACATAAAAACCCCGTGACCTTGTCCATAATTGAATACTCTCAGGATTAAGCAGCTACACAAAATTAAGCCTAACTTCGTATAGTTGATATCAAGCAACTAAACCTATACTTCACCTAGTTCCGTCTGTATTCCCACGCCTCCAATTTATGAATAAGTCACGTACTTGGAACAATTCCTTTGGTTCGTATTCCAAACAGTAAAGGAACAAAAAATCTGTTTGGTATCAACTCTCTTCAACCAAGTGATGTGAGTTCGATAAAGGCTATTCTGTTTATCTCAAATAAACTCCTTCGTCAGGTTCTTAGATTTATCTTATGTTCAACTACCAAAGGTAATTGTTAAGATTTTTCAATCAATACTTTTAATCACAAAGAATTGTATTGATGTCGATCTACACAACTAATCAATCCAATCTACCAGAAGGATAAACCGATTATAGTTGGGTCCTCTTACACCGAAACAAGTATTTTGCACACCAAATATTTTGAGCCCAAAATAAGAAATCTTCAATATCTTCTTTGTATTCAAATCTTGTTAGATCTTCAATAAACACCTGCACACAACAACTTGAGTCTCTTGTGATCAATCACACAGAGAACGGAGTCTGTTAACAATGG